>NC_037644.1:2612777-2932500 GCF_003254395.2 Apis mellifera | reverse complement strand
CATTTTGGGCCCCAAGTCGGGCCTCACGAAACAGTCTGGCAAACGACTGGCCAAGTTCAGTCTTCCGTTCCTATGCGTGTACTCCGACAACGGCAAAACCTTCATCAAATCGGCGAACCTCGACGGCAACAGTTCCGCAAAATCTTCGCCGGGGGGCCAATCCTTCAACTTCAACAACATAGGATTCCCTCTCTCGTCCTTCAACCTTTTCGAGAAATGTTCGAATCCTTCCCAAAACTTGCGCATCGGTTGATTCGGTACCAGATTCCCGGTCATGCAATTGATCAAATCGTTCTTCTCGTCCCCAAAATCCCTGGCGAACGAGTCGGGATGCCAGAGGCTCATGTCCAACAACTTGGCAACGTCCGACACGATCACCGGTTGCCCGCGTTTCCATTGATCTTGAAATATCCTGTAATTGTTTGGATTGTTCGGATCGTTTAACCTGAGCAATTTTCCATCGCAGAGCCAGGAGTGGGGCACGTCCGGGTAAAGGCTCTTGCTCTCGGTCAGGGTCATGATACGGATAGGCAACGGTTCCCTCCCCTTCTGCGTCCACTTGTACCGTCTCACGAAATGCTTCAACTCCCTCGGCTTCTCGTCGTCCAGCTCATCCTCCCTCTCCTTTTTCACGCTGTGCTCGATGACGCTCGATATCACCTCGTCCAACGTGTCCATCTTCGACTTTTTCCCCGACTTCGCGACCACGTTGTTCTGCGGCGCGTTGTTGCCGGGTGTTACGTTAACGTTGCCCCCGGAATTGTTGGTCGGCGAATTCGATCTGGAACCGCTGCCATTCGACTTGTGGGACGGCCGTATCAGCAACTCCCTCAACGTCGAATAATTACCGTCCCGATCCTCGTCCGAGTCCGAGCTGGAACCGCTCTCGTTCTTGTCCTGATTCTGCAACGCAACGTCGGCCAGCCAGTTCAACGGCGAGTTTTTGTCTTCCCCGTTCGTTTTACCCTCCGACGACCCGTTCGACTCGTTCACCTTCTTCTCCTCCTTCATCTCCTGCTTAACGTTACCATTCAACACGGGTACCGTGTCACCCTTTATCATGTTCCGCAGATACTCGTTGGCGGGAGTTTGAACGACCAACGAGCAACCGCAATGCTGGGGTATCCCCCACTCCGCACGGCACTCGTGCAAACGTTGGCCAAGACGTATCAGGCTGTCGCCAGCAATGATTTGAGTAAGCATAAGTCGCTCTGGTTCGTGCACTTGTCTATTCGTGCATAAAAGCCACGAGAAGTCGTCCCTATCCTTTCCGCTCTCTCCCCATATCTTGATCGTGCCATTCTTGCGTCCCTGTCGATGATATATTTACGTTTAATCTTTATGAATAAAGGTTTAATGAATTTTTAAAATTATGGTTATGTTTTTATCAGTGTTAAAAAGCTCGATATTTTATTATACATATCACTGTGAATTGATCAAAGAATTACTTATCATCATGTGTATTAAATGAATAAATTTGTGGAAAGGAAAGTGAAGAAATATCCTTACTTTGTAACAATCGATGCACACAACGAAGCCACATTTTCCGCAAGCCCAATGGTAATTAAACAAGGTCGTTTCACAGACGTCGCACATCTCTCGGACACCTTGGACCACTCTCTTCCAAGCGACTGTTCCGTCTACAAGTCCCGAACTTGCTGTCAAGGTGAAGAAACAATCGATACGCAAAGCGTTAAATCATGCGAACAAAGGAAATGAACGAAGCAACTTCTGTTTAATTACATGCTTATTATAATATAAATATCGAAATTAATATTAATATCAAACGAAAATTTTAAAAATACATAGAAGCGAAAGGAACGATACACGATATAAAGTATAAAGATTTTTACATGCTATATGGTATTTGATTTATATTTATTCATTTTTCATTTTCTTTCTTAACTCGTTTAACATCTATAATAAAAACATGCGTGAAAAAAATATATAATAAACATAGATCTGAACAATTTTTATTTTATACTTGAATTATAAACTAGGCCTCCTAGAAGTTTTCCAAAAATTCAAGTTTTTCTTCCAAATAAAAATTTACCTTCTGCCATGTGTTGTTGGAGAGCATCCTTTTCTTGATGCAAAAGATCACAAAACTGATCCCCAACTTGACGGAGTAATCTGTGAGCCATTTCCAAATCTAGATCTTCTTTGTCCCCCTTCTCTTTGTCGTTCTTGTCGGGTTTATCGTCTTTCTTGCTATCCGAACTTTCCTTTCCTGGTAACCATAACCGAAGATCTACCTACAACACGAAAACGAAAATGAAATCGTTCGCTTTACGTTCAAATTATCGTACAACAGTTGGCAAAGTGAGATCTTTCATCATTTACCTCAGATGCGTCTTTGTGAGGGTCGCTAAATCCTGCTATCGCCAATTGTCCGTTTTTCGTGTACCGTAATCTACGGAATGCATAAAATCTGCAGAAAATATTTTGTGGAAGATTTTTGGAGCGCTGGTGCGGTGTCCATCTGCACTCACGACATTTAGCCAACTTTGGAGCTACTTCGAAACAAGCGCCGTCTTGCAGCCAACTATCACCAGTTTTTTTCAATTGCGATATCGGCGGTCTACGAAAGGGATCACCTCTACCACCACTCCCGCCTGGCCCACTGTTACCACCGCTCGCACTGTCGTCCCTACGCTCTTTCTTTTGACGAGGTTGCTGATCTTCTCCACCTAGTTCATTACCTTTCGTAGTCTTTGGTCTCCTACCTCGTTTCCTTGGTTCCTTGTTGTTCCCTGTCGGGACAAACAATTTCATCTTTTCAATAATCCATCCACTTATTTGAATACCAATTATAACGTTAGTAACATAACTCAGTGTTAAAAAGCTCGTTATATTATTATTATTGATATTTCACATAAAAGGTCAATCCTTAAATTTTCATCATCTTTCTTTTTTTGTTCTTTTTACACTCTTAATGATAATAATCATCGCGTGAAATCAACACAAACTCAAAGAGGAAAAAAGACTTGTAGATTATTTCAGGGTAAGTGTGCGAAATTTTATTAAGAGCTTTAGCGAACCTAAAGAGTATCAGGAAGATTTTTAGAAAAGAGTAAGTGAACATTTTGTGGAAACAATATTTTTAGAATTGAAACGGTAGTACATAACCTTTTTATAGAATAGAATTATACTCCTGAATTTCTCGGGTTCCCACATAGCTCTATAGAGACGAGTGTAAGTGTATAATCATGGAACGCGGATCACTTACCCTGCAAGTGAATAGTTAGTTCACCTGATGGGAAGTCCATTTACAAGAAGCTACTACACGTCAACTAACCGTTTCCCGAGGAATTGTTGGAATTGGCCGTGGTATGCCGCACCCTCGATGTAGGTTGAATGGAACCCAACTGTTCACTCGTATCGCTGGCAGAACCAGCCTCGCTCTCGTTACTAGATTCACTGCCCACACCAGCCCCTCCTCCTTGTTTATCTTCCTTTCGCCTCCGCTGATCTTCCGCGGTCGTTTGCTGCCTCCGTGCTGCGCCCTTCTTTCGTTTTACCTACCACAGGGCACAGATTATTAAGTAGTCAGGAAGTTCATGCTCTTGTCGAAACTACTGCCAAAAACTACTAAATAATAACACAGGATGTGCGGCGTGAACGCGCACAACATATCCTTCGATGTTTAAAATTATTCGTTCCTAATAACAATACAAGCAGATCGATCTCTACACGTCGTCGGATACATGCAAATAATTCGAACACGATTTCACATCGATAAAAAGAACCAAAAAAGAAAGAAAAAATTAACGATTAACATTCTTTTCCTTTTTTTTTTTTTCATTCATCACAAATTCACAATATTCGTATTTGTTATTCGTCGAGTTTTAAAAGAATCCGAACACTCGTTTTTGTATATACGTGTAAAAAGTAAGGTTAGGTTTTCTTATTTACGAAATACGTATCAAGATAGATCGTATAACGCTTTACCAGTTTTATCCATTGAGAATTATTCATTTCGAATAATCGATGACTGTACGTTAGACACATATATACGTATTAAAGTGGAAACACTATGAAAATGTGAAAATAATATACGAGCGTAGCGCAAGTTGCTTTCCTACTTGTGGCTTATGTTGCGATAATGTTACCAAAATGGCGCCCAAAGAGGCGGGATATTCAAATATAAAATGTTTGAATAGTTGAACTTGTGTATAAGTGTTAAACATTATTTTTGTACAAATCTTTATTCTACTAATAATAAATAAAATTTTAATCGATTGTTCGTTATTAGATTATATTATTGTTTATTCATTATTCGTTATTCGTTATTGTTTTGTTTATTTGATTTATATTTAAAGTTTACTAAGAAAAACAAACGACGGTTGATGAAATCTATATAAGCTAATGTTTAAAATTTATTTCTGTAATTATAATACGATAAAATCTATATGAAAAAATTATAAATAATATAAAGAAATGGACTGAGTGATAATTAATAAAACAAATTTTTAAATTTTTTTTTAAAATTTTGGGATTTTTAAATTATACTTAATCACAAGAAAAAAAAACGAATGAATAACGAATAATTCAAACAAAAAATTATTAAAATCGTTAAAAATAAATTAAATTTAATTATATCTAGTTTATATAAATTAAATTTACTTTATTATCTTCTATCTTCTATATTTGTTATTCAAAATAATTTTTATCTAATAACTTTTTTTACTGCATATGTATTATGTTTATGTACATGCTTAATTATATAATATTGATAAAATACTTATAAAATTGTTACTCATAATGCAATAATGAATCTACATACAATAAAATAAATAAATAAATAAATAAAAAATAATACTTTTTCATAATGATTATCATAATTTTTCAAATACTTATGTTAATTTGAAATTTTTTTAACAAAAGTTATTCAATATTTCAATAATATATAGCCTATAACAGCAACAATTTTTAAAAGCTTTACATTCAATAAAAAGTTATATTGATTTTCTTAAATGAAGTATATGAAGTAACGAATTCGAAACGATGATTTATCATATAATAATTTTCATTTTATAAATCTATAATAATTTCCTTATTCATATGTAAATAAAATATAAATACAATTATAAATAAGTTATCTATTTAAATGTAAACAATAAATATTTATTCTAAATTCTATTAATCTTATTTATGGTATATATTATAACATTGTAACAATAATATCGATAACAAATTTGAAAATTTATTATTGTTGCCAAACTATTGAACAACTTTTATTCGAAATATTTTTTTACCAAAATAACGCAAACATTTGAAAAATCATAATGACCGTTAAAGAACCAAGTAAAATATGATCAGAACACGATCTAGAGAGAACATGCAAGAGTGATAAATAGACAAGAACGGTAAGACAACAATTTTTCAAACGATGGGAACATTCGCAACTAAGGAAAAATAAATACGATAGATACGATCCATATAGATACCTTGGGTGGCTTCCTTTTAGGCGGCGACTTCCGTTCCGGGTCGCTGCTAGAAGAATCTTCTTGTAACGTTTTCGTGTCTGTCGCGTGCCCGTTTAACGATTCTTTGTTCGCCGATTTACGGCTGCTTTTCGCGGTAACTTTGCTCTTGTTGATGCTGTTCACCGCCATGCTGCCGATATTGTGAATGGAATTGACAGCGCTGGGCAAACAGGTGGTCGTCGTGTTGCCGGAAACGTTCGAGGTGTCGCGCTCTTTGTTGTTCAACACCGACTGCGACGGTGCTTGGGAGATATTCATAGGTAAAGTGACGCAAGACCCGCTACCCACAACACCGGTCGTGTCTTCCGTCCCGTCCTCGCCCGAATGCCTTTGCAGCCAGGCCTTCTTCAACTTGTGAACCGGGTAACTGGTGCTGCTCGGCGGTCTGGGAGCAGGACTGTTCGATTTCTCGCTGTCTACCGTGCTAGGGTTAGCTTTGGCTGGAGTGCCGGGGGCGCTGGGCGCAGGACTCGGCGCCGTAGAGGGCGCTGGACTCGGTATAGGTGCCGGGCTAGGAGCCGCGCTAACCGTCGGATTCAAAGAGCTAACGCTGCCCGTGCTGGCTGGCCTCACGGATCCGTCTCCGCTCGCTGTCCGGGGCGTCGGACTGACTGCTGCCACGGTGCGTTCCTGCGTCGTTTGCGTATTGGATTGGGCCAACAGAGCCACCGTGGTATTAACCACGGTCGTGATCGAAGTCGCTGCCGAGGCGATCAACGGGCTCGGCTCGCTCGCTCTCGAGAGCACGGGTGGGCCGACGCATTGAAGCGACAACGGCTGCGGCTCCTCCGTCCTGCGTTTTTTGCAGACCTCGAGGGAAACCGGTTGGCCAGAATTCTCGGTCAACGAGGGGGTCGGCGCTTTTCTCTTCGGCGATCCGGATCTCTCGATTCCAAGATCGAGCGGTTGCGTTTGGAACGACGACGCGTTCAACTGCGGCTGCGCGTGCTGCACCGTCTGGCCGGGCTGTTGGTGGGGACTCGTGTGATGGGCGGGATGCGCGATGGGCCTGGAGAGCGGCGCCGAGGCGGCGGTCGGGGGAGAGCCGTGAAGAGGAGGCGGCGGTAGTTTGGCGGCCGGCATCGAGCTCGTGTACCCCCTTGAATCGTAGATGGACCTGCTGTGCGCGGGTGGCGGCAAAGGTGGAGGCGGGGCCCCGTGGTGGTGAGGCACTTGCTGGTAAGGCGAGCTACCGGCCTTCGAGGTGAGCGGTATCGGGGCCGCGACCGCCGGTTCGGACGCCCTGCAGACCGGGGTCCCGGTCATGATACCGGAATTCGGTTTTCCGTAGATGTGGGGCGGCGCTGGACTGCTGACTTTCGGCTTCGAGCCAGCCGGCGTGGCGTAATGCGAGGTCGGCGATGCCGTGGGCGGATGCGGATGCGGATACGGATACGAGGACTTGGCAGTAGCGTAGGGTAGGCCCGGTTCCGGCCTGGTAAGATAACGCGGCTCGGGCGGCGATGGATGCGGTGGCTGATGAGGATGCTGGGCGTGCGGTGACTGTCGATTGTGCGAATGCGGTGGATGCCCGTGAGGGCTGGGTAACTGCGTCGTGGTCGTGGACCCGCTACTGCTTCTGTGATGACTTTGAGGTATGCTCTTGGCTGTCTGTAGACCGTCCAAATGGTGTAGATGGTGGGGGCTCTGCGTTGGACTCCTGTACTCGTACGGTTTGTGTTGAGGTGGAACGGATTGCACGTTCAGATACGGCATGATCTTCGGGCTCGATGAGTGTTGCTGGGACGCCGCCACCTTCGGCAACTCCCGCCCCTCGTTCTTCACGATCACCGAACTCTTGTGATCCTGTAACAACGACGGTGGATTTTGCAGAACTTCCCGCCCGTGATGATCCCTCTCGAGGCCCCCGGCTAGACCACTCTTGCTCGGCAACGACTTGTGCGGCTGCCCTACGTCGCTCTTCACTTTGATGTCGTGCATATACGACGACTGTGGCTGATACGTCGAATAACTGAACAGGCCGACGTTAGGCTCCACCTTCGGCAGGGAGCTGTGCGATGGCCCGACCACAGGCGGCGGTTTCTCGTGAAGACTACTGACGGGAAGCGACGACTTCGAGGTTCTCGAGTGCGCTGGCGGTGGTGGGTAATCGACTTTGCCGGGCACGCTCGAGGGTCGAGACACCTGCGCGAAGATAAAAAAAAAAACGGTCGTCGTTAATACAAGAATTACACAAGAAGGAAAAAAAAAAAAGTAGCTAAAACCGGAGAAAGGAAAAGAAGGAAACATTTTAACCGACCTAGTTTTCTCTCGCGATTTACCTGTTGAGTCGGAGGCGCAGTGGCTGCGTAATAGGCGGCTCTTTGTTGAGCGGCAACGTGATCTCTGGCCTCGGCCTGTCTGTGCAATCTCTCGGCCGCGACCAGGTGGTGTTCCCTCATCCCCAGATTTTCCGTTTCACGTTGCCGTTGCTCCCTCGCGTCCCGCTCCCTCGCCTCCCGCTCCCGCTCCTCCCGCTCCCGTTGCTGTTGCTGAGCGACAGTGACCGGATGCGTGACCGCTGCACCTGTCCCCGGATGATGATGGCCCACATGCGCCGTCATCCCGGAATGCGGCGCCGCGTGCGTTCTGCTTCCTGGCGGCGGCAACGGGAGGAACGAGTTCCACGCCATCGAGGTCGACTGCATGTTTCTCTGCGGAGCATAAGACACCTACTTCAATAAAATACTGCCAATACGTAGGGATTTGCCGATACGAGGGGGGGGGGGGGAGAGAGAGAGAAAGAGAATCGTCGTCGTCACGCCTGTTCGATGTTTCGACCGCCCGATATCCGTCACTGTCCGCCGGTCGCGACTCGAAACGCGATACGCGCTGCCGCGCCTCGCCTCCCCCCCTCTCCATCTCTTACCTCGCCTCGCCTCGCCGCGTCTCGCCGCGTCTCTCGCCTTCTATTTTCGCGTTTGGCGGCGCGGCCGAGAAAGCGCGCGCGCGCGTGTGTATAGCGAAGGAAAACGTATCCCGCCGAACGTAGGAAGAGAAAGCGGCCGGCGGGGCTTTTATACTCTCGCTGACGGCGGCGACTCTCCTCGCGCTAAAATGCGATTATTTTCAGCGCGTTCATTCCGTTTCCCTCTAACTAATAAATTATAAATTTTTCATTCCCCCAAAAAAGTTATATATTAAATTGAATATAAATAATTAATTTATAAATAATTTTTTCCCATAGACCATTTTTCATTTTTATCGTATAATCGATCGGATATATTTTTAAAGTACACATTTGATAAAAAATCAACAAATTTAATTCTTTCCATGCTTATTATTATTATTATCATCTTATTATCATCAACCGATAAATTTTTCATTCCCCCAAAATAGTTATATATTAAATTGAATGTAAATAATAATTTATAAATAATTTTTTCCCATAGACCATTTTTCATTTTTATTATATAATCGATCGGATATATTTTTAAAGTACACATTTGATAAAAAAATCAACAAATTTAATTCTTTCCATGCTTATTATTATTATTATTATCATCTTATTATCATCAATCGATAAATTTTTCATTCCAAAAAAGTTATATATTAAATTGAATATAAATAATAATTTATAAATAATTTTTTCCCATGGACCATTTTTCATTTTTATCGTACAATCGATCGGATATATTTTTAAAGTAGACATTTGATAAAAAATCAACAAATTTAATTCTTTCCATGCTTATTATTATCTTTCAAAGTCGATTGAAGAAGGAGAGGCTGCTTCGCACGCGAATAAAATAAATAATTTCGAATTCTCGGGGAAAAAAAAAGAAAAAAAGGATATCGATTCTCTTTCTGCGGGGCGTTCTGCGAGGACTGACTGTGTCAAGGTCGGCGGACTATCGAGTCACCGCAGATAAAATTCAACGACGAGAATGGAGAGTCAGGCGAGCGAGCGAACGCGAGGAGTGGAATAAACGATGCGCGCGGGGGGAGAGGAGGAGGAGGAGGAGGGAGAGGAAGGGTTTAAACAGCTTGTCAAGAACAGATCGCGAATCTAATTATAGCCTCTCATCCTAGAAGAAGATTTACGATGCTAATCGAGCGCCGTGAGCAAATGTCAACCCACGTGTTTGCTTCGTCGTCGTCATTCCTTTCGTCATCTCAATACACGTTTGTGTATTATTCCTGTATTACGCGTCCCTTTCAATACAAGGTGATATTATTCCCCCATCGAAATACTTTCTTCGACGTCGCGTTGTTGAACGTCGATCAGCGAACTTGTATCGATTTGAGACGCGAGATAAGATTATTCGCAACAAATTGAAATTTAAAGAAGATTTTTGGAATTTGAAATTTTTGCTTTTTTTTCTCTTTTGCATATGTAAATAAAATTTATTATTATTTATTTTTGCGAAGAATGAGAAGAATAATCGTTTCTAAGAAATTTGAAGAATATCGAATTGTTAATACGAGAAAAGAAGAGATAAAAAGAAGTTGAGACTGTTTATAACAAAATAAGTTGTGATTTTAATTTACATTAAAAATTTATTTATTAATATAGTTTCGATTTTCTATTTTATTTTAATTTACAAAGAACAAAGAATCCTCAAGTTTCATAATAAAATTTCTTAAAATTATTTTTGACTTTCTTTGATTTACAATTAAACTCTTCCAGATCTCATAAATTATTTTTTCAGACTCGTGCTACTACCGAATAACAGCGATTACCTTAAGAATTGCGAATCTCGTCACACGCGTTATACACGCCGCCTGAATTTCACTCTTGTATTCCAAATGAGTTCATCAGACTCGCGCGGGATGCATTTTAATTATATTTTCCGCCTCAATTATCTATCTTGGTCAAATTCAACACGAGTACGTACGTATATTCCCAGCATACAAAGTAATCAGCACGTTTCAGACAATTACAGTTGAACGACCGTCGTTAAGATCCGATAAAAGAGTAATCAAGCGTTCATTTATTGCCAAATATTAAATTTAACTTGCATTCTTTAAAAAAAACTCCGTTGATTAATAACACGCGGATATTAATTTTAAATTGTATATTAATTACGAGATTACAATTATCTCTTAATAAGAATAAAAAAAAATCGAATGCACGAGGAAAAACCTGAACAAAGATCGAAATTATTATACAATAAAAAAAAATGATTCGTGGTGATCCAAAATACTTTGCCTGTTGTACAATTAAAAATCAATAATTCAAAAATTCCAAATATTAAATGATCCATTTGTTACGAATTTATTAAACTATTTCTATTTATTTATATACGTTAAAGAGTTAAAAACATGGCCATTTCTATAAAGAAACCGAGGATGAACCATCTTCAACGATATATTATTTCTCTTGTCCCAAGACTTGACCCCAAAGAATATATATATAATATATATATATATATCAGTCGAGATTGCACTCGTGTTTTGTTCGCGTAGATGCATTATACGCGTGCTTTTTGTATTGCATTCCAGATAAAAGGTGCGGGGAGCGAGGGGGAGGGGCGAACAAAAGCTCGTAAAACGCTCGTTAAAAGCGCGAGACACGCGCGCGAGCTAACCGATAGAAAGAGAGAAAGAAAAAGAGGGCCGAATCTGCGAGCGATTGCGCTTAATAAAAGCCAGAACACGGCATTCAAGCTCAATCAGGGACTGGTTGTTATTGGTTCGTTGACTTTCTCTTCCTCGACTCTTAACCACCGACGCTTAATCTGCTTTTTGTTCCTTGTCACTCGGCTCTCCTCCTCTGAACGCGATTACTGCGATTACACGCTCATCCGGAAATGGATAGTTTTTTATTCGAAATAACGAAAGATTTGAACGACGATGAAGAATCGAGTACGAGAGAGATAATGTAAGAAATATTAAAAAAAATATATATTCAAGTAGTTTTATTAGGGAAATGAAAATTGTAGAAAAATATTTTTGCGGTGAAAGTAAGTGGTTATTTAATACAAATATTTAAATATCAGATGAAATGATGAATATTAAAAGAATGGATATTATTTGAAATAAAATAAAGTTGAATAATGGGAATTTTACTTGAATAATTAGTTTAGAATTATTATACTTTATATAATTTACAATTCGAATGTCTATCTTCCTTTCCTCTATAATTCTATTATTCATCGCGTTTCAAATAATTACAGTTTAAACATCTAATGAATATTCTATTATTAGTTAGATATGTATGTATTCCGTAAGATGAAATCTTTTACACGTTTTGCAACTTTGTAAATATTTATAGAGAAAACTTGCGAGATCATGTTTATTCCTATTAATTGTCACTCAACGTTTAATTTATGTCGCAACGGGAATTTATTACACGTAATATATCACAAAGTGTAACAATAAGATAATGGAAAAGTTACCGTTTTAAAAGAAATTATTTCGAATTACCGTGGAAATACTAAAAACTCAAAATTATTCCAATAAAATGTAAAACGTAATATTTATGATTTTTTTCTGAATCAATAATTCAAAAATTCCAAACTGTATTATATCATTGTAGCGCATAAATGATAGATTTATTACGAATTTATTAAACTGTTCTATTTATTTATACGTTAAAGATTTAAAAACATGGCTATTTCTATAAAAAAACAATAACTCGTAGTAAAATATTGCAGAAAAGAATTTTTAGAATTATATACGATATTACAAATTTTAATAAAATATTAGTAAGAAAAAATCATTCGATACCGATAGATTAATTTTTTTCTATCAAATATCATTATTTTTATTTTTTTTTTTTAAATATAATATAAGTATATAATATAACATGTTACCATATGTCGATCATCCTTATTAATTTGGTTCTTTCTCGTCTGATTCACGTCTCGTAACACAACACTGTTTTTTACCGATTACGCGATAATGGCGATGATGCACGAGAGGTGTTCGCAGAAAGAATCGACACTCTCTCGACTCTACAAGCGTCACGCTTTTTAAACGTGCACCAATTTGCCCATGGTTTCGCAACCGGCACGGATGTATCGCGCGAACTTCACGTCGTAACGAGCGGAACGATTCATGCCGTGCGTGCGAATCTTGGCCACGGTTTGAGTCATCGCGTGCCTTCTTCGTGAACGAATTACCGCTAATCATAGCTGGGCACTAATCCATTAACTAAAAAATAACTAGTTAAAATTTTAAATAAAGTTACTTTAATCACTTTATTTAACAACGTTTGAATAACATTCGCTCGTAGCTATTACAAGTCGATCCGTTCTTAACCTTACTTTATATAACCTTGATGTTACCGTTTTATTTTGACGCTTTCGGGAAAAAATTATCGAAATAACTTATTCAATCAACTTTATTCTTAACTTCAACCGTTAAAATTTTGCCCACATCTGCTAATATCACTAGTATCGATGAATATTATATCACAATAAAGAAACACCACTCCGGCTGCCATATTTCGTCTAATCGAACTGATTCTACAACGCCATCTTGGATCGATCAACGGTCGATATATCTGTCGATAATGTCGGCCGTTCTCTAACTGAACTTTGATAGCTAGAGACTCTTCGTTCCTGGTATTCGAAGTCATGTTATTGATGTTCGATTGTTGAATCGAGGTTTCGAATTCCATCGATATGATGTAGACAAAACATCGTGCTATTTGAACCGTGACGAGATCGAGACGGTTGAATAATATCGAAATGGATGCATCAACGTAGGATATTCCACGCTGCAACACGCGACGAAAATAAACGATTAATAGTCAGAGACGTGTAATTAATTCTTTGAAAATTTCAATATTTAGTTTCATTCCATTTATAATTCGTTAACTTTGCAATAAATTATTTTGCTTATACTCGAAAATTATATTTCGTATCCTGTACGCGAGTCTGAATGAATTAAAAACCGGACAGTAAAAAGTGAAACTGTCTCGTTTTGAACGAATAAAAATTTCAATGGAAATGTTGCCTCCATTAAATCGAATAACGTATTATGTAATCGCAATGCTTCTTTGATAATATTTTAATACGATGATATATTTAAACGACAAGCATTTTCCCTCTCTCTCTCTCTCTCTTTTTTCTCTTTTTCTCACAATTTTATCGTCCGCTTTATCGATTATCTCCCCCATCGCACACTTCAAAATTGAGCTGGGCGTTTTAATCGCCATGTGATCACCACACGCTCACTTGAATTGAAATCGTGAGCCGTATGTACGCCATTGAGGCCACTTTTGATAACCCGTTCAATTGGACTCGGGTGCATAAAAAGGAGGTCTTAAAAATGTTACGCGTGTAATTTTTGCGGTATTTCTTCCACACAAATTGATATATATTTTCCTCTTAATCCTTTGAAATTTCTCATAGTAAATTATAAATACTTTGATGCATACGAATATGTTGAATGATCTTTTCAAAAATATTAATCGAACATCTATCTCTTAAAATTTAATATCTTGATATTAAAAATTACTTTTTAAACGAACGAAAAATTAATTTAAAAATTTTATTTTCAATTTTCTAGCCCCGATTTCCTTTCATTCGTTCGTATCTCTCTCCGTCTACCTCGCCTGGATATAATAACATTCTTTATTTACCACGATAGCCCATCTATCAATGCAGGGGTGGTATACAAAAGAGGGGCGGCTCGCCGATGAACGAAGTAAATCACCCATCGTTACTCTCTCTCTCTCTTTCGCTTCGATTAATCTATTCGTCGATTCTTTCCCCCTCCCTTCGACCGCAGAGACCCTTCTCCCCCCACCCTTCTCGCCCCAAGCATGGTGAAATTTTAATACCACGAATTATTGGGGACCGGTTGGCTTGGCTTGGCTTTTCCTCGGGCTGGAAAATCTTTCTCTCGTTAAAATTGAGATTGGTAAATTTTTTTTAACGGGCGAACTCGTTATCGTTGAATTATTTTAAATTGTTCGAGAGAAGCAGAGGCGTGCACGTGCGCATAATTGGGCACGAAATATATATATATATCGTATCGAGCGAGAAGAACGGTCATCGAACGACCTCATCAGGGATTATTGAGAAACTCGACAAATATTTGTCACTCGTGATAACCTAGCGGCGGTTTATCGGCGGAGATAAATTATCGCGCGTGATTCAAGTTTCGAATACGCGAAAAATTATTGAACGTTTTACAAATTGATCAATATTATTTTTGATGTAGTTTTATTTCGAGATATTCTTTTTTACCATCCGAGACAATGCTCGATCGATAATATCAATGTTTATCGACATTATCGATATTTATATTATTAATCGGAACAACTCTTTCTTGTTGGGCTTTCATCGAGCAATGAAAAAGTTTTAACGATAATAATATTTTTTGTTCGGAATCTTCTTAATCGCTTCGATTTTATCATTGATTTTTTTTAAATTTATTTTTGTTGCAAGAATACGTCAGAGAGATTTTTAGGGGAAAAAATGTTTCGAATAAGATTAAAAAAAATTTCTAAGATTTCATATTGTCGTAGCTGATTAAATTATCGATTGAATCAAGGAAAACAGAATTATCTCATTTATAAAATCCTTAGAGACTTATATCGAATGTTCGAATTGTAATCCATTTTCTTACTGTAAACAGAGTTCGATGAAGTAAGCTTGTTGCTATATTAATCGAATATTAATCCCAAATGATCTTCAACGACTATCCCTATAACATCATCAACAAAACTGGATGCTCATCTTACAACACCTTTTCAAACGTAAAATTTGCAGAACGCTGTTATCATCAGTCATTCTTGGAACTATTTTTTACGATTTGAATTTAAATTTTTTTTTTATATAATCGAAAAACGAGGAATTCTCAATCTATGTAATAATATCACGAGAAATACATATTTTTTTTTATCAAGAGAAAAAAACTTCATTTACAAGAAAAATTGCACATTTACTATTCGAGATATAAAGATACCGCGGCATTGAACAAATTGTTTTATTTATTCTATTTATTATACGCGAATCCCACGTTATTAAGATAACTATTTTGAACGCATAATTTCATTAAAATGAAATAATTTCCTACGATAAGTGCTTTCGAGTTGGTCGATATTTGTTTTTTTTTCCGTTCAAGGTTGTTCGAAGGTCATGGTATAATACGCATAATTCGTCCTGGCATTAATTTAAAAAAATATAGTAAAGTACTTTTATGAACGAATTAATACGTGAAATACGATTAATTATTTCTTCCGTGGAATAATCAGATCAATAACCAAATAACTCGAAGAATATATAATTCTAAAAATGTTAAGAGTATACTTTTTAATCAATTTAAAAGAAAAAAAATTTAATTATCGCTATTAGATATTATTAAAATATTGATGTTGCTTTTTTTTTTCGAATCGAACGATAAGCGAGAGATATATATATAATAGTTTTATTTAAAAGCATGCAATAATCGTGAAACGTAAGAAATACTGGACAAAAAAAATTAGATACTTTAGCAATTTAGAAGAATGCACAATCAGATTAATCTTTTTATCTTATTTACTCGCAATTACGTATAATTAAGAAAAATGCAGTATCACATTATTATATCACTTTATCGCACACACACATTATCTTTTTTATATATACATCGAGAAACGCAACAACTTCTTTCAAACTCGCTGTGTATCACGATATTATTACAAGAAAAATCCTTCTTCCCTTATTACTAATAGTATCGATTATTCGTTGCTCAATATTTTTATATAGTTGCAAACAAAAATTTGCTCTCGATTCGTTCTCGTCATGACGAAACATCGATAACAATGTTGCAAATAAATCCCCCCTCCTCAACACAAACTCTTTTAAACGACGAGTAATAATGACTCGCTCGAATACGTACGCTTTCTAGCGAGGCTTGATCCCGTCCGTGTTATCTAAACGTCTCTCAACGAAACATTTCCACAAAAAGGAGACGAGATAAGATAAAAAAGCGTCAAAGTAATATGAAGAATTTCTGGTGCAAACACTCTGGGTTAGAGGAAGATCGCGATCGAATTGTGTGACGGAAAACACGATATACGTGAACAGAACGTGCCCTTGTTTTTATTGCTAGGGGAAGAAATACCAATTTTCTTAACCAACCAAAAAAAATTGATCAACTCAATTATTTACAAAATATTATATTTCGATATGATATTATCTCGATCAATTATGAAATTAATTAATTCCAAATACACACATATATATATATATATCTTTGATAAAAAAAAAAAATTTTAAATTTCACTTTATATAAGTCCTCGTTACAAAAACATTACCAAAAAAAAAATATTATCAATTCCTCGACAGTTTCTAAAAAAAAATTCAACTTTCGAAGAAATTAAATTTAAAAAATTACGCAATTTTTTTTTTTTTTAAGGAAAAATAAATCGAGTTGGAACGGAGATAGATTAGAGTTAAAAATAAAATGGCAGCACTGAATGGCGAGGAGATTTTTTTTTTTTTCTACGAAGAATGAACGACAGATCGATGAACGCGTTAAAAATAAAATGGCATTGGAGCGGCTCTCTCGAACATTATTTAGTAGACATTAAATTAAAGTTTCTTTTTTTTTTCCCCCATAGAGAAGGAAAGATAAACGGAATGAAAAGGAATTAAAAATAAAACGACCTTAGAGACGACAAAAGAGGAATTTTTTTTTTTACATCGGATGGAGTCGAATTCTAAACCGCGGTCTCTCGATCGCGGAATAATATGCGTAACACGGCCGCGTTATCTTATCGCGGCAGACGGATCGAGAAATGTATTTATACACTCGGGGGCAAACAGATAGGCATGGCGAGATGATAGGAGATAAGGAAGGGAGAAATCGGAGCCGCGCAGATTTTTTTACACCGCTTTAACTTTTGGTCACAATCAACAGTTGCTGCCGATAACGTTGCACATATTTAATAATCTTTCTGGTCGATTCACGCGTATATTATTTAAGAAGCTTAGAATCACGGCCATTTCGCCAATCTCTTCGAAATTCGATTTCGATTCTCTTCGTTTCGCGTTGGGTGGGAAGAAGAAGAAAGAAAAAAAATGGAGGGACGAGGAGGAGAATACAAATGAAACTTTTCGCGGAATCTTTCGTGAATCGGTAATGGAAACGGTGGAAGGAGTTAAGAATGAGGAAGAGATTCGAAGAAAAGTTGGCGGAACGCCGACTGAATTAAGCATTAGAGATCGATAGATAGGTATTTCGTGGCAGGAGTTCTGCATACTCATCGTTACACTGCGGATGTTTATTACGCATTTGTGGGAGATTTTTAATGTGAATATAAAAATTTAAAGAAACGTTTCGTGATAACGTGAATATATAATAAATAAGTCGAATTTTTATTTGCTTGTTCAATTAGATGATTTTACTTTTTGATAATCTGTATGAATTTAATTCTTGGATTAATTGATTGGATTGGATTTTTGCGGATCACGTGAACAACGAAAAATTCTAAACTGTTTAATTTCTTCATTCTAAATTTCTTTAAAAAATTATCACGATAATACGATTCATCTTTTTTTATTGTTGTGTTTTTTTTAGAAGCTAAAATAAAAGATTGAACGCTGATTGAATGCTATTAAATTCCGTCGTTTTAGAAAAATTACGCAAACAATAGTTGGATATTTTTCTCGTTTGCTTCTCTCAACCAAACCAATCAGCAACGATTAATTAATATTATTTATCTTTGCGCGTTTCTTTTTTTTTTTCTTTTTCATACGATAATATACACACACAACTGATCTATGAATTAATGCCATCGTTAAATAATCATAATCACGCTGTAACGATTTCGATCCGAACATTGCGTTACGCGAATAATTAAAAAAAATAATTTCCTTTCCCTTGTTTCATATTTTAAAAAAAAAAAAAAAATTTATACTTTAAAAAATACAGCCACCACAATTATCGATAAATAAACACTTTTCGAATCGCCGCTATTTACTTTCAGAATTCAATTTCATTTCTCGAACCGAACTTAACTGAAAAGAAGAAAAAAGAAAAAGCAATTTATCATCCTACATACGTTGCTCAAACAAAGAATTTACACATTCGTGCGTCATCAACGTGAGTGATCAAATTACAATCGGTCGGTTAAAAATACTTGGAGGGAACAAAATCGTGGAATAACGACCGAGAAAAAGTAAAATAAAATTGGTTAGAAAAAAAAAAAACTAGCTTATAGATTAAAATTAGTGGAAAACAATTGGGGACGTATATTTGCAAGAATCGTATTAAATTTCAGGCGGGCAAAGCCAAACGACTGTAAAGAGAGCAACGATTAGTAAACCCGCTGACAAAGCTGCGGAGAAACTGCTCTCGAGGTTTCCTATGTACGTGCCCGGTCAGCAGACGACCAGACTTGCTGACTATCCGCATTTCTGCCCCCCTCCCCTCCCCTCTCCGCGCCGTTCGAAGTAACCGCGTTTCGCTCTGTCGAATTGAAAGGTAATGCTTGGAAAACAGAGTGCTAGTGCTGCTGCTGCTGCTGCTCGACCGAAACGGCGAAGAAGGAGTGAAAGAAGGGGGGAGGCGAACGTTCCCGCAATTTTGAAATTCCTTTCTCTCGATTTTCAGCGTCACCGCGAGAAATGTAATTTTTGCGAATGGTATATATATATCTAGGGAATAATAAGAAACGAACCCTCTTCACGAATCACGTTTTTGAAAAAACGTTTTACGATTCCAAATTTTGCGAGTAAAGATCAAATTGTATCGTTCCTTTGTAATGAAAGAAATGTGTAGATTTATAATTTGTATATAAAGTTCATATTCGTGGAATAATTGTTGAATGAAATTTGTTATATAAGATGCAAAAAATATTTATACACGATATTTTTGCAATCATCTGAAAGTATTATTTCGTTTTAAGAATTATAAAAATTATGGTAAATATAACAATAATATAAAAAAAAATTGTACCTTTCGATTTTTATAAAATCGAAAATCTGATCTGAAAATATATATAGTCTGAATTTAAGTTTGTTGGAAAAATAAAACACGTAATTCTAATGAATTCTATCTAAATGTTTCATTAATGCTGAAATAAATTATAAAATAGTTTTATTATTCTTACAATCTCAAAAAAAAAATTGAACTATAATTTTTCTAACCTATTCACTGCTGGGCGGCGCCATTACAGTAGTTATTCGCTGCTTTCACTGTTCGAATCTCGATAACCGGTAATTCCGTCAGAGAACGAATATACCTAACTGACTGATCATCGGCGATATTATGCGCAAGTGAATCTATTGGCCGGATAACGCATCCGGTCGTGTGCGCACGCGCACGTTTATCGTATCATGAATTATTTATTCGAGGCCGTGCACGCGGCCCGCTCTCTCGCATTCCCCGCCGTTTCAACGTCTGTTATTACTTCCACACCGGTTCGTGCGTGGTGTGTTTTTAGAAACGAGATCATTCCACTTGCGTCCCCAAATGCGCCCCGCCTTCGCCACGATTTATTCCCCAATTATGAGGATCCACCGACCGAAGGGACAACAGAGACTATATATATACCCGAACGACAAAAGGATACGAAAGGATTCGGCTCTGTCGGTAACTTCGTTTCCTTTTTTTGCAAACGATTCAACAATTGAATTTTCGAGCAACGAATCGTTTTATCGTTTCACCGCGCGATTATATATCGAGATTCCAAACGTTTGACTTACATCGAATAAAGGAATAATTATATCAATTATATATATACAAAAGAATATATAAACATGTACGATGAAATAGAAGACGGAATTTATGCGAAGATACTCTCCGCGTGGAATGATATAAGAGTTTATAGTGTGGATAGAGACTTGAGCGAGATAATTAACTTTGCACGGGATTAAAAGGCGTGAATATCGAGCGAATTTACCGACGGAGGAACAGAGGCAAATTTTTGCCATCAGAGACACGAAATGGAAGTCGAAGCAATGTTTTTCACGGGGAAACGAGATCTCAAGTATCGTATCACAAGTTTCGAACGTCTCTCGTTTAACGAGCTCGTCTTCATCCTTTTGATTTATTATTTATCGAGGAGAATTCCATAATTTGTAATAAGAATCGTGAAATATCTCTGCAAATAATTTTTTTTTTTTTTTTTTTAAGAAATATTACGCTCATTTTAACAAATACATTCATAGAAATGGGAACAAAGTATATTCTTCGAAAAAACACTCTCGAAAAGTCGACCACAATTAACCTCGTACGTTTTAATTTCTGCGACTTCCTCGTAATATTGCATTACACAACACATACACACATATATCGCGCGTATAAATGGATACCGAGTTTCTCCCGATCTAGATAACCGTTTCTCTTTATTTTCATACCTAACCAACGTGATATATCAATGGATTAAATAATCGACCAGCTGTAAGACCGCGGATTCGAAGTTTGCGCTACTTCGACGTTCGAAAGTTATGAATCATCCGAACAGTCTTCGTTCCAGAACAGAATGCCATTCACTTGGAGAAGAAAGAAAAGAAAGTCGAGAGAGAGGAAAGTCGCGCGAAGATGAAGAACTGCGTCAAAAGTGACACTTCAATTTTTCCACATTCTTCTCTTTAAATAAAAAGCTATTGTAACGTCATACTGCGTCGTTTTCTATTTTAATCGAGAATTAATGAAAATCTTTCACTCGACAAAAATATTAATTCTCGAATTTTATTTAAACGTATACGAAATATTTAATTTCTCAAAATTATCGAAAATATAAAATTTTTGAAATTTTAAAAGAATTTGAAACTCGAAAAAAAGAAAAAATTCTGCTTCATTCACGCGATCTTTGCTTCTCTGTGTATTTGCTTTTTTTCTTCTTCTTCTTTTTCGATTTTTTCCAACTAGCGTGACGAGCACGCGTTAACCTGGGCCAATTAACGGCATGAGTTATCCCGGCTAATTAATCCGCGTGATTCACAAGGAAATGCGTGAGAGTTTATCGTGCATTTAAAAAATAATACGTTCCAATTAGAAGTTTTATCCCTCGCGCACCGCAACTTGATTCCATAACCGGCGAGATTAACAGGTGAGCGCATCAATTCCGAGTTGGAATTTCAGATACGAATGAAAATTTCCAATTAATACGTTGTTTATCGTGATATATGAAATACAGTTTCTTTTCAAATAAAACGATATATATATATGGAATCGTGGAGCGGAACAAAGGAACGCTAATAAAAATTTTTACTTTTTACAACTCGTGTAACGAAGTTGCTAAAAATTTGCGATATTTTTAAGGAGCCTTAAAAAATTATAATTTTCATTAATTTTTTTTTAACCTAGCCTATCGATGGTTAGTTTTATTTTTCTTCTGTGATTCATATTGAATGATTCGATATTGGATATTACAAAGGCATTTGGGAAAATGAAAAGTAATAAAATTTACTTTTATTTAAATATTTTTGTATGAAGATATTTTTTTTGGTTACGTTTGATAATGAAAATTTTGAGAACATAATGAATTAAATGTAAATTGGAATTTTTATATAAAAATTAAGGTATTTTATAAATAATGTAAATTTTTGTTCGATATTATTTGCATCACTATAATTATTTAATACGATCAAATTAATTCCAATATAAAATTTCTTATTGTAAGCTTATCAACTTGATCTATTTCCATTTCGATTATTTTTGTTAAAGAGTGAGAAAAAAGAATGATGATGTAAATTATTGTTCGATATTATTTGCATCACTATAATTATTTAATACGATCAAATTAATATAAAATTTCTTATCTCTTAATTGCAAGCTTATCAACTTGATCTATTTCCATTTCGATTATTTTTGTTATAAAGAGTGAGAAAAAAGAATGATGATGAAAAAAAGGAACTACTTCCTGTTTCAATTTATCCACTTGGAGAGGCAGAGCCCACTTCTGCAAAACTTTTGGCGAGTAATAAATCAAGGAATTTTTCTCGAAAGACGAGAGAAAACGAAGCGTAAACAGGGGATTTAAATGGCAGTGTCAACTTTAATTCGACAAGTTTAAGCCTATCGGGACAAGGAAATCGTACATACTGGCAAGTGGTAATGTCGTACCACGAAATGAAACACCATCGAGCTCTATTGTTGCGTATCGTGGAGTGCATAATTAACGACCTTCGTGCCTTCAAACGAGTTTTGCATCGCGAATACCATTTGGAAAACGTGCGCGCGCAGCGCCCTGGCGTCTGTCTCTGTCTACCTATCTCTCTCGCTCTCTCGCTCTCGTCACATACAAATAAGCGCGAACACCAGAGTGCGCCAGAACAATAAACATCGTAAAGAGTTCATCGAGTGTACGTATTATTATATTTTCGCTATTTGCTGATGTTGCTCGCTCCATACTCTATTTCAATATTAAATTCTTGGACAAAAATATCCTCTATTTGTAAACTTTCCGAGTGAAAACAAATATCTCGCGTGTTCTTCTTCTTATTCCTTTATAACCTAACCTAACCTCTATCCCGTCGAGTACGATTCCAATGTCTCTCTCGAGCGTTCTACGATAATATGTTTATGTGTATACGTATAAATATGATGTGATTTAATTATTATACGACAATTGAATAATAAAATTGTATCTTTCTTATAAAAACAATATTTTTTTTCTTGTTACGATAACCGATAAATTTGTATCGAACAGAAACGATGTGAGTGATTAATAAGTTTATTATATATTTATCGGAGCGTGTAATCACATTTTTTGAATAGATATCTTTTATATACATATATTTTTTAAGTAGCTCTTATAATGGATGCAATAATAATAGAATAGGAAAACAATATAATTTTAAATCTTCTATTTTTGATATCTTTTTTATATGCTATACTTATTTAGAAATCATTAACGACCTTCTTATACGTGATATCTATATACGATAACGATACGATTTCAGTGTAAATTTTAATGCTTTTTATTATCTCGTTGGGTCGCAACATCCGCAATAATAATAATAAAAAAAAAAAAAAAAAAAAAAAGGAAAAACTCTATAATTTCAAATCTTTGCCATTATCTCACGAGATTAGATTCGAGGTACGTCAAATATAATAATTCTCGTATCGTGCGGTTTCAACAAATCGACGATCTTAGCGAAATATGAATTTTTTAACGTTTTTATCGACTCGATACGAAGTATCAATAAATATTTATCTCTTATAAATATAAAATCATGGCGAAACTAGAACTACGTAGAACTATTTCTCGAATCTTGTTATATATTAAACCGTGACTGCACTATTTTATCAAATTTTTATTTTTCTCGTAAATGTAACATCTGCAAATATCGATTTGATATTTGAAAAATCTTTAATTTAGAAAATTTCACATCGTTCAAGATGTGAAAAATTTTCAAATTTTATTAATTCTTTTATATATATATATTTTTTTCTTTAATTTTATATTATAAATTTATTTTAAAACGAATATATGATTTATTTATTTCCAAACTTTTTCGTATAAAATTATTTTTAAATAACGAGATCACGATTTATAAAATCCACGAAAATAAGGATTTTTAAATAATTTCCAACCATTTCGAGAAAATCGTAGCTGAAATTCGGAATCTTAAATTTCGTATTTTAATTTTTTAATTTGTTCGTAGAATAATAAGACACCATCTCAGACCGCGTGTGAAAGGAGCGAAAAAAAAAAAATCGAATGCAAATTTTTTTTTAAAACGAACGTAGTAGTACAAATCAAGCGTTGGCGTGCATAAATCAGACCGAGTTTTCTATCGTGCTTCTTAGCCTTCAAAACGCGCGCGTGTGTGTATTTCTTTTCGCGGTTCGTGTCCGTCCTTGCGGAACGAACACGTCGACGTTCAATAAAAAAAAGAAAAAAAGAAAAAAAAAGACTTGGAAGCGATTTCAACAAGCGGCCAAGAAAAAGAATTTATCGCTGCGCGCGCAACAATGCTGTTGCTGGCATTGTTATCAACCAGATAGACTTTATCACGAATTTATGAATATAAATGTGCAAATAAATTCTTCTTAAGCTTCTCGTCACCGTTATTTCCAAGGTCGCGTATCCTTTCCTCTCCCCGACAGGGAATCCATTTTGGATCGATCGATCGAATCGATTCGAGTCGAGTCGAAGGTTGGAAAACGAGGATCGAAACGAGATCAACGCGTTCGATTAATTAATACTAACCTTCCAAAAAGAAGCAAGAGAAAGAAGATTTATCCCTTGTTGCACGCGAAAGCAAAAGCAACATTGGATTCACGGAGCAACGGTTTTATTATATTATCACATTCTTTCAGGTATGCGGCCGGAAACACGTAACGAAAGCGAATAAAACGTAAATACGAAGTGTTATCGGAGTGGGCCGCCGAGAGGCGTGCCAGTCGCGTTTTTCTCGAATCGCGAGCAACTGTGACGAATCGATTAGTCGAGACACACACGCGGATCACGCTTTATCCGAGCCACGAAATGGAAAACACTTGGCCAATACTCGCTGGTTTTATCGAGATTTATCTATGCGGTGACGAGCGGAATACGTGATTTACGGTGGGGAATTTTCGAATCGTATTTACACGTGGATTGAAATGGTGATTCATGGATATTTTTCGACGGATTCGTGTGAACGGGATGAAAGCTCGCGAACGACTGGGCAGGACATTTTTGTGGGGTGGAAGGGCAGGTAGGCGCTCCTGGGACCTAACCTGAAAGAAACCTTTCTGGTTTATTCGTGTCTGCACTGCGTGCTCTCAGCGGTGCTCAACCTCTCTTCCAAGTTCGGATTCCCTGTCCTTTTCTCGCTCGCCTCCTTTCAACCGTTCCAAAGGTTCATTATCGGTCGTTAAAGCTTTCTCGTCGACCGGTAATCGATGCCGGCCGACTCGAGGACAGGAATGGCGTGGGATGCTCGTACGATGCTCGATAAGAGATAAAAGTATACGAATAGTATTCCGGCTTAAAAGATTTCCCCTTTATCTTCGTTGCGTAAGATTTTTTAAAATAAAAATCCAGGAAATAACCACGTTACGTTTTTTGTTTTTTGCAACAAAGATAAATATATATTATGATCGATCGACACTAATCACATTGTGTTTTATCGATAACTCGAACAAATTAATCTTGCGTATAAGTGAAATTGAGAAAAACAAGTTACAAGAATTACAAACACACAAAATATTTGATATAAACGAGGAGAAACCGTATCTCACATTCAGAATTATCGAAGAAACGTATACAAAAAACTCAATCGAAACTTATTATTCGCTCAGAAAGAACAGAAGAAAGAAAAAGAAAAATCGGAGAGAAATGTAATTGAGTTGATCAAGTTTCGATGTCCTCGATAGCCTCGTAAAAGTTCCACGTTCGTGTAACACACTTTCCAACGAAATTACCAGTTGAAACGATACTACTACTATCCGTGAACTAGTCAACGCTTGGTCAGACCTTGAGACACGAGCAGGACAGACGTCGTAAACGGGGCCGACGGAGAGAGAGAGAGAACACGAGTTTACTACCGCTCGGAAAGAGAGAGAGAGAAAGAGAAAAGGGGAAAAAGGAGGAGAAATGAGAGACGCTGCGAGGCGCGCACCGGGTGCAGCAAAAATACACAGAGAGCGGCGCGGGGCCAGGCAGGTTTTGGGTGACTGTCAGAGCTGTAACACGCACAAAAGGCAGGTGCTGGAATGCATTGATTGCCTCTGCCCCCTCTCGGCATCCCCCTACCGCCCGTGTGTATCTGCTATGGGAACACACACCCTTTTCTCCCAGGGAAACGTAGAAGAGGACCCTGAAAAGAGGACCCTGGAGAATGCGATCTGCGAGCACTGCTCACAGGGGGATTATCCGTATTTTCACCCCGACGGCGAGGGTGGTTTCCTCTAACCGCTAAACTCGCCCCATTTTCCTCGTTCCCCGATTCTTCTCAAGTTTAAACGGCGATTCTTATTTCGATGGTTTCGAACGTTGTTTCTTCCTTTTTTTTTTTTCGTAATTTGAAGAAAATTTCCCTTTCTCGCTATATATATTCAAAAACTTTTTTTTTCGTAATTTGAAGAAAACTCATACGAAAATTTCCCTTTCTTGCTATATATATTCAAAAATTAGAAAGAAAATTAATTTACTAATCGTTGAGAGCAACAATTTCGAATTTTAAATTTTAAATACAGAAAATTTTTGTCACATCTGAAATTTAAAATTTGAAATTTGATATAAAAATTTTAAATTATAAAATTTAATAATAAATTTTAAATTATAAATATAGAAAATTTTTATCACATCTAAATCAATTTATTTCTATATGTTAAACTTCTCGATCTTGAAATATATCTTGTCAAGAGCAACAATTTCGAATTTAAAATTTCAAATACAGAAAATTTTTATCACATTTGAATTAATTTATTTCTCTATGTTAAACTTCTCGATCTTGAAATATATCTCATTAAGAACAATAATTTCGAATTTTAAATTTTAAATTTCAGAAAATTTTTATCACATCTGAATTAATTTATTTCTCTATGTTAAACTTCTCTATCTTGAAATATATCTCGTCGAGAGCAACAATTTCGAAAAAAAAAATTTTAAATTTAAAATTTAATATAAAAATTTTAAATTATAAAATATAATAATAAATTTAAAATTTTAAATATAGAAAATTTTTATCCCATTTGAATTAATTTATTTCTCTATGTTAAACTTCTCGATCTTGAAATATATCTCATTAAGAGCAACAATTTCGAATTTTAAATTTTAAATTTCAGAAAATTTTTATCACATCTGAATTAATTTATTTCTCTATGTTAAACTTCTCTATCTTGAAATATATCTCGTCAAGAGCAAAAATTTCGAAAAAAAAAAAATTTTAAATTTAAAATTTAATATAAAAATTTTAAATTATAAAATTTAATAATAAATTTAAAATTTTAAATATAGAAAATTTTTATCCCATTTGAATTAATTTATTTCTCTATGTTAAACTTCTCGATCTTGAAATATATCTCATTAAGAGCAACAATTTCGAATTTTAAATTTTAAATTTCAGAAAATTTTTATCACATCTGAATTAATTTATTTCTCTATGTTAAACTTCTCTATCTTGAAATATATCTCGTCGAGAGCAACAGTTTCGAATTTAAAATTTTTATCACATCTGAATTCTTTTCATTAATAAAATTAAGATTGGATATCGATTTCACAATTTCTATAAAAATTGAATATAAAATTCAAAGACAGCAATTAAAATAATACCATATCATAAACTTGTTCTAATTCTGCCTCGAAAAACTCATTTACAAATTTCGTACGTGCAAGAAAAGCAACGCGTCGGAGAAGCCCGGACAGTGTTGCCCTTTTGATGAAATTTCGAAATAACCGCGACGAAAGGAATTCGAAGCGTTGGGGGAGAAACTTGATCGCGAATTTTATGGAACGGAGGGGGGGTCGAGTTCTCGGTTTTCGGAAAATTTCTCGCTCACCGCCGAACGGTGCATCGAATGCAAAGTTCGTTGAAAATTCGGCAAAGGGAATTTCGAACTGGGGCTGCTGCGGTTTTCGAGGGAAACGAACGCGTATGTACGAGTTCGAATGGAGAGGGAGAGCGAGGTGGTAAAAAGGCTCGCTGCTAAACTGTTTGCCCGAACAGTTTGGCAACAAACTTGAACCGTTGACGTTAACTTTTCGATCCCATTTTACGACGAATCGATAATCACTTCTTTTTTATATCGCAATCTTCAGGATTTAGTTTCTGGAAAATAAGACGATCTAATTTTTATTCTCGAGTTTCGTGATGTATAAATAATTGTTAAAAATATAATCGAGAGATATTTTTTTGGACGAAATGTTGGATTGAATTACTATTTCCTTTTTTTGGAAAATTTATTAAATCATTACTTCATAAGAATTTTTATATTTATTATATAAATTTTTATATTAAATTTTAAATTTAAAATTTTTTTTTTTAATTCATAAGAATTTTCTAACTAAATAAATAAATAAATGAAATTGAAAATTGTGGATTAATAATAGAAGAATGTTTTATTATTCATTATTCCTCCATTATTATAACACAATATATGATAATATATTTTCCCTTCGAGTATCTCGGCAATCGGGCAAAAATCGATGAACGAATCGCTTCAATTCCCAACATTTTACTTGGAAATTTGCAACAACTTCCACGGAATGTCGGTGCAAACAAGTGGCTGCTCGAGGTTTCTCAGAATTTCCAAGACGTCGCCCTTGGACGTTGCTTGCATAATCGAGCTCAACCGTTAAATATTTAACGTCGGTTCTTTAGCTGAATGCGCGATAAAAATATTTCCACCTTTCCTCGTGTGTCAGGCGAGGGGAGGGGAGGGGAGGGGAGAAAGAGGAGGAGGAGGAGGGGGAGGAGGAGGAGGAGAAGGCGACAAGTGACGCATCGCGATGTCCTCGTTAGCACCAAGATTGTGTTTGTCTTTCGGGGTCGCGAGAAACCTTAACTTAAACTTCCGGGATTCCGACTGTATCTTTTTTCCTTTTGTTTTCCCCATCGTTTTTTTCCTTCTCTTCTTTCTCTTTCTCTGCTTTTGCGCGGAAGTTAGAGATAATAATATATAATGGGTATAAAATTGTTAAAATTTTAATAATCGATTCGATTTTAACATATAAAACTTGTATAAACTAAACTCTGATATAGGAAAAATGTATGCACAATTTCGAGGAAATGGATAATTAATCTTTTTGTGGAAGAAAAAGTGAAAAAGTGATATTGCGAGGATAAATATTCTCAGTTTAAAACTTGTACGAATATTAACGGAGGAGAACACGCGAAGCAAATATTCCGCTTTCCTTATGCTTCGTATGAATCGAGTTCTAGAAAAATTCAAGTTCAAAATGACACGAGCTCGATAAATAATTTAAACGCTATATTTAGGAAATGACGAATTTAATCACGGGATATTATGTAATTCGACTTAAAACGAATCTTTTATCTTTTATCTTCCTCGACCTTCCTATATACATCTATACGTATAACGAGAAAAAAGTAATTATATATATATATATATATCCCTCCTCGAGATAACTCGATTCCTATGTAAGTCGTTTTTTTTCAATAGTATATATGGTTTACGATTATTTGTTTTTAGGGATTAAAGTCGAACACTATCTATACGTTATCTATACGTTCCTACAAAATAAATTTAAAAAATTAATTATTAAAACAATCGAGAAAAATAGGAAACGATGTATGAGAAATTTATATTTTATATTGGAATATGACGCGAAAGTTGACGATACAAAAGTTGGAATTTATTTATTAAATTACAAGCGACTAAAAATTCCCCGTATTTTAGACGCAGCGAGGTACGTATCTCTGTCTCCGTTACGTCGCCGTCGCACAAATCTTCCCGTCTCGCTTCATCCAACGCTTCGTCCAATTTCTATCATTTATATAATATAACTCGAGATAAATAAGCCTCGACCGACTTTTTTGTACACCAACCGTTTGTTTTTTCGTGTGTTCGAATCGACCTTCCAAAGCTCTCCAGCTCCACAAACACATCGATATTCTCTACGTAGACGTGTATACGTGTACCCTACACATTTATCGAGAAAAAAAAAGAATTCGCGTAATCCACGTTGTCGACTGTGAAACGAAGAAGAGGAAGAGAGAGAAAGAGAGAATAAAGGAAAGAAGATATTGGACGAGTTCGGGGATCAATCGCGCTTAAAGATGCACATAATAGGGAAGATTTTTTGTCGAGCATCTGTTAGACACGCTGCTCCACGTTAGAGGGGAGGGGGGAGGAGTGGGGAGGGGTTTGGAGGTCATTAAAAACACGCGCGCACCGGAGAGAAACAGGCAGTAAAGGCTGACTAACCTTTTGTTGCGCCAGCCTTAGGGACTCCTCGAAGTGTTTGTGAACTGCCTGCTCGGCGGCCCTTTGCTTCTCCAGCCTCTCCCTTTCCATCTTGGCCTCTCTTTCTCGTTCACGCTTCTCCAGCCGAGCTTCCGCTTCTCGCCGCTCCCTGGAACACGTACAAAAGTTTCAAGGTTACACACACAAGTTCTTTTTCTCGCTTAATAAAAAAACGTTTCTTTCTTTTTCTTTTTTCCAAATTAACGATTTTCAACAATCGATTTTCTATTTTTCTTTTTCGCATCATCCAATTAACTGAAATTGTATAATGAAAATTTTAATATATTTTGAAAGTGATAAGAATTTCTTATTCTTGCAAACACCCGGTATATAAGAATCGCTTATTGAACAGGAGAGGAGGGGGAAAGAATTAAAAATTTATTGGGCAATGTTTACTCGAGCCATCAGCCAGGAAGAAAAGCGTAGTCGGGAGAAATTGGCTTCGATATCGCCCATCTATTATTATCATTATCAAGTATTATTATCCACGACGCGGCTACTGCCAAATGTCGCTTTTGCTCGTTTAGAAGATTGCTTCGAATCAACAATTGCGCCCATTGTTGATACTTTCGATTGTTCTCTTCCAAGTTTTACTGAAACACATTTCTAAACAAGGAGAGAAACGGAATATATATATATATATATATATAGATATAATGGTTGCGCGCGTGTTTACTCTGTGGTCAAAGCGCGATAAAAAAAGTCCACATAGAAGAAATATCACTGACCTGTCGAAGGTCAGTTCTTAGTCGAAGAAGAAACGAATCTTTCACTTTCTCTCTTTCTTTTTTCTTTCAAAATACAGATTTACAGGATTTCCAAATTAATTTTGAAAAAATTAACGATGGGAATAGTTATGGCTAATTTTTAATGATCGAAATGAAAATTTTGGAAAGTGCGATTCGAACGAAATTTTGAGATAAATATAAATAAAGTAATAATAGAAGAAAACGAAAGTTAGATTTCGATTAAAAATGGATGGATATCATTTCAATTATATCGACGTAGATAAAATATACTTATAATTTTCAAGTATTATTATTTTTTAAAATTAATTAATTATCTGGAAATTCTTTCTTATCTTATCTTGCAAGCTTGCATTTTCCACATGTGTCAAATATTATCGACCGATTGGTAAATAATTGTATCTAATATTACGTCTATATCATAACTATATATATATTATATATATATAACTATATATATATATAACTATATATATAACTATATATTTTCGAATTTTTTAAATCATATTATTCTCTGAATGCAACGAACGCAGAAAAGAAGAAATATTCGTCGTTATCGAGTTAATTATTAAAATATTTCCAGATAATGTTTAATTTATTTTTTTTTTTGCTCGAAATTACTACTACAATTCCAATTGTAGCTAAAACGTAGAGTCGTAATCTCAACACGCGCATCTCACGTGCTCTCTCTCTCTCGACTCACTTGTCCTCTCGGTGTCCTATAACGATAACTATAAATATTAATTAAAATCACGGTACAATTCCATCCTAAAGCCGGCCGTTTATATTATATCGCGTTATATGCTCTCCTCCCGTCTCGACCTTCTGCAATACTCGCGGCCAGTTTCGGTTTCGACACTTGCGCGCTCGGTGATCCAGGGGATCACAACACAACAAGGCACCATTGTGAACGCCACGATCCCGTGTCGTGGCTCGCGAGCGTGTGTTATTCGCGCATGCGCTCCGCGTTCGCGGGTATTAAAAGAGCAGCCACAACGATAATAATGCCGACGATGGCGTATCTTTTTCTTTCTTTCTTTTTTTTTCTTTTTTTCTTTTTTTTTTCAACAGACTCGGCTAGATAAGCGTTCATTAATGCTTGCGTAAGTTATTTATACTGATATGCGCTCAACACACATGCATGCGTTTATCTCGATGACTCGCGGACCATCCCAGCAATGCACGTATATACGCGCGCGCCACACACACACCACGGCGCGGGAAGGGGAGGGGGAACCGATCGATAAATGCGTATTTCCTGATCGCACACGATTTCTGCCCATGTTTTTCACGAGTTCTATAAAACGGGCTCGGATAAAGAAATATATAGCATTTATTTCCTCGTTCCTGGCCGACGGATCATTAAACGCGATTTCATTTTTCTTCGATACTTTTGTTATCGTTGTTTCGAACGCGAGGTTATCTTCCATCGAACCCCCTCCATTTCTGTTTGTTCTCCAACCGATGAAACTTCGTTTCGTTTCGCAAAGATACTTTTATAAATTTAATTTCTTTTTTCCTTCTCTCTCTCTCTCTATATATATATATATATTTCTTCGAAATAAATTAATTCTTCTTTTAGAATTTTTTTTAATTGTAAACATTTATAAAACGCTTATAATAAAACGTTTAATTCTTTCGATACGCGTATATTTTCCGTATATTATTAAATGGAAGTTATATAAATGACGATAATATTGAAAGGAAGAGGCGTGCTAATTGACAGATCAATAAAGCCTATCTAACGAGACTTTAGACTTTAGAAGAATAACGAGAGATCGGAAATGTTAATGTATATCCGTAGAAAAAGGATAGAATTACGTTTTTTTTTCTAGAAAAATTATCCAACGGTTTTAAATAATTTTTTTAAAAAAACGTAAATTGCAAAGACAAAGATTACGATGCAAATGGAATGAAAAATATTTAAACTTTGACGCGTTAGATTATTTCAAATATCATAATTTTCAACCATTATTCCTTCTCCATTAACACGTTGCAAAATTTCTTGCAAGCAATGTTAAGAAGAAAAAAAGAAAACCAAATCTCTTCGTTCATTGTTATTAAAAAGTTTCAAAAGAAAAAAAAAGTCCCTAGTTCCGAGCTTTATTATTATGCTCAGACACACCGAAACGAGTTTCTGCATCCGATTTGCATCTCTTTAAACGTGGACAACTTGTTAAATCTATTCGATTTCCGCTTTTTCCGCAAATATCATTATGTACAATTTATTATAATTCGAAATTCCACTACTCGTTTCTTAACTGGAAATGTTTCTTCATTCATGGAATAAACGATTAAAATAAAATGCCAACTTGGAAAATTAGATATGTCTCTCTCGTACGTACATATATATATAAATATCTTCATTTATTTCGATGCTGAATTGCAGATCGAATCATTGATAAAAAAAAACATTTTTTTTCCTTTCTGAATTTTTCGTACGAGAATATTCCATTTCTTGGTATTTGATTTTGTTTAAATACATTAATTTCCTGAAAAAAAAAAAATAGTACGAGTTTCTATTTATTTCGTCACTTGTGCAACGAAAATTAATTCACTATTTTGTAAAAAAAAAATTGGATCGATTTTAACAATTTTGTTTAATAAAAAAAAAAAAAAAGAAAAAGATCAAACAAGTGTTGTACATAAATTAAAAAGCGGAAAGTTTCCTTCCATTTCTAACTGTGGAGAGCCGAATCGTAGATACACACTTTGTTGGGGAAGTTTTAATTTTATGAGCAAACTTTTATATTATATATCGTGAGCATGGCAGTTTCAAACTCGAGCCACGACGGACAACGAGGTAAAGAGGACACGTGTAGAGAAACTGCATCATGTTAATTTAAACATTGCTTCCCGACATTTACCAACATTCTCGGCGAATTATTTCCCCCCACCATCGTCCATTAAACTTCCAACAAACTTCCGCGAACGCTTACTAGTAACTTACTAGCAGAGAGAACTCGAGAACCTCGTATCAATCTCTCGTGAAACGTTCCTAATAAAATTTAGGGAATATAAATTTAAATTTTTCGAAATGTATCCTTATCTCTGAGAATTTCATTGAAATTATATAATAAGGAAAATGTAAGGTGATATTAATCGAGAAATATTTTCAAAAAGCTCGATCTATAATTTTATTGAACTAATTAACTAGTATTTAGCTCGTAGAAAATATATAACAATAATAAATAATATTAATATTTACATCTCCTATAAAAATATATGTCAATCGCTTCATCTCGATTTATATCGAAATCTTCTTTACCGATCGAGCCGACGAATTGTCTATAATTAAGAAAGAATCGTTGATTGAAAAAAAAAAAATCCAAAATCCGTACGACGACTGGGTGAAAACGTTGATTGGCTCGGGAGAAAAGGTTAATCAGCGGAAATGGCCGAAGGCCGACAAGACAGGAATTCCTTCTTTCTCTCTCTCTCTCTCTCTCTCTTTCCCTCCGTCGTCCATTTTTCTTTTGGCGTTGCTCAGAAATCGAGCATCGAGTGCCGGTCGATAAACCAGTCCTGTATGGGAACAGGACAGGTTCGAGCTGTGGGCAACCTTTGAAAAATCCGGTCGGCCAAGACCAGCCTGACCAGAAACAGGGGGACCAACACACAACTCTCGAGCCAATACACGGCAAATATCACCAAAAAAGGCCTTACGCATCCTCGCCTCTTTTGTTTTGTTTCGACCGAGGCTCCCCCTTCTTTCTTCTCGCTCCCTTTCCTTTCTTCGTATACACGCGCGATGAACACATAAACGCCTTATATCCTTTTTTCGCGTTAAAATGTGTACGCCTCTTTTTATGGACTCGACGCGTCTACCTTGTATCTCGAGAGGACGTTCGCGTCGATTTACGATTGGGCATAAAAAAATTCTGCAAACGCTATAATTAATCGTATCGTATTTTCATCTTTTCTTATTAAATTTTTTTTTTCTTTTTCCTTTCAAACACGAGAGGAAAATTATATATAAGGAGATATGGTTGATACGTTTCAAATGTTTTCGATTTATTTATACGTATAATAAAAATTTTTGAGATTAAACTATGAAATTGATATATTATCTTGTTTTTCATCGATAAATATAAACTCCAATTGATTTATTTTAATTTTACTACTAGAAATTGAATATATTTATTAAAAAGACGATGTAAAATTGTCAATTAAAAAGAAGGAATATACACTTGTTAATTTTTTAATTTGGCATACTTTCAAAACAACAAGATTAAATTTATCAAGATGAATTAACGTTTCGATAATCGAAGAATTCATAAGTCTGTTCCAAAGTCTGTCCAGCGTTATCTTTCGTCGAGGAAATTAAATTTCACGAGGAAAACAAGTAAACAAAGAGAGGAAAAGGTATTAAAGATCCATAGATAAGATAATATTCCAAATCCTGTGGTCTAATTAAATCGTATACACAATACTGTCCCGCGATCACGTTTAGTTTGCAACATTTCCCACTCACGTAATTATATCGTTAGACAATTGTTACGAAACACTTGGAAACGCTCGAATATTATTCGATAATGTTTGTGATCTCGTTTAAGGGAACTTAATGTTCGAAATGTTCGTTGAACTAACTCTGGAACTCGAGCGATCGATAACTCAGATTCTGAACTTAAACTGCTTAGTTTGGGAAGATATATATATATGTGTGTGTGTGTGTGTGTGTGTATAATGCAGCAAGAAACACAGAAGAGCGATTTAATCTAAACGCTTAATTCCATAAGAAACGTAAACGTTGTTATGTTTGCCGATGAATCCACGAAAATTCGTAAGAAATTCGTAGAATGCATTGCGCAGAAGAATACGAATTTGAGATAAGATAAAGAATGATGATCCATAGCAATTGTTGTTATTTTATATTTCCCGATAGAAAGTTTCTAGACCCTAGAATCTAGTATTAAAGTGAAATTTTTAGAAAAAATAAAAACGACGAGTTACTAATATAAAAGATTTATAACATCGATAAAAGCTTTCTATTAACACAATTTTATAATTTACTTTTCTTCAAAAGTAACTTTCACTCAGTCTAATTAATTTTATTTTTATTTAAAAAATTACAATTCGTTCAATTTTTCTATTTATTACTATTCTAAATAAAAATCGTCTCATTTCATTTTCGATCTTTTTTTTTTTTTGAAAAGAAACTCTACACGACGATCAATCAAATTTAAATTATAACTTCAAGTTTGTCGTACTACTATTTATTTAGAATTATTTTTTATACTTTATAAAACTGAATAAGAATTCTAAATCCATACATAGATACATTTCATTACTCTTCATACTTTCTTTTCGTCTAATATTTACCAACAGGATAGAGACAAGAAAGAGGAGACAAATTTCTTGGAGAGGCCATTGATCGATCAACCTTCCTGTTTACAGATCGTGACCTGGTTATATAGTATGGGGAATTAGTTCGTCATGTCGGGCGAGGAATTTTACGAAGCGAATGTATTCGACTGTGACCTTTACTAATCCAACAAGAAAGTATACAAGCGTGATACGTGTACACGTGGAGAAACAAAAATATCTGAACAATTGATGAAAATAATAAAATTTGCTCGAAAAATTTTTTTTTTTACGATAATCGAATGAGAATAAAAAAAAAAAGGAAATGATTGGAATAGAAAATAGTGTAAAATTAATAACAATACGAAATCCAATACAATTTCAACATTCAATATCTTTCCTTTTCCCAAGCTTCAAAGGGAGAAATTTGATTTTCAATTTATATCTGCTTAATAACTCGTTCCGTTCAACGTGAGAAATCGGACTGGATAATAATTTTATCGACTTTCCCCAAAAAAGAAAGAAAAAAAAACGAGCGGAGAGAGCAAATTTTTACTCTCTTTTCACAGAGATTAATCCTTCTTTTTTCCATACAATCCATACAATCGATCCATCGCGGCGAGGAAACGATATAACCGAGCAGAAGCGATTCGATTATGCTCGAATTTTACGGCTCATGAATTTTGTAGGATGCGCTGAATACCGCTTTCCTCCCGTGTGCGCGCAACACAACACACGCTCGACCTTAGACGCTGACATTCTGAAGGCGCACGGGACCGATGAAGAGACCAAGATGGCTTCCAGACACCTGTCCGTCCACCTTTCCTCCTCCTCTCTTCCCTTTCTTTTCCACCTGGCCGCCGGGAAACAGCCATGGATACGTCTCTCCCCGATGCGACACAACGGCCGAAGCTTTAAAACCCGCGAACCTATTTTTGCTTTCGTTTCACGCGACTCGGCCCCCCCACTCTCGCACTCCACTTCACAGCGCTCGCAGCGCCCCACTCGACAACGTGGCTGACAAAGTGGCACGGAACGTCGTCGCTGGGATTTTTTTTCTCCTTTTCCTTGGCGCACGAATAAAACGGTACGAGTTGTTGCACGGGTAAAACGGCACGAAATTCGGTGACCTTCTTTTTTCACCAACTTTTTTTCCTCCCTGCTTCACGAATTTATACGTTATTTATCGCGATATTTAACGATATATGTACGGTTATGTATCAATTATTCGTTTGAAAAAGAAAATGGCGTAACCTGTTACACGCTCCACATACGGGTAAATAAATGCAAATTTTTTTACGCCTAACGAGATGAATTCTCCATTGTTACGTTACGAGGAATAGGTTATGTTTGCGGGAAATCTTTTTTTTAATTTTGGATGTGAAATTAACGTCACATCCTTCGAAAGAAGAAAAATTATTTTTCACAATCGTAATACATTTGTATAATTATTAGGGACATTATGAAATTCTCAAGTGTCATTTTATACGTTTGCCAGCAACGAATGAAGAATGGCAGATAGTGAAAGAGACGAGGAGAAATTAATTCGACGAATATTAATGTATTCAACGAGGTATAACGGGTAAATAAATTGCACGTAGTGAAAACGATAAAGATGAAACAAGGTGTCGAATATATAAATATAAATATCGTAATATTATCTCGAATAATTCTAATTTTTAATCCCACTAAATTAACCTCGCTTTTTATTGTTACGCGCCGCAATCGATTTTTCGTTGAATCTATATTTTAAGCAACTCGCGTAGACATAGCCTATAGATTTCTTCCACAGGAAGCGTTGGAATATTCTACAACGCTCTATATCCGTCTAAACAGCCATCATTATTGTAAGAATAATTTCTTTCTAATGCAACTCGTACTCGAAGAAGCTAAAACAAGCGTAGAAAAGTATATTGAAGGTTGCTTATTAAGTTATAGACGATGGAAAATAGAGAGATTTTTTACTTTTACTATGAAAAAAATTAACGCTCGAGAAACGTGTTCAATTTCGTTCGAGGAAACGAGACACGACTCGCGGATTATTCGCCGTATGAATAATACGACTTACTCGGGAAGTAAATTACAGTTGCCGGTAAAGGGGGGGGAATTCGTCGGTTAATACGAACGGAATTCTTTGTCAAGTGTGACGTGTCCCACCTTTCCTCCGTGATGTAATTGGACTTGGAGAACGAGCATGAAAAAGGTCACTGGATTACCAACACGCACACGTCCGCCCGGTTTTATTTTCAGCCTATTGAAAACGGGCAACGCTTTTGTGTTCAATTACCTTCTCACGTATCGAGCACGCCGCCTCGCATTTAGAACGCGTAATTTCGTAATCAAACGCGTTTACCAAACCCGAGATATATAGACAAGAAACGAACACGATTATAAATACGATTCTTTCTCGATTTTAGAAACATATTTCTCTTCCTTCGATATTTTAAATTACAAAAAGAAAGAAAAAGATGATACGAAGAAAAAAAAGAAATATCCTTCTCCTTTCATACAAATCGTACCGACGAATTAAACGTTTGCATTCCTATCCCGCTTTTCTTCGCCCATCGTGCGATTATCATGATTTCTACGTGACGTAATTTCACCGCGGACAGAAACACGCCGTCGAGATAAAAATCGAAACGTTCGAGGGTGGGGATACGGCGGAGCGGGGAGCGAAGAGGGAAGGGGGAGGGGTGAGGCGGAGAGAGAGAGAAAGAGGGAAAGAGAGGCGAAACAAGTTTTTGTGCCGCACACGTGCTGCTTCTCCCCGAGCTCGTCACACGGACAAGCGCGCGCACACAAATCGCGCGAACCAATGCATCATCGGGACAGGTTGGCTGGCTTGCTTACACGAAACGGCCGCGTATATACAAGCCTCGATGTAACGGGTATACGTACCGGGTGCTATTTAAATTTTTCGATTCTCTCCTCGAATCGAATTATAACCCGAGAGATTTTAATTGGAATCGATCGATAGATGGCACCACAGTCCAGTCACGATTCTTTTTCTTTCTCGAAAATTAAAGGGGAAAAAGGAAACTATATTTTTCCTCGCTCCTTTGCAGAATGAATATCGATTCATCAACTTCGTGAGTTATGTAAAAATCTGTTAGTCATCGTCCACGTCGGTTTAATTATTAATACGATCACCGTTTGTTTTTTTTTCACTTTTCCTTAGTTTATCCATGCAAAAATTTCACGGAATATATTCAAGCTTATTGAAAGATGCAATTATGCGTAATTTTCAATGATAAAAAAAGGAAAGGAAAAAATATAACCTCACCTGGAACATTTGCACATCGTTAATAATTCCGTAAACTGGGAATACCAGTTGCATTGGATAACAACAACAACAACAGTTTTTTGGCATTATATATAATTACAACGTCTATTTTTAAAGCCTCTGATAAAGACGATTGTTATTAATTTTATGCTTTCGAATTAAGAATGATTAGAACAATCGATCTAAATATATCACACGTGGATGGCTGCAAATTATAATGACGCAATTTCAAACTAATAATATAAATAATATTTAAATTAAACTTATGTAAACATGACATTGTAATTACAATTAATTATACACCACTTTCAATTAACGAAAGATCTATATTTCGATCAACCGTCGTATATTGATCTCGAATATTAATAAATCGATCGTATATTCATTCAAATACTCGTTTCGACAAAATTACGACACATTGGATGTATCGAAAGCGTTAAATCGAACCAAATTGATTCGAATCAAATTGAAAATCGATCCAAATATAATTTATCCAATTTGTTTCTTTCCAATTTGAAGCTAGAAAACCGAGGAGGGAAATGTAAAAACGCTGGGAGTCCGCGAAAGACGCGAACGAAAGTGTCATTTGCGGGTGTGCTGCGTCATCCTCGAGAACGCTTTTGTTCGAGCACATCCCGTCGTGACAGGCTGAACCGAAACGAACTTGCGAGATATTCGAGCCAGCATCGAGTGATTTTAAATGTTCCTCTAATAAAAGAGCCGAAGCATGGCAAATGTCAGTAACCTTGCAAAAGACAGGCCTGCAGTCTGTCATATTTGCCGTTAAAACGACGCCCCGTCATTCGATATTCGCACGGTTAAAAACAATTCGTTCGAATGTATTTTCGGAACTTTCTATGCGAAGGGGTATTAACGTATATAAATTTCGTTTTTATTTTTATTTAAACTGCGAGTATTTAAAAAGAATCGGCAGAGAAATTCTATTAACCTTTGTCGGTTAAATATCCTTCTCATTTTGCAAAGAGATGATGAAAGAAATCCTTTTTACGAGCGAAAAGTGACACAACGACACGCAATGTATCTTAAAGATCTCCTGTTGCAGAATAACATTAGATTATAAATGTCCATTTCTGAATTATTCGTAATAGCAATAATTTCCATTGTACAATTCTGTTAAACGAAAGGATTAATTTTAGTAATTTTTCCTACGTACATAAATCCTTTAGGAAAATATTTAAAAAAAGATTGCCATTATTATGTATAGAATTCAATAGTTTGTACATATATATTTGCTTGCGCGTAGGCATCCGTTAATGTAAACATATGGGGATAGCAATAAAAACGTATAACGGATGAACCAGTGAAAAGTCTATTTCTTCATCACGATGAATTTGAAATATTTCGATTCGAAAATACATTAAATACAGAGTTTAGAAACAATAGGTAATAAATAATAAAAAAAAAAATCATTAAAATCTATATCTTAATTATCCTTCTCGTCGGCCATTTTCGTTAAAACGCGCGGACTATTTCATCGCGGCATCGTAATCGAGAGCTGGTCGCGGGATAACGTGTCTCCCTCTCTCCATAACTTCATCTCACTCCCGCTTAACTGTGGAATAGAAACTGGTGCGTCTCGGGACGCAGGCGTTCTCCCGAGTTTTCGAAAACTTATTAGAATGTTGACTTCGCCCTGTTCGCGTTTGGCATCCGGTTAATATACAACGCCAGCGTTATTTTCGAACGGCGGTAATTTTGCGACACCTATATAATTTTCAACGTGGCCCTATATTTAGAGATGAAATCCGAGTTTAAAACGTTCCGAACATCGGAGAGCACAATATCAGGGGCGTGGAAAAATGACAAGCGCGACAAGAAGAGAGAGGGGGCGGATCGAAATATTGTTGGCAGAGGCGATACCCGGAATACAAGGCTCCAAACCACCACGATGGAATCCACCACGAGGGCTTAGGGAGTTTGACGAGTGGTCGACGATCGTAAAATTGCCGTTCGCGCGAGCGGCCGTGCCAAAACGTTCCACTATCTTCGCTCTATTTTTATACCGCGGCGAAACACGAGGGAATGCTCGTTTGGCTCGAGAGCCTGGGAAAACGAGCGACGCTCGCTCGCTCGCTCTCTCTCGATCTAATGTTTCCTCGCCTTCCGATCCTTTCTTTTCGTTTGTGATCGAATATAATTGGATTCTTGATATCTGAGTTATATTTATTGTCAGAATATTGATGCTTGCAGATTTTATAATTGTAATCTCTCGTAAAGGAAAACGACTTTGAAGTTATAATCGTCAGAAATCATTGAGAATTATTTTTTTATCGGAAATAAAAATAAAGATACAATTGAATATTAAAAATTTAAATTAAACATCTTTTTTTACAATTTTTCGTAATGTTTTTATCGTATTACCTTGTCAATTATTAATAAAAGTACATTTCTTTCTAATAACACGTTAAAGTTTATCTATCGTTTAAAATATAATCAATAATTACATAAAAGGTCGAAGAGATAAGCTTGCGTAAAAAAAAAAAAAAATCGATGCGATGAGACGAAAATTATCGTTTTAAAATTGGCGAATAAATAAACAAACGGATGTAATTTTAGCCACGATCCTATTAAATTATTGCTCACTTTTGCGAAGAATCACTCGTTCAATATTCAACGACATATCCGATTCCATCGGATTCGTTCTCTCGATCTAGCATTAAATCGATTTCTCGGTTTGGTACAACGGACAGATAGTTACAGATCCGATCGTTCGGCGTTACAGTTTTTACTGCTTTCACTTCAATGCAAATCGGCGGATGATGGTTTATGCATCAGGTTCATTACAATTTCATGTAGAGCGCATTAGCATGCGACTCTCGTATATAGAATGGTATAGAAATAACTTTTTACTAGACCCAATCGGTGGCGTTGCATAAACGAAACGTGTAATCAATTACAGATACGTATTTTACGGGGCACGTAATTGATATGCACTAATGATGCTTAAAACGGCTGATTCAACAGTCGTTAAATTATTCATGCAACGCGTGGTGGCGTTCGATCATCCGTGATATTATTCGTTGATAAACTCGTGCGAATAGCTTTGAAAAGAAAAGAAAAAAAAAAAAAAAGGAAACGAACGTTTATTATTTATAATCGTCAATGATATTTTTACCGAAGCAATCTTGCATTCGATATCTCGCTTAGGAGGAAAAACCTACTTTGAAATCTACGACATTGCAAAGTCCTTGGAAAATATAACCAACACTGTTTGATTCTCGCGCGAACACCGGGAAATTGTAATTCAATGAAATGACTATGGTTTAAAATAAGACAAAAATGAAGAATAAGAGTTTTGAAAAAATCAAATTTCGAAACGTATCATTTTCGAACATTTTATTTAATAAAAATCCTGTATACGTTATCATATACGAAATTTTATTAATATAATCGTTCTTTTCTCTTCACTCGATTCGTTATATTCCGTGTTTTGCAATAAGATAAGTTGGCAATCTTGATAACGCCGATACTTGGCTAATTTCAAAAGATGAAATTAATAAGAATAAATTAAAAATAATATCGAGTACGATGTTTCTGTTCGTAAAAAAAAACTTGAATTTCTTATTCATACTTTTCTTATTCATATTTTCAATCTTTCGATTCTCTCTCTTTCGAAAAAAAAAATTCCAATATATTATTATTCTTGAATTTTAATCTCTATTTCGAATTATAAAAGTGTTTCCAACTTCGTCCGTTTACCACGAACGATGGTATATACGAGCACTCGCATCGATCAACGAAAACAAAATTTCCACGAATAATTCACAGTCTATCGCGAGCGTCCACAAACAAAACTAGCAGGAGAGCTCGCTTTTTCCGACTGCAGGAATATACACACTCGACGCTCGGCTATCCCGTGTGCCTTTGTAAATGAGAATGCCCTTGTCTTCACCTTTATCGTTTGCTATAGTTCCTTTCAACGGTTGCCCGAGCACTGGCTCGCGAGCCTCGAGTCGATCGTAAAATCATTCGAGCGCGAAACAAATGTTTTCGTAACGTCTAAATACCATTTAGAGGAGAGATGGGACGGGGCGGGGGGAGGGGAGGGAGGAGAAGGAGCGAGAAGGACGGAGAGATTAGATAAAGAGCGGACTCTGGAGGGAAAAGTTTAGTCCTCGGCATGGACACGTTTTCAGCGAAAGACCGACGAGGACGATCGATAAAATCCAGCGAAACTCGACGAATAAAAGGTCGAATGGTCGAGTGATGGCGTGTGGCGTGGTGTTCTAAGGGTTGATCGATCGGAGGGGGATGATTTCACCCTGGAAAGTTTGGCCACGGGTTTGAACGGGAACGACGTAAAATCGAATAACAACGGTGATTCTCGGTTTCCAACGTCCAATAACTCGAGCTTGCTAATAATCGTTTTTCGAGGGGAAAGGAGAAAGAGAAGCGAGAGAGAAATTCGACATATGCTCAACCCTTTCCAACGAATGACAAAGCTATATTTATCCGCGTTTTTCGCAAGTCGTTCACTTTCCACGTGTTTCTTTCGAGACGTGGCGAAATTTGGGAAACAGCCAAGCGGTCACCCAGGGAGGTGAATTTTAGATAATGACGCGATCGGGAATGCGAGAATCGCGGGGAGACTCGATTACGTTCTTAAGAGATACAATTATTTCATGTAAAGGAATAATAATTCGACGTTTTAACTCGCGTCAATAATTTATCGTTTCGGCGATATAATATAAGTAAATACTCTCGATTGCGATCAGCTGTCAAATGGAAACTTAAATTTCATTACGAATACTTTTATTATAAACATACGTGAGAAATAATTCTTCGAAAATAAAATATTGATTATGTTCATACTTTTTAAACTTCGATTATAGATCTAAAAATATTAAGTTAAGGTTTATTTATTAAATTGGAAACATAGTGTTATATTTTTGTATATCGTTTTTGTTTCGATTGAATCGATCCTTCAAAGGTATTCTATAAATACAATGATACATTAATTTTGGATAAAAATTAAGCTTTTCTGATGCAAGAAAATACATAATACACGTATTAAAAATTTTAACGTGCTACATTTTTTTTTTTTAAACAGATAAATTTTCTTTTCTCATGGATAAAATATAATTAGACATCGGTAGGAGCGATAAATCATTCCAGCCGAGCAAAGATTGAAAAAAGAGAATCAGGATCAAGGAGGAGAGCGAAGATCTTTTTAAAAATAGAAGTCGAGAATCAGATCGACAGTCATTTCGTGAAATCTGGCAGAACGAGAACGGTTTCCGGGAAGCGAGATAGTCGGTTGTTCGAGTATACATATTCACGCATGTATACTGGGCGTTTAAATGAAGTAGGAAAGAAAAAAAAAAAAAAAAACAAACACAAAAATTGGTATACAAAAAATATAGCCTGTTATATATATATAGTTACAAGCAATTTAATTTTTGCGTTTTTAGACACGAATAAAAATAAAAATAAATTTTTCATACAAGCTTAAAATCATTGAAATCAAATTCTAAATTTTAAATAACGAGAATATTACGAAGAAAAAAAAAATAATGCGTTACATAAGGCTATATCTATTTTAAAAATGTAATCAATTTTTCAATATTTCTCTTTTCTTTTTTTTTAAATATAACTTTGTATATAATAAGAAGCATTTAAATTTTATCCATTGCTCTCTCGTTGTAAAAAAAAAAATATTCCAAACGCAAATATTCGCACGCGAAGAAAATACCGAAAATTTCAAGGTTGATGACTCTTTCTCTCTCGAGGATATTTTTTTTTTTTTATATCGAAAAAATTATTGCTCAGAATTTTAAGATTTATCTTCCTGTAGAGATAAAACGTATTATAAAATATTTGCACGAGATGAAAGGAGAGGCCTTGGAAAAATCGATGCAAAAAAAAAAAACCTGTTTCACTCGAGTTGTGTGCGCTATCATTATCGAGAAATATGCAAGAAAGAGAAAAAAAAGAAGGCAGAATTGATTTCGAATATTTTTTACAACTGGATTGCCTCCGTTTAAAGAAAAAAAAAAAAAAAAGAGGCGTTGCTTGTATGGAATACTATAATGGAATTATAATGAAATCGAGGAACGAGTTAGACGGATATTTATCGAATATTTATTACGATCGATCTTGATCATACGGATGTGGAAGGAAAAAAAATCGCGTATCTAGAAATATACCGGAAATTGAACGTAACAATAAATCAATATGATACACACACATACACTTAGATTAGAAAAAAGACGACTTTTCCTTATCTGGTTAATTACAACTTAACCTAATCCAAACCGGTGATAATTTTTCTCCTCTTTTGTTTGATATATCACTGTATCTTGGAATTTTAACACCTTTGTTCCACACTCGTGAAATCCAAACAGAAGAACAAGTAAATAGACCAAGTTCTGACCTTAATTCGTTTCTTCTATTAACTTCTTCTTTCTTCTTTAATTAAATTTTAATCAAAATTTTCTAAATAAAAAGACAGGAATTCGAAGATCGAAGTATTTTAATACATTTCCAATACGAGCGTAGAATATAAAAAAAAAATTCTTTACATAACGAGATTTAAACGAATTAATTAATACGTGATTATACAAGAAATAAGAAAACGAATAGCGTATTTTATTCCAAGATATCGCAAAGATTTCTGTATTAAGAGATATTAATAGAGAAAAATTTAAAATTCGAAAAAAAAAAAAAAAGAGAGAGAAAAGGACTATAATCGATCCTCTGAGAAGATAAGAAAGATAAAGAAACAATTCTGATACGGCATCGCAAACATTGACACATTATTTATATTGATCTATTTACAGTATCGGCAAGATATATATATTAGTATTGTTTCAGTTACGCAAATGGCGATATCGCGAATGTGAAACGACGGGATTTTCAATTTTCCAACGATTTGCAACACACGCGTATAATACACGTGCAATAAATTAACACTTGGGTTTGAAAATTACGAAACTTCGTAAAGACTACTTCATAAAGACATTTAACCGAGAGGGAAAAATGCAAAAGCGATTAGCGTGAATCACTTGTATATTCTGAAAATCCTCGTTCCAAGAATTTCCTTATTGTTTAATCTTCTCCGGTTAATAAAATTAAGTAATCGCTTCGATAATTTGATAAATGACGCGATTGAAATCCATCAATTGAAAAATTTAAACGAATAAAAAAAAAGATTTTCGAAGAAGAACTTGTATTGAATTTTTGAATTTTTCGTTGGAAAAAAAAAAAAGAAAGAAAATATTTTAACAAACAAAAATATTTTAAATGTCCTAATAATAGGAAAGTCATGCTATAAACAATGTTTTTTTTTCCCCCATACTTGTACAGCACTTGAAAAAATTGTTCAATAATAAAAGAACATACGAAAGAGAGACACGAGGTCACTCACATTAATATTCAAAGAAGATAACCGAAATATCGTATTCTTTCAGAAGTATCAAGAATTAACGATGTATCTTGAAAATACGAATAAATAGTAGTTTTGTAATTTAAAAAATTTAAGAAGAATTATTTACAAACACTCTACTCGTCAGTTCTATGAACTTATATAATAAAACCGAAAATTTAAATGGTATAAAAATATGTATTAGTTTTGACAAAAAAAAAATAGAAAAATTGCAAAGTAACGAATACTTATATTTTTAAACTTTATTCTACGATTAAATATTATTACTATCGTTTTAAAATCTTTTAAAGATCATATTTGCAAACTGCGATAAATAATTAACGAGATAAATATACGACGTTTCAATCGTTCTTATATACCTATATATAAAGTATACAAATACAGAAATAATATTAATATTAAAATACATCGTATTATTCAAAAGATTTTTCTTTAAAAATAGCCATTCTTCTAATGAGGCTCAACATTGGACACTACAAGAGAAGATCTCCTCCACGAGCATATAAAGTTATTACGTAGCGAGAGAATCCGCTTTCGTGTTCCGAAGTCCGAAGGGAGGCGCGTCGACTCGGCGCGTATCACGTTACCATAAACAAATTGCCATTTATACGAGAAAGACAGGGGGCAGCAGCGCGCGAGCGAATCTCTTTTGTCTCTCGGCTCGGTGCCTCCTCCGTAAATAGAGTCCGCCTTTCAACCGAGTGCGGCTCCTTATCTCGTTCCCTTTACCTCCCGAGAGTTCCGTAAACATATAGTTGGCGCACGGCCAGAACGCAGAATGAAATACATTATTCGAGAAATTGGAAATTAGCGGCAACGTGGCATCGCGCGCGTGGATAATCTAATTGTCCCCTTGTTTAACAACGTTCGATACGAACTATGTTCGAAAACATAGTGAGTGAGAGAAGTCGGTAATCGGCGTTTCCCCTCTCTTAAATGCCAATAGACTCGGGTGGGCGTGTTATTAGGTCGCGTCCGCCGAATCATCGGTAACTTGTTCCCTATTTTATCGTTCGGGTTTTTCGGGTAGCGTCAAAGCGAGCCTCTCTCTCTCTCTCTCTTCGTTCGACTGGATAATCGAATTAAATGCAACGAGGTTAACTTTGTCACGTGACGTTATAATCACGTACGGGAAAATACACATGCGCGTAGATAGAACCGACCAATTTATACGCGCAAAATAGCTTGCATAAGCGCGAAACCTCGAAAATAGAGCGAGATATATATTCCGCCATGGAGTAGCAGCGGAGGAAGGTCATCGGGTTGTTGAACGTGCTCCGCCGATCAACCAGTTCTCCTCTTTATCGAATCTCGAGAACAAAGTAGCCTTTGACCTTTCGAGAGAATATCTGAAAACTTTGCTCCTCTCGTACATATATATATATATATATATATACAGAGCAAGGGGTGCTTTTATGAGAAGATGCTCGAACGATCGACCGATGGTAATTATGGGTCTTTTGTTGGAGAAACGTGCGATTAGAGAGCTTGTTCCATCGAAGGTCGTCCATGTATCGAGAATTAATTTCTCTTAACATTATATCGTGAATAAATACAATTCAAATTGGAGAAAAAAAATAATTTCAACATATCTATCTACTACGTCAAATCGCAAAAAGATTGGTGACAAATGAGCTAAAAATAATACAATGAGAGAATGATTATTGGTGTTTAAAGCGTTTAAAATCCCACGATAAATATACAATGCAAAAGGGCGTTCACTGGGGATTAGTAAAGATAAATAGATTACCGTTTATGACACTATTATTTACGACTTGCTTATGCCTTGACCCGTGCCATACCTCTTCCCTCTCTCTCTCTCTATTGAGAGCAAACATCGTTGTCGGAGGATGGATCCCATCGGCCATAAAGCGTTTGACCCGAATATCGGAACTGCCAAAACACTGGCCGAAAATAATCTGCACGCCGGAACCCGGTATCCTTCTCCCCTCCCTCTTTCTCTCTATCTCTATCTCTCTCTCTCTCTCGGCCGTCGATATTCCAAATGCGAAATTATTTCGCCCCCGCTTATTCACGCGCAGCCAGCTGGGAGCCGAGCCAACCCATCCCATCCCCTCCCCTCTTCTCTTCCACCTTCTTCCTCGAATTCCGTGCAATCCGATCCTAACGAACGCATTACTCGCAATTACGACACATCGCTTACACATTCATCCCTCGAATAAAATCGTCGAATCTTTTGTTAATTACGAAAAATAATTTATAATCGATTTTTAATCTTGAGTTATTTTGATTAATTATTTTATCGATAACGCAACACTGTGTAAATATATTTGAATGTATTTTTCATCCATATAATGGTAGATAATGATGGTAAAATTTAAGGGAAGCTTGAGATAATCAACTGTTTAGATTTTGAAGAAACTTGAAAAAGGTTGTGAAAGTATTGAATAACATTTAAAATCATCGAAATTGTTTGTACAATTTTATTACATAAAACGACCATTAACCTTTATGAATTACTTAATATTCTACGCCAAACATTCATATTCTCAATAAATAATTATAAAATGTTCACTGTTATTTTTTTTTTATATAAAATATAACTTTCACGAAAGCATGTAATACGTTTTATCTATTTATTTATTTTCTTTGCTCGAATTTATATTCTTGTCGATGAAAGAAGTTACGAAAGAAGCGCAATAAAACGTTTTTACCATTCCTCTCGTATTTTCAGAAGCTTTCCGATAATCTTCAAAGCCCTCGATTGGGTTTTTGAGTCTCTTTTTTTATCTTCAAACTTCAACAAGAAGAAAGAAGCGCTCGAGTTGAAAGAAAGAATCGAAAGGAGTACGTAATTTCTTCTGAGAAATTACTTACGGGACCAACAAAAGAGCCAACAAAAGGAATGCGCGCAAACAAAAGTTGCGTTTCGTTCACGCTCAAGAGAAAAATATTTATAAAGGCAAGTGTATTATTTCCATGTATTTCGGATACTTCCATACAGAGGAAGAAAAAAAAAAAAGTATAATAATTTTCTTCCTTTCAAAATCAATTAACCTTAAATTTCCATCCTCCAAAATAAAATTACAAAATTATAAATTTATCTGTGGCAGAAGGAAAAAGTGGAGCTCTGGATATACACATTTGACGCTTTGTCAATAATTTTATCAAGATCGTGATCCTTCTCTTATTTTCCAGTTGAACGTAAACACCGCGATCGAGCAGTTTCGCAAAGTTTACTTGCTCAGCGTTTCGTAACGGCGTGCGTCCGTGTGCGTCCGTGTGAATTTTCGCTACCTACTGTGCCTGTGTGCGTTAATGTCGAGATAAAACGAAGGCGAGGATCCGTTCCATAACAAGCTACGTAATTCCAAGATGACAAACACGCTTCGACTAAGAGATATATAAGAAGCGAACTTATATATATATCTCGATTAAAAAGTAAACAATACTTGAGAATATTCTTAACCTATTATATACTTATATTCTTCTCAAACTTTCTATAATTTCGTCCTTAAAAAAAAAAAAAGGAAGAAGAAGAAATAGATATTTTGATCGAAGAGAGATTGAAGGTAAATTTGAAGAAAAAGAAAAAAGAGGGATATTTGGTTAATCCATTTCCAACATCGATAAAGCAATGTTACAACCTGCATCGATAAGATAAGGGGCGTTTACAATAGTGATTTTTTTTTTCGTTCCAGAAGGATGGCCGGCTGTGATAAGGGAGAAAAATAGCGCGAATTGCTCGAGATAAAACACTGTGTACAATGTGACCCGAGTATCTGGAAAAATCATTTATCGATATTTTCGAGGATTTGTTTGAAAGACAGTGTATATATATATACATACGTTATAATTCGTTGTAAAAAAATTGTTTTGGACAATTTTTTGGAAACGCTGGTTTTAAGAAACCGTTAATAAGAAGTGGTAGTTTAATTTTTTAATTTTTCAAATTAAAGAAAAAGGTAGGTTTTTTCTTTTTTTTTTATCGTACGAAGGACAAGGAAGACGCAAAACAACGACTCTTTTACCCAAATTTGTTTTCCTAAATTTCACAAAGTCAGAAATTGTTTTCTACACTAACAACCAGTATTTCAATCATAATATTATTCAGCGAATAATTTTTTGCTGTTTACGGAACAACTAACTCGACTAACTGCGTCGATTCATGTATTTAAAAATATTATGTGATTCGAGAGAAACAAACTTGTTGACTGTGTGTCATCGTTTTCTTTCACTTGACCAAAAAAAAAAAGGAAAAGAAAAAAAGAAGGAAAAAAAATCGAACTTGACGTCTCTCTTCGAATCGATTCGATTTTTGCTAAAAATATCTCTCGATATCGATGATTGCTCAAAACATTTGGAACAGCGTTACATAAAAAGAAAAAAAGAAAAAAAGGCACGACCTTCGATAAGATGATTGACGATACACGAAACGAGATACGGAAGCTAGAGATTAACAACAGCTCGGATTTACCGAGATTCTGCAACGTTTCGAGTTACGAAATGGGATTTTTTTTTTCTCTCTTTTTCCCCAAGCTTCTGAATCACTCTCGCTTGGAATCGTGTTAATTAACGCCGTGTATCGATAGAGCGATGTGTACGATTCAAACGTGTCGATTATCCATTTATTGGCCGTCCCATAAACGTAATTCGATTGGATGTAAGATCGAACGAAGGCAAAAGTTCCTTCAAAAAGGAAGATATTTTTGAAAATTGATAATTATTTTTTTCTTAAAAATATACGTATCGATCTTCGTTGAATTGTATATTCAAAAATTGTAGACAAATTTCACAAACAAAAAGTGAAATCGCTGCTTAGTTAAATTCAATTTGTAATCCTTAATAACCAACTGTCACGCTATTGATTTGATTAATTGGATAAATATAATGTCCTTAAAAATCGGTAGAAATGGATTTGAATTCTACTAAAACGAGAAAATCCTATTCTTACTTAATTATATCCTTAAAAATATCTGGCTAAGAATTCTTTTTAAAAATTGACAATTTTCCCCGAATAAAATATTCTTTTATCGAATATATTTCTCAATATTTCTTTTAACGTAGAATAACAGAATTAGATTCACAAAGCCACGTAAGACAACGATAAAACTCCTCTCCTCCCTATTGACCTAGATCGTGGCCTCTGCGGACTTGCGAGAACGATGCAGCGCAATTGTAAAATATATATATATATATATAGACTCGTCGAACTGGTAGAATCTAGCGGCGCTACGAGTGCCATCTACTCTCTCGCTCTCTTTTGGTTGCCGCGCAACGACGACGAACGACGACGACGCGACGATTCTCTTCGACGAACACGACGACCCAGGCGAAGCCAGTTACCAGAGAAGGATATTTGCGGTTGTGATTCAACGCTACGCTGGATGTGGCCGCCGCCGCCGAGGGAAAGGAAAGGGAAGGAAAGGGGAGCGGAGAGAAAATCGAGAAAGAAAATCGACCACCGCAACGATCCGCCGGATATATAACTAAACAAGTCGTTTACGAGACATCGAACCGATTCTTGCTTCCGCTTCGTATTAATTTTGTCAAACGAATTCGATGAATTTCAAAAAATTTATCTTCTAAAAACGATGTAACAAAATTCGACGAACGATAAAACGAGAAGAGAAAAATACGAACAGAGTTGTTGCCAAGTTTCTTTCTGAAGAGAGAGAATCGCAGAAGAGGAGGAAAAAATAAAATTTAGAAAGGCAGAAACGAGTTCGATTCATTCATCGAAGGTCAAGAGACCAGAAGCTTACTACGCTTGTTAAAGTTAGAAAGCTGCAACAACACGATTCACCTTCCTCTCCGGCCGGGAATTCAACCGGCGGTATGAATGATTTGCAGAAAGTGCAATTAACGTTACGCAACCGTTGATTTCTCAACTTCTTTTCACGCCTTGACAACACATTGACACGCACAATTCTCCGCCAAGGGAGATTCGCTTCGTACGCCGTCCATCCACCGATCCAATTGTTATCCCTTCGATCTCTCGTGCGTTCGTTCGACCTCGAATGACCTCGAGAGAGAGCGAGCGAGCGATCGAGCGAGCGAGCTAGAAAGAGATAGAGCCTGCGCTACACTGCTACACACGCACCGCAACAACGCCTCGCGCTATCCTTCTCCTCATCCGTCGTCTCTCTCTTTATCTCTCGTCTGATTTTTTCCCCCTCCCTTCGCCCGGCTCCTTCGCCCGTGCAGCGTTACATTGTTCGCGAGCCACGGTCGAGAAGGGCAGGTAGAAACCCTCGGGATAACAAAAGGACCAGTCGTGCCTTTGTGTATTTCCATAGAATGCGGCAGACTTTCGTGATTTCTCTCTACCTGGGGCCCAGGCCAGCAGCCTCTATAGCCTAACAAAGGGAGCAATGCCTGGCGTCTCGAAATTTTTCCCCCACCCTCTCTCTCTCTCTCTCTCCTTCTTTCTCCTCGTCCTGATGTTTCCTTACGAAGGAAGGAGCCAGGCGCCCGATTAACCGCATTGTTACGTTTTCCCAGAGCCCATTATAGAGCTCGGTTTATGCCACTCTGTTCCTCCGCTATCTCTCTCGCTCCGTCCTTCTCTCTCTCGCGCGCCCGAGGAGAAACACGACGGCCCTCTCTCTCTTTCTCTTTCTTTTCCTCCTCGTGGATGAAAAATTGCGGACATGGAAAAACCGGAATTCCTTCTTTTCGGGAAGAAGGGCGAAAAACAAAATTCTACTCTCTCTCGCCGCGACAATGTCTCTTTGAAACGGACACCTTTCGCCTCGGACGGCTTCCTACGGCGAATTTTGTTTCCTCGTTGAAACGAGAGAGAGAGAGAATAGAAAGTTTTGAACAGGGAAGATTAATAATAAAAAAAATGTTTATATATATATTTTCTAGTTTAATCTTGTTAAAAGAGATTAGAATATTTTTCGGGTAAATTTTTCCCAGGAAACGATTTATATCGGATATATATATATATATATATATAATCTGGATTCAGGAACTGCGTTTCAATTAACCGTCGTTGGACGTGGAATTACGTTGCACGGTAAACGGAAAGCTCTCAAAGCTATTTAATTTCTGCCTGGATTATGCGCGAAGAGCTTGGAAAATTCGATATATATTCATCTACGTGAAAAAAAAAAAAAAAAAGGCTTTGCCACGTCAACGTAATAACTCGATGGTTCGAAAACGAAAGGCGGCTGGCTAATTAAGCGTGTCCGGCTGAACCAGTCCCGGTTTCACCCGACTACTCGACCATCAAACATTTTCTCCGTGTTCCGGTTCAGGGTTGTGCCCTGGATCGGAGGAGGGAGAAGGCTCGTGTTCCGATCGATTACCATCGTGATTCTATTCCACGAGGATTACGGCTACACGCCATTGGAAATCCCGCAACCAGTTTCTATTAATGCGCCACGCTCGGTTAATTCTGGAAAAACTCTCTCTCTCCAAGTTCAAAATATCTCTAAAATATATCTTAAATTTGTAATGATATAATTAATTTCTTGAACGAATTCCACACAATGATTAATTCCGTAGCTTCGTACAATTGGTGAAACGATGACCAGATTATTACGAGGCGAAGATAAAACAAAGGCGAATTCTGTATCGAATCCGTACGTGTGCGCATGCGCGAGTACGCGTATCTCGAGTGAGATCGTTCGCACGTCGGGCCGATGCGATGGAACGAATTCCAATTAATTACGCGCAATGACGCGCGTCGAATAGCATGGATTGCAAATTAGGCTTACGTTTGCGCCGGACGTTACGCAACGGCGTCGACATTGCGAGTTCGAAACCAGTTTGCGAACGTCTAGTGTTTCGACGACGGTGTGGATATGCCGGCGGATCGTTTGTCTCCGCAAGATTTACGGGGAGAATCGAGGAGAGATTCGACGAGCGCGTATTTCCCATCGGGTATCGATATATGTACCGTTACGTGGAATACGGTAGGATCGAAACAGCTGGCCGGATAATAAAAACTAGATTCGATTCTTTTTTTCTCTTCTTAATAAAATTATCGCGTTACGGATAAATTATGCAAATTATTACACATATGTACACGCCTTTCTCTCTCTCCGTTGTTCATTAAGTAAGATCGGTCTTAACAAGTGTTTATGCAAATTAATTCTTCTTTTTTTTTTTAACGTACGCAGAAAAGATTTGCATCGTTAATTAGATATTATGAAAAATGATTTACGTTACGTTATTATTTGCGTGTTAAAAATTTTCTATAAATGGATAAACATCCGCAATCCATTTACGACTTTTCTTCCTTTCGTTTAGCCTATTGTTGTACGAGTAATAATAATTGTGTATACGAAATAAGGTTTTTCAATCGATAAGAGATTGTTTTCAAGGAATCAATCAATTACACAACAACCTTCGCGTTATTCAAGCTACATCTGTACAGATAAATATATACGTCCACGATGTAGAGAAACTAAAAAAAAAAAAAAATTTTGACGGATTTAAATAAACCGCGTCGATGTTGCAATATTTACGGAAAATGATGTCGACGCGAGGCTCCTCGAAAAGCAAGGAGCACCGTTTCCGCCAAAACTTTATCGAATGTATGCCCTCGCCTCGCTCGAAAGGTCTCGCGTGACTCTTTCGTGTTCCGATATCCGAGTCTAATTTTACCTCGGAATGGCCGTAAACGTGAATCCCGGTTCCAAGAAACGTGACCGACTCTCTCTCTCTCTCTCTCGATTAAAACCGATTCCACGAACTACTAGCTTCGAGCACGTCTCATCATCTCCTCTTTCATCGATATCTCCAACGTAAGGAGCCTTATTCACCTGATGCGCGAGAGATCCACGAGAAATCGATCGCGGCGAAGAATTTCGATACGCAGAACGGTCTAAAACTTATCCGTGGTAGTAGATTTCAAACACGGTAACGGTATTTCCATACACGGAGGAACATTTATATTCATCGTACGACACGTTGGATCTTTGTGAAAAAAAGAAAAAAACTTGTAGGTAAAATAAAAGCGAGCCGTAATTTACGCTCGAAAACTTTCTTCGAATACAAAGTTTCCCATCAGTTGGTTGGTTGCGCGTTTGAAAGAGGCTGAAAATCGTGTTAGAGAGGGGAGGAGCGAGGGAGGGAGGGGGGGGGGGTCGTTCCCAACAGGTTCATCGAATTTCCATGGTCTACCGAAGAGAAGAGCCAGTGAACCCGAACGTCGATCGCACCTGTATCGCCCCGTGCACGCGACGACATTGTATCGGTTTGTCGCATTATCGTGATTTCGTACACACGAAGCAATGTATTATATCCTTTCGAGACGATTTTTTGCCTTTCCCTTTCCCTTGGAAAATGACGCGAGGCCGTCACTTACAGTGCGAGCGTTGTGGCGACGTTAGCAATATCTGCCGGCAGAAAGTTGCTTTGCTGGCTGGGAGGTTGATGGTGATGGTGGTGGTGGTGATGATGGAGCTGATGTTGCTGTTGTTGCTGCTGCTGCTGCTGCTGCGGTTGATGCTGTTGCTGGTGCGGATGGTGTTGAAAGGCCGTCTGGGGGGAGGGAGAGTTGCCCGCCGGCATCAAATTATACGGTTGATAGAGCAGCTGCGGCTGTGCCTGCGTCGTCGCGCCAGCGGCCGCGAGTAAAACTTGCGTTTGTCCCTGATGTACGTGATGATTGTGATGGTGGTGCGGGTTACCCTGCGTGGCCGTCTGCGGGCTTACCGGAAGGACCGCCATTGCCGCGCCTCCTAGCACCGGTGGCATGCTTCTACCTTCGTGCTCGCTACGTTCTCTACGTCGATCTGGACGTTGCCACTCTTCATCGTACGAACCGCACTCTGCGTTGCGGCGCGGCTCATTTCTCGGGACGGCCCGCAGAGACCGTCTCGAGGTCGAGAGAACGACCAGCTTTTCTTATCCTTGAATCGGTTCGATCGACAACACTGATTCTTCTTTATCTTCCTCCCTTTCGCACGATCGTCTTCCGTTTCCCTCGCGACGATGACCACAGCGTCTCGTTGGCCGCTGCGGTTCTCGTTACGCGATCACCCGCGCTTCGCCACTTTTGAACGCGGCCCTACCAATCGGTTTTCTTCTTTCCAACACACGCGCACGCACTATTATATATATAGGAAAAACGAAAGATTATTCTCCTTCGAGAGAACGAAATTCACACTGATATTCGGATCGTTCAAGATCGTTCGTTCGCGTATCCTAATTTCGCGATACGATATCGACGATCACCGTATATATAACAAGGAAACACCACCATCAACTCGAATACACCGGCAGCACCCTGGCGCGCACTGCGTGCGACGAGATCACTCGTCGTCGCGCGAGAGAGAAGAACCGTACGAAGCCATGGGATACGATCGGTTACGAAGCTTGCCGAATAACCACGAAGCGTAGTAACAGACGTTGATCGACCGACGAACAATGGTCGCGCGATACGTTTCTCTTTTCTTTTCTCTTTTCTTACTTTCCCAGCCACCAGTCGATGCACTTTGCTTTTTGCTACCGCACTCGTATCTTCGCCCCGATATATATTTGCCACGGGTATCGGTTGATGATCCTTCCGCTGGTGGCGAGAGAAAGAGAGAGCGAGCGAGCGAGCCTTTGTTGCGAAAAGAACCGAACGCGACAACGGGAACGCGTTGGCGAGATCGCTAGCCGCGATCGAAATCGAGCTACACTTTCTTGCGAACGAAGCACGATACACCACTGCTCTCGTGACCCTTGCGAACAATGGCGCGATGTTGCGGAGGACGCCCGCTCGTCCAATAACCGCCACGATTTCCTTTTCCACACTGCACCAAAGAACGGGTGGCGCCGGTTTCTTAGCGCTATAATAATAATAAAAAGAAACCGCTCTCTTCGAACTTGCAGATACACGTCGTCGTTAATTGCGGCACTTCACACTCTATATATTATCTGATCTTCGTCGAGTATCGTTCCGCAAGAGAACGAATTGCCCGATTAATCCTTGGCAGGGGAAGCCCGAGAAACGAAGAAATGGAGGCTTGCACTGGTCACTGTATCGGGTTATGTATCCACACTCGCGTATAAACGGTTGAACGCTCGAGAAGCGCACGATAAACGTGGCAAAAGTGTGGAAGAGAAAGGTGTAAGAGTGATGATTCGAGGGACAGAAAATGGCCTGCGTATCACGTTCTCACACACAAACACACACACACACTCAAAAATTGACACACGCAGGAGAACACGACGCGGACCAAGATCAGATCGCGTCGAAGGCCGCTACTCTACTGCGGCAGTGAGGAAAGCTCACCCCCCACCACGCCCCACAGCCAGCACACTTCTCCAACGTATCCCCACCAAACCTGTGCCGTCGTCTACCGCCGCCACGTCGCTCTGGCTCTCCCTTCCCAGAGACACCCACGGTTCCACCTAACTTCTATCGTTTCTCCTCCTTTCAATCCCAGCTCCGGTTTCTCTCTCTCTCTCTCTCTCTCTCTCTCTCTCTCACTCTTCTCCCTTCCTCCCGCCCGACCCGCGCCATCTTTTCAACTCTATGCTATCCTCTCTCTCCTTCTATTCTTCCCGTGCTCGAGCTGTATTTCTCTTTCTACGTGTGTGACCGAAGGCGACCGACCGAGCACGGCCAACTCAAGGCACGACGACTACACTCAGCGTTGCTGGCTGGCGCAAAAAATATTCCGCGTGCATTCACGCACACGTGCTCGCGCGTGTTGCAGTACTGCCGTGCCTACCACTGTTTTGCGGTCGAGCGAAATGACGTTCGGTCTCGCAACGCCGAACTCCTACCGTTCTTTTACGCGCTTTTTACCTCTTTTTCAAGAACCTGCCCTGCTTTATCGTACAAACTTCTCCAAACTTCGTGCGACGCAATCGCGTAATATCTTACACAAGTGCGGACATCCTCGGAAACGGACTCAACACGGGAAATTATATTCTCTCTCTCTCTCTTTTTTTTCCTCTAAACTTCGTCTCGCTCGATTCTGCGCGCGGCTACGTGTACCGGTACACGTTCCATTGTACATTTTTTTCACGGTGTCCTTGCTCTACACGCATCGAGAGAAAAACCAACTCGGCCGAGACAAGCTGCTGCTGCTACGTTCCCTCTGTCTACTACTCACGCAACCATGAACGCATGCATGAACGCATCTCGTTTACATTTACGCGTCGCGTTTCCGCCTTCCTCCCACGTCGCTGCTCGATGGTATGCGCGGGTTACGTAAAGCGAAATTATTTTCCACGGACGATGCTTTAAAGATCTATCGGCTGAGCGTGTGTATCGCGCGCGTTCGACTCCGAGGCGCGATTTTATCAAGAGAAGCGGAGAAACGTGGGAGTTTATGGAAGATATGTAGACACAGGCGCGTATAATCGTGCGACCCGATCTAAACCCGAACCAACGCTTCCATATCGAATCGAAGGAAAGCAAAATGTAACAATGCCTCTTCTCCTCCCGTCGTTTTTAATTACGACTCGACTTCGAAATTCGCCGTCCACGTATATTTCCAATACCCCCGGTCAACCGTAACGACGAGCTGGGTCAACTTGTACGAAGATAAGATGCGTTCCCCTTATCGGAAAGCGAGCTTATTTACATTCTCGTTTCGAACGGTATCTATCTATCTTCCAGCGGCGTTGCGAGCCAGTTCGCGCCTATCCTTACCCGCTATCCCGCGGATAAAAGGGGGAAAAAAAAAAAAAATGGCCGTAACCCGGTATCAAGCGGTTTCTTAATGGCGCGAGTTTTTACGCCTTCCACTTGCGAAAGAATGTGTTTTCTTATCCGAGAGACAGACCGGTGTATACACCGGCAATTTATCATTACGCACCGGTACACGGTGTTGTTAGTTACGTTCCCCTGGATGCAATTTGCGTCATCTTGGAAAATAAATGCTACGCTCGATAGATTTGACGCACACCTATCGACGTATTATTGGCATAATTGTTGTATATATTTGTATGACTAATGCTTCCTTAGTTCGATTTACTCGTAAACAAACTTTCAGAGATAACACCTACTTTATTTATTAATAAACGAATGTGTCATTGCATGCAAGGAAATGAAAGAAATAATGCACGTACGAGGCGAATCGAGCGAAAGTTGTATCTAAAATTGCTCGATCTTCCTTACCGATCTTACGATCACCGATCTTATGTTTACTGCAACCGAGCCGCGTCACGTTTCTTCCATCCGTGTATCACGCATGAATAAATTGGATCATAGAATGAATTTGAAATGGGAAGCGAGCAAAATCCTGTTCCACGCCGCGTCATCATCATGTTTCTCTCGATGATCGGCGAGTAAATAATCCGATAAGTAATTAAGCGTCCGTTCGAGCATGCAAAATTTCATGTAAATCGCCTGCTCAACTTCGAACCGCGCTATTCCATCGAAGGTCACGCGATCGAAGCCACGTATTAATTAACGAAGTCTCGAGTGTGGAAACACGTTACACGCGATGATTAATTCGAGAATTAATCGCGAGTTAACGACATACATATATGTACACGTGGTCCTGGTTCGAGGAAACGTATTTAATCGGAGGGACAAACAGGATCTCCCCTCGGTAGCGGCAAATAATGGGTGGCAGGAAACCAAAGGGAATAGCCAGGCTTTGAGGCAAGTAGCCGAAGCTGCTCGGAGGCCTCGCAGCCTGGTTTATGTAACGCGAGTGAAGAGGAACATTAGTGCCTAGGTTTCGAGTGTCTCCTGTCTCCCGCATTCCCGGCAGCTGGTTGCATTTTGCATGTGCACGCGCATGCGCACAAGCCCCGGTATCTTTCTATCGCGTCACTCGGTCGCACGCACACGTTGCCAGTGTGTGTGTGCGTGTGCGTGTGTGTGTGTGTTCAAGGACAGAGATTTGCACAAGTGGTTATGGGGACACATTTCTCCCCATCTTCTTTTCGCTTCTTCTGAAATTTCTCGAAAATTTTTTTTTTTATACAGAATTATTCTTTATGCGTATCGTAAAATACAGATCGATAATTTATATAAATTTTTAACGGATGTAAAAATAAGCGTGTTCGAATATTTTGTTTAAAAAAATCGATTTAATCGAATTTTAATTCCTAAATTTTTGGATTACTGTGTATAGGGGAATTTTTTTTTTTTTATACAAAATTTTTAATAAAAATATAAATAATATCTAATAATATATAATAATCCGTTAAATTTTTAACGGATGTAAAAACAAGTGTGTTCGAATATTTTATTTAAAAAAATCGATTTAATTGTTGCGAATTTTAATTTTCTGAACTTTTGGATCACCGTGTATAAGGGAAATTTTTTTTTTTATACAGAATTATTTTTTTAATTATGCCTCGTAAAATACAGATGGATAATTTATATAAATTTTTAATGGATGTAAAAACAAGTGTCTTGAATATTTTATTTAAAAAAATCGATTTAATGCGAATTTTAATTCCTAAATTTTTGGATTACCGTGTATAAGGGAATTTTTTTTTTTTTTTATATAGAATTAATTTTTAACGGATGTAAAAACAAGTGTATTCGAATATTTCGTTTAAAAAAATCGATTTAATCGTTGCGAATTTTAATTTTCTGAATTTTTGGATCACCGTGTATAGGGGAATTTTTTTTTTTTTATACAGAATTATTCTTTTAATTATGCCTCGTAAAATACAGATCGATAATTTATATAAATTTTTAACGGATGTAAAAAAAAGCGTGTTCGAATATTTTATTTAAAAAAATCGATTTAATTCGAATTTTAATTCCTGAATTTTTGGATTACCGTGTATAGGGAAATTTTTTTTTTATACAAAATTAATTTTTAACGGATATAAAAATAAGTATGTTCGAATATTTCGTTTAAAAAAATCGATTTAATCGTTGCGAATTTTAATTCCTGAATTTTTGGATCACCGTGTATAGGGGAATTTTTATTTTTATAGAGAATTAATTTTTAACGGATGTAAAAACAAGCGTGTTCGAATATTTCGTTTAAAAAAATCGATTTAATCGTTGCGAATTTTAATTCCTGAATTTTTGGATTACCGTGTATAGAGGAATTTTTTTTTTTATACAGAATTATTTTTTTAATTATGCCTCGTAAAATAGAGATCGATAATTTATATAAATTTTTAACGAATGTAAAAACAAGTGTCTTGAATATTTTATTTAAAAAAATCGATTTAATTCGAATTTTAATTCCTGAATTTTTGGATTACCGTGTATAGGGGAATTTTTTTTTTTTATACAGAATTAATTTTTAACGGATGTAAAAACAAGCGTGTTCAAATATTTCGTTAAAAAAAAATCGATTTAATCGTTGCGAATTTTAATTTTCTGAACTTTTGGATCACCGTGTATAGGGGAATTATTTTTTTAATTATGCCTCGTAAAATACAAATCGATAATTTATATAAATTTTTAACGGATGTAAAAACAAGCGTGTTCGAATATTTTGTTTAAAAAAAATCGATTTAATCGTTGCGAATTTTAATTTTCTGAACTTTTGGATTACCGTATATAGAGGAATTTTTTTTTTTTATACAGAATTAATTTTTAACGGATGTAAAAACAAGCGTGTTCGAATATTTCGTTAAAAAAAAATCGATTTAATCGTTGCGAATTTTAATTTTCTGAACTTTTGGATCACCGTGTATAGGGGGAAAAAAATGTTGGAAGAGCGGCTCGTTTTTATGGTATCTCGCCGAGTCACAACCGAGCCGAGTTTCTTCGATGAATCACAAGATGACCTCGAGAACCTTTACGATTTCGATGAACACGGGCTTCGAACATCTGTGCTCTCATCAGGCTGTACAAACACGGAGGAGAAACACTTGTATCGGATACGGGGAGAGACGGAAATATGTACGTACTTAATCCGAGCTGGCTACGTTAATTAATAACCTGTGAAGTTGGCGACACACACGTAATTGAATTTTGCACGGGTAAATATCCTCAGGAATATTGGATTACACCAAGGATATTGAGTTACGTGTTCTCCGCGTAAGCAGACCGAGGAAAGAAACCAAAAATACGTCCCCCCCCCCGCCTTCATTGACGCTTTTTATACATCGAACACGTACGATGGCTTATCGGGGGAATGTGCAACAGTGGCATTTTTTACAATGGTGTCACGGTTGACCTTGTTGTTTCAGCTATATATATATGTATCAGGCACGCATATATACACACACGCGTGCCCTTAGGATATCGGATATGTAACTACCGACAACCGAGAATCGATAAACCTTTCGCACGTTCCTCGCGCATACTTGCCTAGCACGACGGAAGAAGTAGGGAACGAATTACCGATCGAGTCATTTTTCCCCTTACTAATATACGTAAGAACGTGTAATTATTATACCGATCGAGGATACGAAAATTGCGATGCGATAATTTTCGAATCGCATTCGAATGGAAGCGGAATAGAGAGTTAGACGAAACTGTAGCTTGGCCTCGGCTCGCCGATTAACGAAACCGCGCACGCGGCAGATGACGATACGAATTAAACGCGGTTTCAACGCGAGTTAACGGCTCGCGTTTACGAAGGCAATTAGCTATTCTGTTTAACACGGAGGGGAAACGTCGCGTAAAGAAAATGTGCATAATAACTAAACAGAGAGCGCGGCGTGGTAAAAGGAGCAAATTGAAAACTGGTTGGATTCTATCGCAATAAACGACGAATGGCCTTGATCGAGGTACAGCCTCGCACAACACGGTTCGCGCACGCGCACCAGCGCACCGTAGTGATCGCTGGCTCGTGCATCGTGCCGGGCACAAAGCCCTTTGTAACTGTTCAGACCACCGGCTATCGATTGTATCTAACGTAGGGGCTTCCGCAAATATCCGTGAACGTAACTATATTTAACTCTTTTTTATCTCTCTTTCTTTTTCATTCCTTTTAAAATTTTTATTACAAAATATCACGGGAGAATTTATATTCGAAAATTGAAACTCGAAATGCCGAAAATTCATCGGGCACAAATATCGGTTGGAAACAATTTTCGCTGGCTATTTGGTGAAAGATACTTTCGTTCAAAACGAACGAGAGCAATGTTACGATATCCAAATTTTGAATAGTTTGCAACCAGTTATTGAATCGTTCGATTCAGGAAAATGTTAAATCGTGATTATATTGCGAAAATATTTATTTTTAGGGTATATCGTAAATTTGCTTCTAAACTCGTTTATACAAGAAACGTTACGTTTATGACGAATTCATGCTTGTAAAGTTTTAAACATTGACATACAATACAATCAAGAAGTCGGTAATAAATAAAATCTTCAAATTAAATTCTATATAATATTTAATTGCATTATGAAGAAAAAGAAAAAAAAGGAAGAGAGAGAAGAAATTATGAAATCCTAATTAATTTTTCATTATATTCCCAACTGCCAGCGTGTTTCTGGTCCGTGAATACATGAAAATACAATGTTTCCTCGTTAATGTTCGCATTTTCTCCCTCTCCATTCCTGGAACTACTGCGACGAAGCGTGCATACTTACACTTTGTGATTAACTGAACTCTCCGCAACGTTTCTCTTTATCTCACTCGCACTCGACAACAGCAAACGAATCGGAAAAAAAAAAACCATCGACGATAATTTCGAGAAAAATCTTTACTTCCTCTCGACGCTGCAACGAATACAATTTTCTTGAAACAAATCTGCGTATTTATTTTTCACAAATAAAATAAAATTCAGAACGATCGGTGAGGACAATCGATCCATTATTTCCAAGTTTCCGTTCAGTTGATTGATCAGAACGCGTTTGACCTTCAATCCGCTTATGAATAACGAAAGAATGCTTTATACGTGAATTTTGTGAAAGTGGTGAAAGTTGTGAACGCTTTAACAGCACGCCACAGAACTTGTCGAAAGTTATCTTGCTTGCTATGGTCTTAATTGCGATTGGTGTGCGCACCCCTCGCGTTATCTGCGTTTCGTAACATCGCGAACGCGGATTTACGTAATCGAGGAACGCGAGACATCGGATCGATCGATCACGGCTTTCTTTTCACCGTTTTCGAACTGGTCGCGGCTAAGAGCCACATGACGTGTCCTGACGCGAAAAAATATCGCAATATTGCCGCAGCTTGGCCCGTAGGATTACTACTTCCACAACCTTGGACGCGGTAATTGCGAAGTTGACGAACGGTTTTTCGCATCAAGTTTCAGCCCACCGATCGCTTATGCACGAGAGTTGCCAAGTTTGAAAAAAAAAAAAAATATAACGGGACGAGTAAGTTGAGAAAAAAATTATACTATCGTTTTACAAACGATAATTAATCTCGAAAATGGAGGAATTCGAGGAATCAAATTTTCTCGCGGGTTAATCGATCGCGGGTTGTTCGAGTTGCGAAGTGCCTCGTTAACGTGCCTCTAATTTTCTCTTCTCGTCAGAAATTCCACGAGGTTTGGAATCTGTCGAGGAGCACGACCTTGGGAGTCGATACGGGAGAAGTTGCGCGAAACTTGCGCGACAACTGCAGCGGGAGAAGCTAGATGCGCACGGTTACATGGTTGCTGGATGTGGCCGTGCCGTGACCCCACTAATACAACGCGGCGGACGTTTCAACGTCGGGCCGAGTTCGAAGTACCGCCTTCCCTTCTCCAACAATCGTGTGTATATATATATATATACATTTCGTTCGAATCGTATTTGAACATTTGTCAACCTTCTACCTTTAACCTGTTGGATCGTTTAATCGTTACGCGACAAAAAGAGAGAGAAAAAAAAGAGGCGAGTAGGGTCTACGAACCGTGCATCATCGAATCGCATTCCCGTTGTATGGCGGCAGGGTTAATGCAAGGATCGTTATTTCCAAGATGGCCGATCCACTCGCCACGTGACCTCGGTGCGTGTATGCCTTGCACATACCAGCGGTTACTGCACGATCGTTCTTACTACGTAAGTAAGTAAGCAAGCAAGCGCTGTGTGTGTATCGTCCGCACACAGTATGTACACAACTCGCTTCAACTTTTAACAAGTATATACTCTCACGCGAGCAAAATCGTGTACGGTATAGATTACCTTGTATTTTACATTTTAATCTGCTGAAAACTGTTAGTTCGTTTCCTATCCAACGTTCAACGTTATTATTTCACGTGTCCAGCAGAAATTTCGAAGGAACGAATCGTATTAAATTCTCGCTCGGCTAAACGTGGAATTTTTTTATTCCCCCCCTCGTCGATAACGCTATCTCTACGTTACACGTAGAGGATATTGTTTCAAAGTATATTACTTATTATTTATCTTTCGAGTATTTACAGAAAGATGATTAAACGTAATTGAATCTATCTATGATTCGATTAAACAGAAATCGTTAAAAATTACACTTCGACGCTTGAAATTTATAGATATATATTAATCTCATTGTGAAATGATTCATTTTCTGTACTTATTATATATCGTTAGATAATAATTTCCATCGTATCGTGTTCTTTCGAGACGTAACGAATATAATCGATTACAAAAAGTTTGCGTCCATTAATACGCGGACTTGGACTCCTTGGCCGCGTGTGTCAGCGATGGGTGTAAGTGAGAGAAAAAAGCTCGTTCCCCGGCCGACACTCTGCGCACGAATGTGTGCAGCCTCTCACGCACACGCTTCCTGCATTGTTACTTGGCATGGATCGCCGGCGAACGAGCCCCTTTTATTATTACCATTTGTTGCCGTGTACGTGTTTCCTGCTACGTCGAGCAACACCCTTGAACGCCCGCTAGACTATAAACCTCCTTCTCTTTCTCTCTCTCTCTCTCGCCTCCGTCCTCCCTTGCGGCCTTCGCGCTCTTGCTTCTCCCTTTTTCTCATTCCCCGCTCGTCCTCCCGTTGTGCTCGCCGATGTGTGCGCGGCGTCGTCCATACGAAATGACCCATATATATATATACACACACATATATATACACGTCCACGGAATGTTTCGGCGAAAAAAGTTAATGGTTTATTTACCGCGATAAGCGATCGACCGGCGATGCTCGCGAATTCTCGCATTTCGGGCTTCAACACGGTGAATTGAAAGTCGAAGTTAATGCTTTAAAAGCATCGTTGCCTCGTTGGACGAGAGCGTGGGGAGAAAAATCAATGTTCGTCGACCGGTCTTAACGCGATTTTTCCCCCCTCCTCTCCCCGTGCTCGTCCGCCGTATGGGAAACGTCGGCTCGGAAGACGAAAGGGGACTTACAGTTAGATACCGTGGTACAGACAGGTTTTTGCTAACGCGTTCTCAATTATCTCCTCCTTTTTTCCCTCCTTCCTTCCTTCCTTCTTTCTTTCTTTTTTCTTTTCCTCTCTCCCACAGCGTTTTTCCATGCGAATAAAACTCAACTACGATCAATGAGCCGGTCGGAAGTAAGCGCATTCGTCTCTCGGGGATTATATAATAACGAGGTTGACAATGAAGAGGCGAGATAAAAGAATTCCTTTGCGAATGGACGGATTCCGCCATTGAGGCAGCCCGACAGGAAGAAAGTGGAGGAAACATTGGCGTTCCTTTTATTATAACGCGAAACGTTTCCTGGGAGCAACCGGTTGCGACGTGTCGATCAGGGGAGGGGGGACCACGTTCGTGTCACTTTTCTGAAACCGAAGAAGTATTTCGAGAGTGGATGTCTCGAGTTTCGGCAAAAAGAGTTTTTTAATGGGCTGCATTAGTCGGGACTCATTCAGAATTAGCCAAGAGGTCGTGACCCCCGAGGATTCTCTCCCGAGGCTACTAAAGACCGGTTATTTCTGCGAAAGTTTTGAAAATGCAAATTCCGAGAGAGATGCAAGAATTGCCTCTCTTATATTGCGCGCGTTCGATGCTTATTCGTTCAAGGCTTATCGTGAATGAGTAAGAAACTATTAACGGCCACGACTTTCTAAAGAAATTGTGCTGCACGGAAACATAAAAAAAGAAAAAAAAAAAGAAAAACGTGGGCGAAAAGTTATATCGTCGTTTAACATTAACCGTATTCCGGTAAGTCACGCAATTTTCGCGTGAAGATCTCGAATGGATAAAGAGGGAAAAATTATAGGCCCGATGAATGGAGACAATCGATATATTATTCGTACGAAAATACCGCCGTCGAAAAAACGGAAATTGTCGGGCATTGTCGTCCTCCGGGAAATACAACGAAAACGGAGGCGTTCGAACGCGGGGAGGAAATAGAAAAGACGGGAAGTATGGAGGAAAGGAGAAAAACAAAAGGAAGAGAATGGCGCGAGTGAAGGAAGAGGAAGAAAAGATATAAAAAAAAAAAAAAAGAAAAAAGAAAAAGAGAAAAAAGCAGCTCGTTAAGGCATGACCTTTAGCGGCGGGAACGTGGGAGGTTATAATACACTTAGTGCACGGTTTCGTTTATCGTTGAGAAGAGTCGTGGAGGTTTTGTTGCGCGATGAATGCAGGTCGTAGCGGGCTATACGCTCGAGTCGGCGCGGGCTGGGGCCCGGGGTTCCGAGGGGCGGGTGAGGAAGCAGCCTAGGGGAGGAGTAGGGCCGGGGGAGTGGGGCGCAAGGGCCGCGGAAACGAGACGGGAGTAGACGAGAGAGTGGAAACGACCGATGGAGGGGAACGCTTGCACGTGTATGTACGTGTGTATTCGTTGCTCGGGGAAAAAGAGAGGAACAGCGACGAACGAACGAACTGCAGCGCGCGCTGTAATACACGGGCAGAGGGTCGGGAAGAAGCCAGATCGAGGGAGAAAGAGAGAGAGAGGAGAGGAAAGGAGAAAGAGGCGCGAGAAACCGAGACGAGAATAGAGAGGGTGGACAAGCGGCAAGAGCACAAGGGAGAGAAGCAGAGAGGTCAAAGGCCTTCGTGCAGCGCCAATGTGCCATGAGTAACCACCGGCTGAGCCACTCCACACGGCATTGGCACACCACTACCGCTTTGCAACCCACTCCCTCCTCGTTGATAACGTATTCCTTTGACACACAGCCACGTATACGCGTACACATTACACGTACACGGCCCAATGCCTGCGTGTCTCGATACACGAGAAACTAGTTACACGTCTAATGCCGGGACTAATTCGATGATAGGCTTAGAAATATCATGCAACGTAACTGCCCTAACGAATTTATCACACTCCGCGGAATAATCTCGTTAACGAATCGTTAAAGAACTATCTAAGCGATAAATTAACAATTCGTTCGATTAATCACGATTTCGATATTATCTATCGCCGACGGGATCAAATAATGTAAGCAACAGTTCGGTTGTTCAATGTGGTAGTACGCCTCTTCCACTTTCGGAATCATCATGAATCACTTTTCGCGAAATCGTCGAGGATAGAGTTTCGTTCCCATCGTTCGATTCTCTACACACACACACACACACAACATACATTGGGTGAGCGTGGAGAACATGGAGGGGGAAGGGGAAAAGAAGAAGCGGCGGAGGAGAGATAGATTGAACAGAGAGAGAGATAGAGGGAGAGGGGCTGCGGGTTAGGAAACGCGTCGCGTCGGGGAGAGGCGCTCCTCGACGTTCTCGAGAGGAACGCGCATGCGCGCCTGTACTCTCGGGAGCGCATTTAAGCGTCCTCTCCCGGGACGTGCACCCGCCGCATCGGCACGCATTTCTGTGTGTGCGCGCATTTACGACAGCTCGTATGGTACACATCCGTGGCGCACGTTCGGAGCTGGCGAGCCGGGACCGGAGAATCGAAGGGAGGGGAGGGGGGAGAACGATGCGTGTCTCGACCCAGCGAGCAAGAATGAAGGGAAGAGTGTTTTCTGGAAAAGGTCAACGGTATCGGCCACGAAACGGAAACGTGGCGAGCGAAGGTCGGTGCGACGACGTCACAACTCGCAGATAACTCTGAGATGTCTCTCTACTCCGGTGTTCTAAATGGGGGGGATCGATTCGAGACGCGAATAAACGGTTTTCGCGTTTCGAAAAGGAAAAACTTTTTGCAACTTTTTCGAGGAGTGTCAAAGTCTGGAGTGGAAAATCGGCTTGGCATCATGTTGGCGATATTGGAGCTATTTCCACGAAATCCCCCGCGGGATTCGACGCATCGATCCGTGGCGAAGCACGGGTCGCGAGGGCGCGCAGGTGAATTTAAACGAGATTGGCCGAACGGTAGCTCGCAGATACGGCATTTCAGCCAGCCATAACATTTAAATATCTTCCTTTTCCACATTTGCAAACAAACGCGGCCACGTCCGCAGTTTCCACCGTTCATATAAATTATTCAACCCGGCTATATCTGTCCTCCTGTCGTTAGATAGAAATCGTTCGAACCACGCTAGAATCTCTCTAACTTCCTCTAACTCTCCTTTTCCTCGTTCGACATATATATATATATTTCTCCCTTTCTTCCTCCCTTTCCATACCGTTAGGATAACACACGACTCGGATCCACCCAAAGCACTTTCCCACTTTTGATCAGAAGCAAGGGGAGGAATAGAAGCATTTTTTTTCTCTCTCTCGCTTCTCCTGGGAAGCGGATTACCTTCCTATAGGCGAAAGCGTAATATAGGGGGTCGAAAGGTACAGTTCTTATCTATCTGGAAGGAAGAGCAGAGTGTCGACCGCATACCAAGAACAGTTTCCACTTTTACCTCTTCTTTCCACGATCGAACGGGCCGCTCTTTCGACCGCCCATCTTCCCTCCTTCCATTCCCCCTCCTCCTTTCCTACCCCGTTGCTATCGTTCTCGTTAATCGCGCTCGGCGTTCTAGCTCGTAAAAAAGAATAGGAAAGAATTAAGATAGCGTTTTGAGGAATTGGCGCGAAACTGAAAAGACTATATATATATATTTATATATATATATATATATATATAAGTAAATAAGGGGCCGAGGATGGAAGATGGAACGATCCCCTCTCGTAAATTTCGTTCGTTCCCGAGTCCAGGTGATGACGGAACATTACGAACTCGCGTGGAAACCAGTAAGACCTGTCAACAGGGAGGGAGACAGAGAAGAGAAAACAGGTTCTTGGACGGGACGAGGACGGGGCCGAGAGGAACCAGTTCCACTGGTTCGACGGGTGAAAAACGGCTTCGCGCTTTTTTTTCTCTCTCTCTCTCTCCCCTTTCCTTCTTTTTTTTCCCTTCCATCGAACAGGTTCAATTTGAATACATCGTGAACCGATTATCCCGCGCTGATAGAGAAAAGGAAGAAGAAAAAAAGAGAGAGGAGAAGAGGGAAGGAGAAGGTAACTGTAACCACCTTGGATGTCGCTCCTTGAATGAATCCGGCTGGATCCGCCGCCGCCTAGAGACACACACGCACACGCACACACGCGAGAGTGGCAAAGAGCCGGCGGTAATAGCGCAATTTATTGAGTCGTTAAGGAGCTAATGCGCGCTGTTACGCACCCGTGAACTACTCTCACGTATCGTTTAATTACACCGTGTTACGCAACGCGGTGAACAATTGCCCAACCGGCCGGCGAAAAATAATAATAATTTATCGTTGAAAATAATAATCGAAACGAACAGGATTTTCGGAAGAAACGGCTCCCTTCCTATAATTAAACCATCATCGATCGATCCTTCCTGCGCTCGATTGTCGCGCGGAACGGAGACAGAGATAGAGATGGAGATGGAGATGGAGAGAGAGGCGCGTATCATTGGCCTTTCGAGGCTCGATTTACCGACCGATTTGTTCGCCATCCATCCACGTCGTCTTTCATTATCTCTAATTACTGCTACCGTGCCACATCCACTCCCCTAACTCGATCGATTATTTTCGCCCGGAATTCCGTAATAATTTTGCTCGTTTCTCTCGATCTTATCGATCGAGGAGGATGGAAAGGGAGAGAGAAAAAAATATCGATCGACTGTTCCCTTCTCGAACAAAACGATATTAGCGTAATTGAAAATAACATTAGCCGGCTATCTAATCTTGCTCTTCAGATTGTTTAAGCCTTGATAGTCTGCGCGAGACGTCGCTGCTTGATACGTTATCGGGTGTTATTTTAAGCAGCGTAACGGGAATTATTCTCGATATCGATTCTTTTTTTTTTTCCCTTTCTTCCATTTGTTCGTAGGAATTTTTCCTATTCAAGGTCAAAACTTCTTCCCCTTTTTCGATTATTATTATTATTATCGATGAGACAGAAGTTTCGAAGGATCGAAAAAAATATCCGCGAACGATTCCATTCAACAAGAGATTCGACACACTTTTACAAACGTTATCATCGCAACGCGAACGACCTTTGGCCCACATCCTGTTGCCTTAATCGGCGGGAGAGAGAGAGAGAAAAAATTGTTTTCTCAGAAACGGAGATAACGGCTACGAGTATCGTATGCATACGAATACAGAGAAATAAATACGAATCCAATGCTGGTGCCCGCATGAATTTGCTTAGCTTTTCGTAATCCGAATTATCGAACAGCTCGAATATATTTTTCGCGATCGGGTGATTCGAGATTCGAAAGAAGGAAGAAAAAAAATATAAATCAAATTCCCAAACTTCTTAATTTTTCCAAGAACAAAAATTTATTACGCGAGTTCTAAAAAAATATCGATATTATTAATTTTGGGACCGAAAAACCGATGAAGAAATGCAGGAGGGGAGGGGGAGCTTTGGTTACGCGTTTTCTAAAAATAAACGAGGCGCGTTTGAATACGAAGGACGATGGTTTTCATTACGGGTGATGCGCGATAAAACGAGGTAAAAGCAGGAAGCCATCGGTGCGCCTCGGCACACATAGCGACAAGTTGTAAAGTTACGTTAAGGCCGGCTATAAAGCTCGCGGAAGGCATGCCGGCGACCGTTGTTTGTGTCATTATCGACGTCGTATATCGAGTGGCGCGAGACATTCCAAAGTATACGCTCGATAACGGCAGCTGTTCCTCGAACAAGCTGCCAAACGATAAATTACTAATAAAACCGCCAGCTATTACCGAACGATAAAGAATCGTTGTACGAGCAAACTCGTTCTCTTATCCGGGCGCACCATCCGGCCTCTATCTGCCTTCGTATCATCTTCATTTTTCGTTTGCGAAAGAAGAAGAAAAGAAAAAAATCGAAAGTGTCCCTCGACAATTATCGGATTTAATTAATAGAAAAGAAACTTTCTTGCAATAAATATTATTTCTTTCATCGCGAACAATCGAACAAAAAACGAATTTAAAGAAAAAAAAAAAAATAAACTTCAATAATTCTCGGCGCACAATTTTAAATTTAATATTTCTATTAATATAAAATTTAATCAACTCGATAAATATAATAAATAATATATAACATTGGTAAAGATATATAAATAATATATAAATAATATATAACATAATAAATATATTAATAATATATAACATTGGTAAAGAAAAAATCATTGTATAAAATATTAGATAAAACCTTGATAATCGTCCATTTTCTCTATATCCTCATTTTACAATTAAATAAAAAATTAATAATAATCCAAATAAAATAAATATATTATAATAATATATATTAATATATATATATATATATATATTATAATAATCCAAATAAAATAAATATATAATAATTTCATAAAATAAATAAAATAATAATAAATAATTTTTACCGAGAAAGGAATGCTGCCACCCCTGCGGGGTGGGGAGGGGAGGGAAAGAAAATTAAATGTCCCCTGTCGGAGGACACGCGACACTGTTTGAAATTGGTAGGCGACAGTGGCGCACGGGCCAGCTGTGCCGGCTGCGACGATGAAGCTGTGTACACAATGGGGCGAATACAGCGAGGTAGGGAACGATGCGGAGGGATTAGAAGAGGCGCGGGGAGGGGGAACAGTTTCGGCGCCCCAACGCGATGACGCGATACATTCCTGGGACGAGGGTGTACGGACGAATGTCTACCGTTCTGTCTCCCCTTCTATCTCTCTCTCTCTTTCCACCAACTTGCACGACTACTACCTGCTACCCTCCCCCCTCTGTATTTCGGGGAACCGAGCTCGCAATGGAAACTTGATCCCGGCTTCTTTCCATTCTATCGCACGAACGAGCATCGAATGGCTCGATATCGATCGCGTTGGGGATATTTCAGTGAAACGGGATTAGGGAAAAACGGCGATTAGGCCAAGTTTCATTGTTGGTTCGAGTGTCAGATTGACCTGTCGAGAAATCGTTCGATATATATATTTAGGATTAAATTAATTTTATATGTTATATTTTATATCGAAGATAAGAATACGTCGTGCACAAATTTTAACTTGTTTGTTAGGACAAATTTGATTGTAACATTAGTTTGCTGGAAAAAATAATCGGATTGAATGTTCACAGAGTGTAGAAGAGAGATGATTAAAATATTGAAAAATTTTACTTGCAAAGTGATTATGAAATAACAAGTAGAACAAATAACGAGCGACGGTAATTTCTTTCGAGTTAGATAAACCCGGGCGGAAAACTGTCGGAGTTAAATTGGATTAATTTTAAATCGGATTAGAATAGAGAGTAATATGGAGAGACGAGGGTCTGAAACGTTTTCCCTAAATGCATTAATCGGTATCGTTAACCGAACTGAGGGGGCTATTGCTATACTCGTGCAAAACTGTTGTACGCGTTATAAAACAAGATTTGTGTGAGAGAAAGCGAGGGACGGGCCGAAAGAGAAGGGTGAAGAGGGCCGTCGACAAAGCGATGGCAGTTAGTTGCGCAAACAGCGCCTGAAGCTGGTTTCCAGGAGAACAGCACAACATTTATCGCCTGCGGTTCGTATCTCTCTCTCTCTCTCTCACGCTTCCGCGTTGCTAGTTCTTCGTCCGTCTTTGTTTTGTCCACAATGTGCCGGGCTCGATGACTCAGTACCAGTTTTTTTATCGCACTCGCCTCGGTATCTTTGGATCGTGAACGTCTATTTTGGACGAAGGCAGAGATGACGATATGCCACACACGTGAGTCGCCAGAGACGGGAGAAAGAAAAAGAAGGACGAAGGGGAAAAAAGGATGGTGGAAGGAGAACAAAAAAGTAAGCTAAAAAGAAGTACGGTCGTTGGTTCGCCGAGAGAGCAGGTTCAGCGCGTTCAAGGGAACTTTGAAATTAAGTTACACGAACGTTTCACGATCGTGCGCGCAAAAAATTCGACGTTGCCGTTAACCTTGAAATTCCCTAACGTTCTCAAATTCGCCAATACGTTTCTCTTACGTTGCCAACCTCGAGAAAAATAATCCTCGATATAAGTTTTTCCTTTTCATTAACAATTAATAATAATTTAATTTCACAAGTTTGCTTAACCTTTTTGATGCTATTCGTGCAACTATTAATTATTATTTTAATTCCTAAATACAAATTACTCGTAGACTATTCGTTATATAAAATTAATATTGGAATGCTTTCGTACAATCTGACGTAACTAATTTTTCTATAGATAGATAGATGCGTAGAGGTCGTATGATACGAGATATTTTTTTTTTTTACAGAATGTAATATTTAATCCATTAATAAAAAAACTCGACGCGCAAAAGATAAAGGGAAGAAAACAATATCGCTTTACGTATTTCCTATTTTTTCTACATTTATTTTTACACGTATCGAAACATCTCGACTAACGATTTCGCAACATAAATAAAATTTTAGAAAATAATACAGTAAAACATTATAGAATACTTTTTCTTTTTATCCATTTAGTTTATCATAAAACTATTATTTAAAACCAGAGACTACAATCGTAATCTCGGTCTTGATAATGCTTGATAATTTCGATCAAGAACTGACCTTTGCGAAAACAGAAAACATCTCAAACTCTCCATCAGCTTCTCGAAAAGAGATATCCCCTCCGTTTAAAAGATCGCGCATAAATCGCCACGTTAAATTAACGAGATCGTGCAAAAAGAGAGAGAGAGAGAGACGCTCTCGAGGCAATTCCTCAGGAATCTGGTTGGTTTTCTGGAAAAGGGGGTCACCACAGGTTTCATTCCGATCGTAAACCACGAGTCGTCGAGCCGCGCGAACTGGGCTATATAAACCGAAGTTTATCGCGATCGAATCCGGCCGTGGGGAAACCTTTCAGCTGCCGGGCCGGAGATTAAACATCGATTTCTTTCGCCTCCTCCAAAAAAAAGAAAGAAAAAGAAAATCGCGTTAACGAATCTCTTTTTTTTTTTTTTTTTACTATCAGCGCCATTTGATTTCAAATTTTCCATTCCAACGCGTAACAGATTAAACAGGAGAAGAGAGAGGAGAGTTGACGTCGACTTAATTAAATCACGCTTCCTCCAATTATAAAAAAAACCTTTATTAAATTCCATGGGAATTTACCTAAATCGCGAGGATAAAAATTTTCGAATTGGGGGAAAAAATATTCTCCCTTTTTACTCAGAAAGAATTTCTGATTGGATAAACGATACGTTTCCCTGGCGAAAGACGACAGGGACCGTGAAATTGGTTTCCAAAGAAGGTGGAGAAACACGGGCAGGCGAAATCGTTATCCCCTGGCTAGGAAAAGTTCGTTCCGGGCGGACAATGGGTGACGAAATGAATAACGGTATAAATGGTCTACGGAGGAAGAGAGAGAGAGAGAGAGAGAGAGAGAGAGAGAGAGAGAGAGAGAGAGAGAGAGAGAGAGAGAGAGAGAGAGAGAGAGAGAGAGAGAAGGTAGAAAAACTGTCACGGTCAACGGTCGCGAGACAACAGAAGCTCGTTGTCTCGCTCGTTCCAAAACAATCGATGCGGTTGAAAGGGAATTCCTGGAATAAAAACTTGATGACGTTGAGCAAAAAATTCCACGCGGATGGAATAAAGATAACGATCTCCTTTCGGATTGGTTTGCTCGAATTCTAATACCGTTTCTTTTACTTTGGTTAAAATCGTTACTTGTAATAAAAAAATTTGATGGCGATCAGCAAAAAATTCCGCGCGGATGGATATAAAGATAACGATCTCTCTCCTTTCGGATTGGCTCGCTCGAATTCTAACTTCTAACCTTCTTTCTTTTCCAACTCGGTTAAAATTATTATTTTGCAACAAGCGGCAACACCGAGTCCATAGGTTAATCGATCGAACGAAAAGGAAAACGGGTTGTTTGAAAAAGCTAAAACGAGAGGAGGAGGAGGAGGAGAGTTGGTTGTTGATTGTGTTGTGACCGACAATGGATCGGGATGACGCAGCGGCAGAATTGTAAAAAAAAAAAAAAGAAAAAAGAGAAAAGAAGAAGAAAATAAATTGTAAAAAAAAAAAAACTGGCAAAGGAAAAGGCCAAGGCTTCGCTGTTGAACGCGATGATGAAAACGAGGATGAATTCCAGATCTGTGCTCGACGAGCGTGACCAAAAAAAAAAACGTGACGAAAACGCGCCTCTTTTCTACCGTGAATTCTACTATTCTAGAAACATCGTTGATGTTGAGTTTTTTTTTTTTCTTCGCGCAACACCGTTTTTAATCGTTAAATAATTTTTAATACAATTTCTAGCTTTAGAATTAAAACAGAAGAAGAATTTTTCCACCGATATAAATATAATTTATTATCTATTGAAAATAATTTGATGAATTTGCGGATCGGAAAAAAAGGAGGAAAGAAGGAATTTTTTTTTAATTTGAACATCTTATCTTCGTTAATGTTAATTCTCCTATCTCTTCGCTTGGAAAACTACAAGATTTTTAAATTTAATTGCTATAATGGATAACTGATTCTCGTCACAACTATCTATAGCTTACGTTCCTTATTAATGACCTCACTTTATTAGAGAGAGAATAGGAAAATTTTATGACATTATATTCATATTTGTATAAGTGTTCAACTATCTATTCTTAAAAAAAAAAAAATCAAGATGGAATATTTTTTTTTCTTTTTTTTCTTTTTTAACATATATATATATATATATATATATATATATATCATTTTATAAAAATTTTTACTAATTTTATATTGATGAATACATAAAAGGAATAAACTTGATGATAAAATAATGAAAGTCATTCGTTGAATGTGTAAGATATTTCTTGTTATTAGACGATAAAGATTTGATACGATACCACTTGGGAAAAAAAAAAACACTTACAACTTAATTGTATTAAGAGATTTAATACCGATTTAATTACTTTAATAGCGATATCATGTTGGAATAGATAGATAGATATTCCAATGTTAAATCTTTGAAAAACTAGATTTATAATCTTGAGAAAAAAACAAGTTGGAATTCATTAAATTCTGTGATTAAATGAATACATATATTATAAAAAAAAAAAAACAAAGAACAAGTACATTTTATTAATTGTTATTGAGACATATTGCACAATTGAGCAAAAAAAAAAATAAATAAATAAGAGTTCTGAGAAATGATTCCAAAAGATCAATAAGTTAAAATTAATTAATTTGTAATCTACGCTTAGATAAATGAAAATAAGAATCATTAAAAAATTTTAAAGATACTTCTACTTGTAAGATAAGATATCCTCTTCATACGTTTTATCGAACAAAAAATAATTGGAAAAAATATATTCGAACGACTACAAAAATTGCAAATCAAAGATTACGTGTACCAATACATATTCAAATGACTTTCTTCATTTTGAAACATTAAATATATTCGTGAGATATTACTTATTAAGTTATAAACAATTTCACATTGCGAAAATAGAATGCAACGGACGGAGAGATATTTCACTCTCTCTCTCCATCTTATTAAACTTCAACTTATTTACAAAGTAATATCACTCAACGAATAAATCTTAAGAAACGAAAATTTCTTATTTATTTTCAATTCTCAGGATCGATCGTCTCACGAATACATTAACACCTATTGTACACTCGAAGAATACCAATTTATTGTTTCGATCGAGATTACGTATCTCACAGTTCAAACAGTGCCCCCTTTCACGGTATTCAAGACACCGGATTATATTCCGCGATCTATCGTTATAAATAAACGGAAGACAATCACGCTCGTTATTGGCCGATGACTGTGTGTTTTCCACGCAATTAGTCCCAGAAACGAGCGGCCGCAAGGCCGTTACACACACACACACACACACACACAAAACGAAACTTTTACTTTCCGCCTCGAGGTTCTTCCGCGTTTCAAAAACGCGCCACAACGGGTATCGCCTTGCCGCTCCGCGGGATAATAATAATTCTACATTATCGGCCGTTCCATTTACTCCAAACTCGGCCAAGGCAGGGTTGCACGGCTCCACGGTAACGTACGCTCCGTCTACGAACTAGTCATGCACGCCGCCGATGACGACAACGCGATAGCCGTTGCCACGAACGAGAGACCCGATGCAATTTGCATAGGATCAGTAGCGTGACCCATTTGTGCCGCGCATATCTCTATCCAACTCGTTGTACGGATACGCTTGTTCTTCTTCTCCTTTTTTTTCTCTTTTTCCCTTTCGTAACGAGACTTTTACTCGCTCGGTACGGGCGAATCATCGCGCATGCGAAAAAATCGCCAGTCAGCGGTATGTATATCGGCCGAGCAAGGGTGGGGGAATTACTAAGAGGTAATAAAGAGGCAATTTAGCGCTGTCGCGTCGAGAACTTTTTTTCTCCTCTCTTTTTTTTTTTTTTTTTTTAGCATCGCTCAAGGTCAAGTGGATCGGGACACGTTGGAATTACGTGCGCAGAGATGCGCAAACAGAGGAACGAAAATTTCGTTTTACGGGTCACGTTCTTAGCTTCCTTTTTCGGTTCTCGGCCGTGAAAATCACGTTCTCCTATATATGTGTTTTTTTTTTATATTTCACGAAATTAAGCAATTTCTATCCGAGAATTTTTCGAGAAAAAAATATATATATATATATTAAAGTTACTTTATTTAACTTCGTTGTTAAATATCATTGAATACAATATAAAAATTCGAGTGACAGCGTTACAAATTTCTCTGTGTCTGCAAATCTTGAAATCAAACGAATTCTTCTTACCCGACATTTATTTTTTCCACTCGATGTTGGAACAATAAATCAAACGTACGAACAACTTTCAGACTTTACCGGATAGATTATTCAGACGTGATAAAAAATAAAAATAAGAAGGCGAAAACTTTAGTGTAGATAGGGGATGGAGTTACGTCGATATAGGGGACAGCCGTATAAGGAGCGCACAAAAGAAGAGGAAACGTCGTTGAAACGTACATGCGTAACCGCGCAGAGGGAACGGTTTCGAGTTTTGCTCGCTTTGTCCATCTGGCGCGCACGCATGTGCGTTCCTAGGCGGAAAAAGGAGACGGCAAGCTGCGCACGAGAAACTAAGGGGTTCGCGCAGAAAGCTCGAATTGGATAACAAATGCCATTACACGCGCATTATAATGGTATTATCGTTCGTTGATCGTGACATTTTCATAGAATGGGAGGAGAAAAAAGGAATTATTTTTCACTTACGTTTCTTGTAATAGATACATAATATATTTATGGATTAATTGTATAGATTTCTTTCATTTTGAGCGCACAAGTGCCATATCATTGATTATTGTTAAAGCGAAGATAGAATCAAAAATATAAAGTTATACACACAATGAAATAATATTATTATTATTAGATAGAATTTTGAAAAATTTAAATGTTTAAAAATAATTTTTAAAAAAGTGCAAAGGGAGATAAGAATTTTTTTTTTAAGGATCTTTCGATAAATCTTCTTGAAAGAAATATTATTTTTTTTTTAGAAATTTAGAATTTTATACGAAGAAAAATTCTTAATGATTAATTTACAAGAAAAATTTTCGCGCAGAAAGCTCGAATTGGATAACAAATGCCATTACACGCGCATTACAATGGTATTATCGTTCGTTGATCGTGACATTTCCATAGAATGGGAGGAGAAAAAAGGAATTATTTTTCATTTATAATAAAAGTTTCTTGTAATAGATACATAATATATTTATGGATTAATCGTATAGATTTCTTTCACTTTGAGCGCACATATCATTGATTATTGTTAAAGCGAAGATAGAATCACAAAAATAAAAAGTTATACACACAATGAAATAATGTTATTATTATTAGATAGAATTTTGAAAAATTTAAATGTTTAAAAATAATTTTTAAAAAAGTGCACCGGATACATTATCAGCTCAACTCGTGTTTTATCTTCTCAATATAATAATCCTATCGTGTTTTCACTCATATCTTAATTTATATAAAATTATATGAAACATCTTTTATCATTGATTAATCTTCTATTAATACAAAATATCGAAGAAGAATTTTTTTTTTTTCATCCCTCGATTAATGCTCTTAGATTAACTGGAGGAAGATAGTATTATATCATAGCTATATCATAGAAAGAAACGATTATTTAATTCAAATTTGAATCGAATATTCAAAATCTATTTCGATCTTACGGTCGTCGTTTGAAAAAAAAAGTAATTAAAACCGCGGATTCTGAAGATAAACGTATCCATACGTCCACGGAGAGAAAAACACGGGCTTTATTACACGTGTACAACCCGCTTTATACGACGACAAGTCGCTTGCCAGGTGACAACAACATCGAGTATGAACGGGGTTGCTAAATAATTGCTGTAAAATTGCCGGCCGACGATGATCAAAAACACCACGGGTTTATTCGTGGAAAGTAACGCCGTGCGGGGAGCGGGCGGTAATTAAACGCGAAACAGCCCCCCACCACTCCAACCGCCCACCACGCCCCGCCCCCTATCTTTTCGCGTAATAACAGTTTCACTTCTGTTACACGTTGCCGGTTCACGTGTGCACACCCGTAACCCGCGATGAATCACACACCGACTTTTATACTTTTATAGCAGCCAGCAGGTCACCTCTCCGCGATGTTTTAAATAATAATTAAAGGCTCGTTTCTTCCCTTCTTTTAAACGCAAGATTCCTCGAGAATTTATTCTACGTGAAAGATCAGATGAAAGATTGTAATAATATAGTGAATGTATTATAATAGTTTAGTTTAATTTTTTTAGCTCTGATAAATACTCCAAGGATGATGTATATAATCTCGATTCACGAGTTCGAGGAATTTCTAGAAGTTTCGATGGTAAGAGGACGATGACCGGTATATAATAATTTGAAAAATCGGGTTGCCTTTAATTTCACCGTCCATTAAGTGGGAAGAAATTATAGAGGCAACTCGTCCAAATTTTTCGACATATATGTATAAACATTATCGTCAGATTTGTGCAATCCAGGAAAGATCCTCTCCGATTCGCCCCTGACCGCAAAACTTGCAATTCTCTATCCTTCTTTTCGACGAAAATCACACGGCTCGAGGGCAGTGATGGATTGAAACGGACAAACAACTTTTTCTCGTTGAAAAAAAAAGAAAAGAAAAGAGAATAACCTGTTCTTTTTCTCTTTCGGATCGATATCCGTGGAATGACACGAGTAAACGAGTTATTTTCCATTTTGAAATTCTCTGTTGAAAAAAATAAAATTGAAGAACTAGCTGGCACGGCTTTACTTAAAAAAAAAAGAAAAAAGAAGAAAAAACAAATTTCTCAACGCTTGATTTCACATATCTGTTTAACGAGTGACGACGAGTTTCAATCGTTCATCGAAACGATACATTTAATTGCTAATCCTATAAAAAGTTTTTATTACTTTATATATATATATATATATATATATACACACGGTATATAACAGGGTAAAAAATATCTCTCCAACCTTTCAACTTATATTTTAAAACGATAATGATCTTTTCCCATTTACGTTAAAATATAAAATCTAATTACCAAATAATCAAACGCGAAGCTAACGTTCATCTGAAAAAAATTTCACCGCAATTGCTACTTTCAAACGAGTCATCGAGAGTCGACGTCGCATCAATTACAACCGTCCCCAACCGTGTCCCATTTCGTGTTTAAACTTTAATCGAAAAGTCGGAGAGAAAGTAGATTTGGAGACACGGTTAAAATCGCTTGGATTCGAGGGATCACGCTAAATTTAAACCGTCGAGCGGAGCGAGCAAGAGAGCAATAGAACACGGCGTGGATCGCTACTACCCATCCAGTGTGTGTAGAGGCTGACGGTCGATGCCGATGGTCTATCTCGTGAGAAAGAGAGAGAGAGAGAATTAGGAGGGAGGGAGACAGACTCGGTCGTTCGTTCCGTCGAGGCGAGCACGCGAGGAAGAGGGGGGAGAGGAGCGCCGGGAGTGGGAAGAGCGGAGGGGGAAAACCGGTTCGACAGGTTCGACTCCCATTTACCTGACCATGTAGCGCCTGCCTACGTTCGGACATTATGTATTATGCAGCCTGGATGTATGTGTAACGCATAACTACACTGTGTATCCGGCGAGCGAGAAAGAAAAAGTGGCGGTGGGGGGGGATTTGGACCGAGGGAAAGGAAAGAAAAGGAAAGAAGGCGGACCGCAAAGAGGTTCGTGAGCTCACGATGAAAGCGGACCGTGCTTGACCTCCACCGTTCACTCTCGGCGGCTGTGCTCCATCTATGCTCGACAGATGCCGCTCAACGCGCGCGATCGTCAATAGTGTTTCTTTCTCTCTCTCTCTCGATCGATCAAATGAATTCGAAACCCGCTCGCTCGCGCGTCGAAATCGAAAAGCCTACTTTCTCGCGCTAAAATCATTTCCTCGAGCGAAGATGAAGATGAAGCGAAACGATAAAGAGCCGTTATGTTAATTGGCCGGCCGAGTGGCGCGCTGCGTCCCGAGATTAATTTACCCCAGAAAGATGGTATCGCCGCGCCAATTACCAAAGCCCATAATTCTAGAGATATGCGACTCGCTGTTACGAGTGTATCCCTCTCACCGAGGCTGCTCGATGATTCATACCGATTCCTACCGAGCAAGGTTTCAAGCGGTCTCGAATTTCGATCGAGTTCTCGAGAAAGGAAGGAAGGAAGGAAGGAAGGGAAGATGGCGACGAAGTGGGTTCTTCTGTTGGCCTAGCAATTTCGAGGGAACCGTTCTATCCCTCTTTAACGCGAGGTTTCTCGAGCTCGGGCCGAGAGACAACGCCACTTGGTATTCCAGAGGGCGAAGCAAGAGCGGCGCTCGCGCAGGCATTCCGGTGGAACGTGCTAAGCATCGGTCCCTGCTCCCGTCTGTCTCGCTACACGAGCCTTGTGTGTGAACAAATTCTGGATTCTGAACGCGCGCCCCTCGATACGGGGAAAGGGATTGCGAGGACGGCCGGATGAGCCAACTTTTTCAACAACTTCCGCCGGTGATTCCGCGGAATAGCGAATTCTTTCGGACGAATTTCTTTCGAAGAAACAACAAGTGCACGATGGCCTGGATAATAATAATAATTATCGCGACGATTTTTAAGACGACATCGAGCAAGGTTTACGAGCAAGCGTGCATCTGTGTATAACCCAGAATACACGCATTCGCGACGCGCACTGTGTCTCACGACTCGCGCTCCGTTGTGTGCGCATGCGCGCGCGAGAGAGAGAGCGCGAGATGGAGAAAGAGCGAGAGAGAGAAGGAGTGAGGAAAGTTTGCGGAGAGACGAGCCGTGGCGAGTCGAATAACTGGTTGTTCCAGTTTCTGGCGTTACGTTCGATGGCTGGATACACCATTGCTGCTTGCTCTGCGCGCCACTGGTATTTCTCTATCAACAAGGATATTCCGCGTTAACGAACATCCGCGTTTTCAATGAAAATATTATCCGATTGATGGCCGCCTTGCCTGCGCCAACCTGCTACGCAACGCGGGATGAAGATCGTCTCGAGAGATTAGCGATGGGATCGAGTTCCATGATGCGTAATCGTTTGAAAAATTCATCCGGTTAATTAATAGATTGGTAATGGATAAGGAAGAATATGCCTTTTCGTAATAATATAAGCAGAGATAATCCGTTGTATGATTTCAATGTTGCAATCTCTCTTAATTAATTGTAGCAATGTAATTAATATAACGTGTTTTGAACGTCGAAATTTTTTAACGTCGCATAAAACCGATTTTTTTCTTCTTGACTCGAGTCTAATTTATATCTTATTTAAAAATATATATATCTGTTTACGCAAACTGACTTTTGATCTGTAATTTAAATCCCTCGTAACGAGATTTTTATAATGCAATTTGTATAATATTTTTTCTTCTTATGTTTGAACAATATATACGTTCTATGTAAGAATTAAATATATCGGATTATACGAAGTGGTTTAAAATTTGAAATTAAATGTTAATAAATGTTAATACTTGAAAAATTATATCGTAATCCAGAATCAAAAGTTCCATTTTCTGGATGAAGTGGAAATTTCCTATGGCAAAATGAAATATCGAAAATATCGAAAATATCGAATTTTACACAGCAGCGCGGCTACGCTGCGTTATTAAGCGACGAGGTATCCCGTTTCTTTTCTAGCCAAACAACAAGTCAAAACAAGGACCCTGTTTTCTAGGTAAACAAAGACGAGGGATCGATGTGCACCAGCGATCTCGAAATCGAATTCGCTCGTTCGGTTTATCTCTCCATCCGTGTTTCTTTTGTGAAAACCCCGACACGCTTCGCAACTTTTCGTCGTCCCCTTTGCAACGCGCCAGCGCGGTTTACTGACATCGTTACGACCGGGTTAGTCGCGAATCGATTTGGATTTCGTCGCAGTCACGATTCGCCGCGCCAACTCACGTATCGACTTCAAAGTGGCCCATTACAAATCCTCTTTCAACTTCTCTAACGCTTCTCTAATGCATAACTCCCAGCAAAGGGAGATAAGAATTTTTTTTTTAAGGATCTTTCGATAAATCTTCTTGAAAGAAATATTATTTTCTTTTTAGACTTAGAATTTTATACGAAGAAAAATTCTTAATGATTAATTTGCAAGAATGTTCAAAATTCAATGGAACATATTTGCGAATATTTTTACGAAGAAAAAAAATCTCGATCGAATGAAACATAAGCGCAAGATTCTTCGAAAAATTATCCGGTTCCACGTCCTTGGCTGCGATTCTGGATATACTTTGCGAACGTGTTTTCCTTCTCTCCCACTCCCAACAACCTTCCACCCACCGAAATCTGTTTCACCACCTACGTAACTCCCCTCCTTCGCCAACTTGGTTTCTGCGCGCGGCGTGCAACTCGGTGTTTTTTTCCTTCGCGACGAGAGTCTTCGATCGTTCCGTCCGTAACGACCTCGATGCCTAGGCTACAGCGCGTATTTTTAGAGTTTGCGTCCGTGGCTTTCTAGCGAAAAAAAACGCTTCGACGCTCGGCCGAGAGAGGTTATGGCCGAGCCGGTGTTGTCGCGAACCGGCGTATGGAATAATATTCGTTTTACTACGATTCCTGATCAAAGATCGCCAAATGGTTCGTGAAAGGCTTGTAATATTTATAATTTAAGTTTTTCCTTTTTTTAACAAGTTTTGGAATCGTTATATAAAAGATTGTACGATAAATTTTCAAATTCAATCTTCTCGAAAAACAAAGCTCTGTTAGTATAATTAAATATTTTACAAGCATCTATAAATATTCAATATTTAAATGTGTATGTGTGTGTATATATATAGGAAGTGATTGATAAAACTAGCAAAAACGTTTAGTTTCAACTGGCACATAATGAAACGTAAACTTTTCCTGGATGCGCGAAGGAGATTCGAAGGTCAACTTTGTTTCCTCAAATTGAATCATATTATAACATACTAGTTAATTTAGCTCTACACAAATTTATATGAAGAATCGTTTGTTTAGGTTAGACTTTTAGAACTTATAAACTTTATAAACTTTCATCCCATTATAAAATGAAATATTCTTTAAATCAACCTAATATAAATATAATTATATCTTATGTACGATTCGATATGCAATTTTTCCATAAAATATATTATTCAGTTTTTCCAAAATCGCTCGTATATATGACGATGGAGAAATGAGAAACGTAAAAAGGTTGCTCAATCATTGACTCGAAAAACACGCGATCGGGCGATTAGCAGAGCAAAGCTTGTTTACTCTCGCCGTCACGTTCGTTCGGTTTAATCGGCGGGACTCGGCTATTCGGCCCAGCTTTTTCGAAAGAGAGTAACGATGGGGCGGGGATTTTTTACGAGGAAAGTAAAACGAAACGGCCCATAAAACCGTACCGCGCCGCAATTCCATCTCTCTTCGGCACCGTCTGAAATCGCATAAACTTTGCAACAAACTTCCTCGTGTTGCGCGCGCATCCTTCCCCCACCACGGGAGGGCCGCGTTAACGAAACGAAGAGAGAAGGGATGGGACGACGTTGGCGTTTAAACGGTGGCACACGCTTTACGACCCTCGTCGAGTATCTCGACTTTCAGGAATTCTTTTAACTTTGGAACTGCGTAGATCATTCTTACCGACCGAGCAAGTTAACATTCCCGCGGCCGATATATCATTGGCCACAGTTCTTCGGTTCGCTACGTTCTCGCGAATAATTATCGCGAGATCGTGATTCTTCTCGTCGGTTAACAGCTCGGTTCGGAGGATATTTTACGGCACAAAATGGCTGTCGGAAACATTCCGAGTGGATGTGTACGTGTTCATAGAAAATTGATATCTCTATGAATGTTAATAAGATGTTTTCGTATATATATATATATTTTTATTATCAGGCGATGAAATTTAAAATATTCGTTGGAAAAAAATTATAAAGAAATAAAAAGTGATTTCTGCGTGTCACACGTATTATATACGTAAGGATTATTCATCGAGAGAATTTTTAACGGTGTTTTTTCGTAAGAATTCGCCTCTCCTTGTAAGATTTTACTCGAGAATGAAATTGAAGCTCGAGAGAGAGAGATAGCTCGTTTCGACGCTAATGGAGAAAGTATCCATCCAGTACTTGGATTTCGAGAGAGCACGTGAGACGTACGACAGATATTAACTGGCTATTATATTATCAATGAAGAAATATATCTCGGCAGGGGCATAAAATTTACATTAATTGTTCAATAAAATTTGTGTAAACGTAATTTAATTTCACTTTGATAGCGTGTATCGTAAATGTAATATCTCCATATATCATTCTTTTATTATCGCGAGGATATTGACGGATCGTGCACTACATGCCAATATAATAAAAATATAATAAGATTTTATTAAACGAGACTTGCGTAAAAATACATTTACCCAAATATTTCTTTTCACCAATATTATTTAATTTAACTTATTTTCAAAAATTCCTCGATGAGAGAAATTTTCTTAAAAAAAGAAACGAAATCTCCAGCGTTTAAAAACTTGCTCGAGCAACGATAAAGGAAAATTTACAGGCGGGAAATTAAATATTCAGATAGGAAGAAGGCAAGTAACGCGGCGAACTTTACGAGGCGCGTTCGGCTCAGGTGCATCGAAACGGTATATTTATACAAATTAAGCGGTAACGACCCGTAACGCACGACTTGTCCCGTGTAACGTTTCTTTCAATAGTCACGGTGAATAAAGAGAACACGCGGCTTTTAAACGCGCATAATTCTACTCTCTCTCTCCTACACACACGTTTTCACACGATACACACCTGCCGCAACACACACGTCATCGTTGATGACGGACGCTCTCTCTCCTTTTTTTTTCCCCCCATCGATTTGTGCAACCTTGTTACACAAAAACGTTGTTGCGTGCGACACGCACTCTCTCGCGTCCCAAGGTGATCCCACACACTATTTTCCATCTACCAAGGTCAAGGAAATATTCATTCCAATTTCTTATCTCGAGATCGATTTGATAAAAATGTTACAATAAAAGGATCACACCCCTCCTCCCGTTTCTTCTTTGATTTTCGATAATACGGTCGGTGAAGAGGGCCTCGCGTGATCTTTGCTAGTAGTAATTATTGACTCCTCGCACGGTGACTCACACACTAGGTTGAGGACCTTTACGATCCGCGCTAATGGGCTCGCCACTTGAACCACTCGGAGGAACACGCAGCTAAGCACGCACGCGGCCACATTCGAGCAAATGCACGCGAGCACGGGGAGGGGGAAGGAGAGGGAACGAGTGCATCACGTGTGCGTGACGCGTTTTATGGCTCTTGGCCACGCAAATCTCGTTGCGCGTTCTTCCACTCGTGAAAAGCCTCGACCTAGCCACCCTGTTCTCCCCCCCCTCTCTCGTCTGTTCGAGGCGAAGAAAGGGTTGCTAGGTAGGCAGGCGCTCATCTTTCTAATGGTCTCTCGAATTAGAAGCTTCATTTTCCTTTGCAGGCTCGAGGAGGAGGAGGAGGATAGGTCGTTACCCAGGGAGAATCTTCAGGGAGGAATCTTTCTGAAAGCGAATTTAAGCGAAATGGGAGGGAATTTGTTTCGTCTCGACGATCGATTACTTGAATAATGTAAGACGGTTTGAAATAAATAAAGTGGAGGAATTTTCTTTTTTCTTTTTTTTTTTTTTTTGGTGGAAAATTTACACGCAATTTGAATTCTTCGAGAAGAATTATTCTTGGAATTAAAATTATTGATGATGAATTTGAAGTTTTGTTTTTTTACATTAAGGTTTATGGCTGACTCGAAATTTGATAGAAGAGAGAAGAGGATGAAATCTTTATTTAAAATTTTGTTTTATAATTTTAGTATTTGTTAAAAAGACTTTCGGCGTTGAATGTATTCGAATCTTGTTAATACAATTTTGAATGTCATTGAATGATGAGTCAATGATGAGTAGCTTCAGTATTTATAGTATAACTTAATTTGCAATTCAATTCTTGGATTTTTCAAGAAATGACTTAATACTAGAACGTAGGAAAAAGATCAATTTGCAGGTAAAAAAGAGATGTGGCAATTGCTATTGTTTGTATGTACTTCAGATGTTTCTACAGTAGGTTAGGTTAAGATTTAAGAAGGAATCTAATAAATTCGAGCTTATAATTTAATTTAACATTTCTGAAAAACTCGAAGCGATTGGAAAAAAAGAAAATTTTTTCCTTCGCTCAATCGGTAAGATCAATTAACGATCAATTAATAAATTTCTCTTTCGAAACTTTGGAAAACAATTGAAAAAAGAAGAAAAATAATATTGAAATCTTAAAATATTTCGTCCTATAATCCACAACAATAAATCCTTTTTCGTTCATTTGATTTCAATTCACTCGAACAAACAACAAGAATTTCGACTCCAAAAACTCGAAGCGATTAGAAAAAAAGAAAATCTTTCCCTTCGCTCAGTCGGTAAGTTAACGATCAATTAATAAATGGTGTACATTTCTCTTTCGAAACTTTGAAAAACAATATTGAAAAAAAATAATATTGAAATGTTAAAATATATCTTCCTCATCATATAATCCACAACAATAAATCCCTTTTCGTTCATTTGATTTCAATTCACTCGAACGAACAACAAGAATTTCGATTCCAAAAACTCGAAGCGATTAGAAAAAAAGAAAATCTTTCCCTTCGCTCAATCGGTAAGTTAACGATCAATTAAATTAAATCGAAGCAGGTGTGATAAATGGTGTAAATGGTTAAATAGCCGTGGTTCAGAGCGCCAGAGAGAAAGAGAGAGAGAGAGAGAGAGAGAGAGGAGGCGGAGAAACGTTTCAGGATCAAATATTTATGCAGCGATCCGGCGCGTTCCTACCAGAACGTCGCTTCAATTATAGCAGACAAGCTATATATCCTCGTGCATTATTATACCCGGGGTTATTTGTGTACACGATTTCGAGCCGAGAATACGGTCTCGGGGCTGGATTCCACTCGTTAAGTCAGTGACCCGAATAGAGCCCACGTAGGAGGAAATAGGAAGTCATTGGTGCAACGCTGATTTTTCTGTCGACATGGGAGAGAGAGCTCAATGGAGCTGAACGAACCTTCGGAATTGGTTACACGCTGAATTTCCTCTTCCCTCCCCGCAGTGCACCCTATTAACCCGGCAATAAGTTTTCTTCTAGGTATCCTCCCCCTATCTTTTTCTTCTTCCAATCTTTCCTTCTTCTTTCCCTCCCTTTTCTCCAGAGTAATTAGCAATATCTTTTTTTTGGAAAGGTGTAATAATAATTCTCTAGTTTATACGCGTCTAGGATGAAAGAAAGAATTCTTTTACATTCGAAGAATTGTTTATTATTGTTTTTTTCGTCTAATTAATATATTCTTCTCGAATGTGATAAATTTAAAAGATTTGGATTGGTAAAAGATTCCTAAATTTTTTTTAAATAAATCTTCGATTTATTTCGAGGAAACGATAAAAGAGTTCGAAGATATTTCCTCGAATGATTAGTTGATTCAAAAATAATAAGATTAATAATTAATCGTTACATTTAAATTTTAAAAATAGTATTTCACAGGGGTTTGTGGAATCATCCCTGATGACAAATTTAATATGAAATTGGGTAATAAGCGAGGATTAAATCGGTTAAACTTTTGAGAAAAGTGAAACGATGATTGGAAGAAAGTAATTGATTTAAATTTGGAAAGGAATATTATTATGAATCCACGAAAAAAAGAAAGAAAGAAATAAACGATTTATAATTTCCTATTTTTTTATTGTTTTCATATTCTGTATTACTTTTATGCACGCTCGTATTAAAGTTTTATTAACTGTATATTCGTTTAAAGTTTAATTGTTTTTGTCTCGTTTTCGAATATTTTTTTCTTTCTTTCGAAAAAAGAGATTCGAATTATTATTTTTTTTCCTCCCATGCATTTGACATTTATATCAAAACATTTTTCCATTTTTAAAAAACCTACGCTTGTTTTCAATGAATTTTATATATCGTTGCATTTAGTAACCAGTAATAATGTTTCCACCAATTTGCAATATTATCCAAGATGTCGAATTTCGAACGAATCGATTCATCACGTATATAAACGTGTATAAAAATATTTTGAAACAAAAATAAAATCGTACACTCGGAGAGTCAACCTTAAACCTTTTAATAAACAAAATTCTCTTTATTTCAAATACATTTATCATTCCAGAAAATTCAGAAGAGCAAAGTCCCTTATTTTTCAACTTCCAATAATTCTCCTGAATTAATAACATTTTGGAATACGAATCTCAAATATACAAATATATATATATCTTTCTCCTTTTCAGAACGAACAATTAATCCCTCCCTCATACGAAAGAAATCGTCGAAACGAGGCTCAAGTTTTTCTACACTCGCTTCACAACCACAAAAATACGTTTATTATATTTCTCTCTAAGAAAATAGACGGTATGTACACGTGCACGCGTCCCGAAAGAAAGATACGTATCTCCCGTAACGTCAATAAGCATTATTGTGGGCCTCGCTCGGCTTCCTTCGCGTCACGCGTGCAAAAAACTCATCGACGTTAAAGAGAGACAGAGAAAGAAAGAGAAAGAAAGAAAGAAAGAAACCACTCTAAATTTCGCCTCGTTTCTTTCCTCTCTCTTATAAAATCAGCAAACCGTACCGTGGATAACTATTTCCGTAATTTCACGATATATATATATTTCGAATTGTACTTCAGTTTCGTACATATATATATATAATTCTCGAGCGAATCCAGTGGCAAGCGCCGATAGGTAATTACAAGGGGCGGGATGAACGGTGAAGAGAGAGAGAGACAGATTTTACAGGGATCTGCGTGACCGGCGTGCAAAAACGTCCTCGTTGATGGACGTGTGCCACGTGAACCGCATAACGACCGGCTGATCATTGTCTGCGTTTCGCCCACACGGCCTTTGGACGCGTCTCCCTCTCCCCCGCCCCGCGATAACGCGATGACCTCGAGATAAATTGCTCGTCCACGGTGTTCAATGGCATCCCGAGCTACATTACCGACGACGAAAGAAGAAAGTCTGCGCGTGATGGATACCAATTGGTTGCGTAATGAACTCATTCGAATCGTCAAAGAGGCGGAGGGAAGGGAGGGGGGAGGAGGGAGCCGCGTTCAACGAACGGGCGCAATTTACGATTACGGGGAGCCTCGAGTTTTCGCACCGTAGTTTTCAACTTTCTTCCGATCGGTGACGATTTTAATTTCCTTTTTTTCTTTTTTTTTCTTAAATCAATCCACTTTTACCCTATATATATATATATATATATATATATATATATATATATATATATATATATATATATATATATATATATATATTCGATTAATAAGAGGGCAGTATTTTTGTTTCTTTATTAAGAAAGGTGTGTGTAATCACTTCATATTGCTTTATTAAATATTTTAATAAAAGTTTATCGACCATATATTTGATTATTGTTCGAATTCAATGCGCTATTCCGCCATATTAAAATTTGTTTAGAAATAGATTTTAAATTTAAATTTTTGATGAGTAGAGGAACTTCTAAATGATCAAATGGAGTAAATAAAAATTTAATCTTTCATTTTCTAGAATAATACAAAAATAATAAAAATTACGCCGTGTGTGAGGGAAAGAATTAGCAACAAAACGAACGTAAGCAATTCGTAGAAGCTGCATATCGTAACAGGATGATGAACAAGAAAGGAGCGGTTTAGGAAAAACTGGCAACGACCAGTTATCCCATATTTCCATGCAGATTGACGAGGGGGGGGGGGGGGGGGGAGAGCATCGGTGGTCCTTTCTTCTGCTCTGCGTACCGGTCTTGAAACCTGGTTTTTCTTACTCGAAGAAGCATCGACGATAAATAAAAAAAGACCCGGTTTTGACCTTGTGCCCAAATGCCACTTTTTCTCTCTCTCTCTCGGAAAGAGAGTTCAAGAGAAGAGAACTTGCATAAGCGTTAAATCGCGCTCGTTACACGGAGAAGAAGCCACGTAATCGGTCGTATTTGGAGCAGAATAACAGCCAGAGAGACAGAGAGAGAGGCCGCAGCGTTTTGCTCGATCGAGATAGCCTAAAGCCTTGCCTCTTTGATACCGACATTTTGCGAATCGTAACGTTAAACTCGAGGAAGATTTGAACCAGAGAGAGAGAAGGAACGCTTCTCGAAAGTGGGCCGCCATCTTTAAATTTTAATCAAATCTTTTCCTTCCTCTTCCATTCTTCTATAAATACAAATATGCAAAAGTTAAAATTTGCGATAAGAGAAAGATTAAACCGATAAAATATATGATACAAGTTTCTTTCTAATTCTCTTGAACACAAATAATCCATCAGGTATCCAGAAAAGTAGAAGAAGAGACTCGAAACACTCGTAGGGGGCTAATTATTAGCTGTTGCCTTTCGTTAATATCCCGGCTCGTTTGCTCGTTAATTAACTTGTTCGCGGGAACGTGAACGAATCGCCTCGAAAAGGGACGCGTCTTCGAGGAGGGCGACGAGTCGAAGCGCGTTCACCGCTTCCAAGAAGGTTGTGGAAACAGCGAGAAACCTATGACCGGCTGCGTCGCAATTTATCCGGTGACGTTGGTTCGTTAAGTCGATGATGGGCGGTAAAAAGAGCGCGTAGGACGAGCGCGCGACACGATTTCGAAACCAATTCACTTGTTCTCTCGTCCATCGAGCGTTTTTCTTCGAAATTAATTATTTCGAAAGTTTGGTTCTTTAGAAATGGAAGAAAAAATAATAATAATACTTCTTCCTGTCGAAAAAAGAAAGAAAACTGTGAAAGAATTTCAAAGAGGGACGCATTATTCTACACCGAGAGATGAAGATTGCATTCGATTAGCAAAAAAGTAGGTGGAAGAAGAACCGAGAGAGGGTTCAACGACACGCTCGACCTAGGTGGCTCGAATTTATTTATACACGCAAGGAATTCGGGGTGATCGGTTGGCTCGGGTCGTAGGCCGAATAGTTGGATCGGCGGGGCTGTCGTCCTCCCGCATCGCGATAATCGGGCGGAAGTTGGCGGCGAGTCGCAGCTGCTGCCCGGAAATGCGGACAGGTAGAGGACGTGGAGGCACGTCCGCCTCCTTCCACGCCACCGGCCACTTTTTCGCCTCCTCCCTCTTACAGGCGGCAGTCACGCGAGAGCAAACAAAGAGCCCTCCGAGGCTCGCGCAAGAAACGCTGCTGCACGCAGCAGCTGCCCCGCGCGAAGAGAGAGAGAGATGGCATTTCCCCGCAAGTGTGCACGCAAGGTGCAAAAACGTGCAGAAACGCTATTGAAACCGAGCGAACCGGATCGAAAAGTTGAAAGCGGTTTCCGTATCGAGTGCTTCTTTTTAATCGCAATTCTCCCATCTCTCTCTCGATTTCGATATTTGTTCTTCGCGTAGGAATAAGCGATCGAGATCGAATAAAAGTTTCGGTCCACGCGTGGAAAGAACGGAAACGACTCACCGAAGTATCCTCTCCCTCTCGACGATCTCCTCGGTGGTGGGCTGGGCGGGTCCGAGCAACGAGTGGGGCAACGGCGGGTACCTCTGCGACCGCCACAGCATCTCGGACGCGACGGCGGGATGGTGGTGACCGGGCGGAGGTGCCGGGCTCTGGTAGCCGACCGGCGGAGCGGTCGCGGCCGCCGCGGCCGCCGAGCTCGGGCCGGCGGTGGGGGGCGGCTGAGGATGGGCCATGAGCAGCGAGGTGTGCTGAACGCTCTGCACGTGCCAGACCCTTGCAGGCGTGGTGGCCGCGGCGGGCGTCGACGAGTTGGTCGCCTCGTCCACGCTGAGCGCCGAACTCCTGCTCCCGCTCCTCTCGTCCCCGGACCCGGCGCTCCTCAACGAGCTCACCCCGCTGTCCGACCCGCTGTCCCCATACGCGCCGCTCGCCGCTCCGCCGCCGGCCACACCTCCGACCGCCGCCCGAATCCCGACCGCCGCTGGCACGCCGCTGAGCACGCCGCTTCCAGGTATACCGGCCCCGGCCTCCACTTCCATGAGGCCGGCTTCATCGCCGCCCCTGGATGCGTGCGACTGCTGTTGCACCTCGAGCAGGCTCGAGGGGGTCAGCTGGTGATGATGCTGCGACTGTTGCTGATGCTGCGCTTGATGGTGCCCGCTGTTCGCTACCTGGTGCAACTGTTGCTGCTGTTGCTGCTGTTGTTGCTGTTGCTGTTGCTGCTGCTGAGAATGGTGATGTATCACGGGACTACCGGTCGAGTAACGTTGCTGTTGGTGGTGGTGGTGAGGGGGCGTGTGATGATGGTGCTGATGGTACTGTTGAAGGTGATGGTGATGGTGACCGGGTACCGGCGGTGGCGGCTTGTTCAGCCTCTCGGCTAGAATGACAGGGCTCTCGTTGTGCCGATTCCGTTCCTGCTCCCGTTGCTGCTCCAGGAGCAGGCTCTGCCTGCCAGAGCCGCCGCCGCCGCCGCCGCCGCCGCCGCCGCCGCTGCCACTAAGCGGACTCAGCCTCTCCAGCACGGAGCCTGAGTCCTGACTGCTCGACTCCAGCAGCTCGACCACCGATTCCACGCTCGCCGCCCTCGCGCCGCTCGCGCTACCCACGCTATCCTCCGTGCCTACCTCGGTAGTCACCTCCTCGGCTCTCCGCGACTCTTCCTCCTCCTCCTCCTGCTGCTGCCGCTGCTCTTCCCGCGCTTCCTGCTCCCGATCCTCCTCCTCCTCCTTCTCCCCCTGTCCCTTCCTCCTCCTCCTCCTCCTCCGCCTCCGCCGCCTCCCCCGGTCGCGCTCCTCCGCCGAACCCTCCTCCCCGTCCTCCCCGTCCTCGCTCTCCCCCTCCTCCTCCTCCTCCTCCTCCTCCTCCTCCTCCTCCGCCGCCTCCGCCTGGCCTTCGAGGACGCAGCCTCCCCCTGGCTTGGCGCTCGCCCTCGACTCGACGGTGCAACAAGCCGATTTCAACGGCCGAGGGGCCGAGGCGTCGGGATCGAGGGGCGAGGAGGCGCCGCTCTCCTCGACGACGACGAGGGCCGACGACGACGACGACGACGACGACGAGTCGAGCAACGATCCATTCACCACCAACACCTGCTGCCTCCGATTCTGCTGCTGCTGCTGCTGCCGCCTCTCCCCCTCCTCCTCCTCCTTCCGACCGGCGGCGTTAAATCGAACGGTGTCGCCCCCCGGATCTACTTTGTTCGGAGGCGGTGGCTCCGGCTCCCTGTCCCTCTCCCTCGACTGGCTCTCCTCGTCCTCCTCTAGCTTCTTCTCGACCCTCCCCCCTCTCTCCTTCTCCTCCTCCTCGTCCTCTGCCTTCCTTTCCTCCTCTTCCGTTTCCTCGAGATCGGACGCTGCCTCCTCGTCGCAACAACCTTTCCCTCCTTTCCTCCTCTCCGGCCTGGGCTGCTTTCTAGCAGCAGCGACAGGACTTGTCCTGAGCCTCTTGGTCAGAGGATCGCAGCAACGCTCTCCTCCTCCTCCTCCTCCTCCCCCGTCCTCCTTCTCCTGCTCGCCACGGTTCTCCGCCTCGGATCTGCCGCCCAATCGTTCCTCCTCCTCTTCGTCCTCGTCCTCCTCCTTCTCGGACGACGATTTTACGTTGCGCTGCTGTTGTTGCTCGATATCCTCTTCCTCTTCCTCGTCTTCTTCCTCTTCTTCTTCTTCGTCCTCCTCCTCTTCGTCGTCCTCCTCCTCCTCCTCCTGTTCAGTAGCAGCAGCAGCAGCAGCAGCGGCGGCGGCAGCAGCAGCAACGACGACGGCGGCGGCCGCCTCTGTCCTCGTCTCCTGGCAACCGGAGGAGAGTCGCCTCGGCCTCCGTCTCACGGGTCTTTGATTCTCGATCGGGCTCTTGACCGCGGTGCCGCGTTTCCGGAGCTTGGAGGCGGTGTTGTTCGCCTCCTCCGCAACCAAGACGGGCCGTGGCACGCGATTGCCGGGCCTGCCCGACGACGCGGGGCCCTTATTCTCCCTGTCCTCCGACTGCCGGCACGACGATACGTTCCCACCCTCGCCCGCTGCTACCGCTGCCTCCTTCTCGCGGCTCCCGCCTCCACCACCCTCGCTCACCCGTCGCCGCCGGCTGTTGCGCGCAGAGTTCTTCTCTGGAAAAGAAAGAAGAGAGGGGGAGTGACGAGCGTGGCCATCAACCATTTTTGGGGGCATTTTTGAGATCGAGATTGAGATTGAGATTGAGGTTAGATCCTTCTAAGTGATAGGAGGACGATATATCGATTTCTGAGAGAAATTTCGAGTTTTGATTGAGATGAGCAGATTTTATCTTGTACGATAGTTTTTAGATTAATCCTTGGATTCTTCTAAATAATAAGAGGACGACATATCGACTCCTGAGAGAAATTTCGAGTGGAAATTTTAGTTTTAATTGAAATGAATAGTTTTATATTATTTATGATAGTTTTTAAATTAATCCTGGTTCTTGGATTCTTCTAAATAATAAGAGGACGATATATCGATTTCTGAGAGAAATTTCGAGTTTTAATTGAGATGAGGATCTCAATTATCTTGTATGATAGTTTTTAGATTAATTCTGATTTTTAGAGTGATTCTTAGAGAATTTTAATCGAGATGAGGAGGTTTTATGGATAGTTTTTAGATTAATCCTGATTTTTAGATTTTTCTAAATAATAAAAGAACGATATATCAAGCGATTCCTGAAAAATTTCAGTTTTTAATTGAAATGAATAGGTTTTATCGATAGTTTTTAGATTAGATTCTGGTTTTTAGATTCTTCTAAATAATAAGAGGACGATATATCGACTCCTGAGAGAAATTTCGAGTGGAAATTTTAGTTTTAATTGAAATGAGTAGGTTTTATATTATTTATGATAATTTTTAGATTAATCCTGATTCTTAGAGTGGAGAGTTTTAATCGAGATGAGGAGGTTTTATGGATAGTTTTTAGATTAATCCTGATTCTAAGATTTTTCTAAATAATAAAAGAACGATATATCAAGCGATTCCTGAAAAATTTCAGTTTTTAATTGAAATGAATAGGTTTTATCGATAGTTTTTAGATTAGATCCTAGTTTTTAGATTCTTCTAAATAATAAGAGAACGATATATCGACTCCTGAGAGAAATTTCGAGTGGAAATTTTAGTTTTAATTGAAATGAGTAGGTTTTATATTATTTATATATATATAGTTTTTAGATTTATCCTGATTCTTGGATTCTTCTAAATAATAAGAGGACAATATATCAACTTCTGAGAGAAATTTCGAGTGGAGAGTTTTAATCGAAATGAAAAGGTTTTATCGATAGTTTTTAGATTAGATCCTTGGATTCTTTTAAATAATAGGAGAACGATATATTGCCTTCTGAGAGAAATTTCGAATTTTAATTGAGATGAGCAGATTTTATCTTGTACGATAGTTTTTAGATTAGACCTTGGTTTTTAGATTCTTCTAAATAATAAGAGGACGATATATCGAGCGATTTCTGAAAAATTTCGAGTGGAAATTTCAGTTTTAATTGAAATGAGTAGCTTTTATATTATTTATGATAGTTTTTAGATTAATCCTAATTCTTGGATTCTTTTAAATAATAAGAGGACGATATATCGAGCGATTTCAAGTGGAGAGTTTTAATCAAAATGAGGAGGTTTTATCGATCGTTTTTAGATTAATCCTGGTTTTTAGAGGGAGATGAGTAGGTTTTATCGATAGTTTTCAGATTAATCCTAATTCTTGGATTCTTTTAAATAGTAAGAGGACGATATATCGACTCCTGAGAGAAATTTCGAATGGAAATTTCAATTTTAATTGAAATGAGTAGGTTTTATATTATTTATGATAGTTTTTAGATTAATCCTGGTTTTTGAACTCTTCTAAATAATAAGAGGACGATATATCGAGCGATTCCTGAGAGTAATTAATTGAGACGAGTAGATTTTATCTTGTACGATAGTTTTTAAATTAGATGCTGGTTCTTGGATTCTTCTAAATAATAAGAGAACAATATTGACTCCTGAGAGAAATTTCGAGTGGAAAGTTTTAATCGAAATGAAGGAGGTTTTATCTTGTATGATAGTTTTTAGATTAATCCTGATTCTTGGATTCTTCTAAATAATAAGAGGATCGAAATGAGAAGGTTTTATCGATAGTTTTCGAATAATTCTGATTCTTACATTTTTCTAAATAATAAGAGGACGATATATCGAGTGATTTCCAGTGGAGAGTTTTAATCGAAATGAGGAGGCTTTATCGATAGTTTTTAGATTAATCCTGGTTCTTGGATTTTTTTAAATAATAAGAGAACGATATATCGAGCGATTCCTGAAAAATTTCGAGTGGAAATTTCAGTTTTAATTGAAATGAGTAAGTTTAATCGATAGTTTTTAGATTAATCCTGTTTCTTGAATTCTTCTAAATAATAAGAGGACGATATATCGACTCATAAGAGAAATTTCGAATTTTAATTGAGATGATTCACATTTTATCTTGTACGATAGTTTTCAGATTAGATCCTGATTCTTGGATTCTTTTAAATAATAAGAGGATCGAAATGAGGAGGTTTTATCGATAGTTTTATCGAATAATCCTGATTCTTCAGATTCTTTTAAATAATAAGAGGACGATATATCGAGCGACTCCTGAGAGAAATTTCGAGTTTTAATCGAGATGACCAGGTTTTATCTTGTACTTATCCTTATAGTGGAGAGGTTTTTAATCGAGAGGTTTTACGTAATATAGTTTTCGAATAATCCTATCGAGAGCACGAGATAAATTTTTACTGTTGTAATAATCGCTTTTATCGACCGGGTAACCCGTGTTTACGCGGTAAGTGGAAGGTTGTTCGCGTACCCTTGTTCATCCTCGTCGATTAAGGTCGATCGATTCGACGTAGCCAGTCGCTGTGACGGCCGCGGTGTCACGTAAGCAATTACAGACCACGGACGAATATCTATAGCCTCCCTCCCTCCCTCCCCCCTCGTCGACGACACGTTCGATGACTTTTAAGCGTATTTCGTGAACGTGCGATTATATCGGTAACGGTTTGCTGGTAATAATAGGATTACGGAATTGGGCCACCTCTCCTTCTCGTGTTCGAGAAACTGATATCTGTTGTGATAAATATATCTTTCTTTCTTTCCTTCGATGCTGAAAGAGAGATAAATTTATATGATATTCGATCAATTTTTTAATTGAATTATTGTACCTGGAGATTTTTTCCATTCCACAAAAAAATGATTGAATTATCAGATATTATGAGATTGATAATTTTCTCTCGTTTAAACAAATTCTGTATTTAATTATTACAATTAGTGAGGAGATAAAAAGAATAATAATTGTCGAATTAAATTAGAAAATTTTTAGAAAGAGACATAAACTTGTGATATTCGATCAACTTTCGATCAATTTCGTTAATGATTTTTTTCATTCCACGAAAAATTATTTTTAAAAAATGATAATTGATAATTCTCTCTTATTTAAACAAATTCTGTATTTAATATATTACAATCAAGGAGATAGAAAGAATAATAATTAAATTAGAAAATTTTTAGAAAGAGAAATAAATTTATAATATTCGATCAATTTTGTTAATGATTTTTTATTCCACGAAAAATTATTTTTAAAGAATGAGACCGATAATTCTCTCTCGTTTAAACAAATTCTGTATTTAATTATTACAATCAATGAGGAGATAGAAAGAATAATAATTGTCGAATTAAATTAGAAAATTTTGAAAGAGAGATAAATTTGTGATATTCGATCAACTTTCGACCAATTTCGTTAATGATTGAATTATAGAGATAATTGATAATTCTCTCTCGTTTAAACAAATTCCGTACTTAATCTATTACAATCAACGAGATAGAAAGAATAATAATTAAATTAGAAAATTTTTAGAAAGAGAAATAAATTTGTGATATTCGATCAATTTCGTTAATGATTTTTTTCATTCCACGAAAAATTATTTTTAAAAAATGATAATTGATAATTCTCTCTCATTTAAACAAATTCTGTATTTAATATATTACAATCAAGGAGATAGAAAGAATAATAATTAAATTAGAAAATTTTGAAAGAGAGATAAATTTGTGATATTCGATCAATTTTCGATCAATTTCGTTAATGATTTTTTCCATTCCACGAAAAATTATTTTTAAAAAATGATAATTGATAATTCTCTCTCGTTTAAACAAATTCTGTATTTAATATATTACAATCAACGAGATAGAAAGAATAATAATTAAATTAGAAAATTTTTAGAAAGAGACATAAATTTATGATATTCGATCAATTTCGTTAATTGAATTATTGTACCTGGAGATTTTTTTCATTCCACGAAAAATTATTTTTAAAGAATGAGATTGATAATTCTCTTTTGTTTAAACAAATTCTGTATTTAATTATTACAATCAGCGAGGAGATGAAAAGAATAATAATTATATAAAGAATAATAATATATATGAAAAGAATAATAAGAATATTAATATTATAAATCGAATTAAATTAGAAAATTTTTAGAAAGAGACATAAACTTATGATATTCGATCAACTTTCGATCAATTTCAGTTATTGATTTTTTTCATTCCACGAAAAATTATTTTTAAAGAATGAGATTGATAATTCTCTCTTGTTTAAATTCTGTACTTAATCTATTACAATGAAGAAGATAGAAAGAACAATAATTGTCGAGTTGGAATAAATATCGAGGATACAAATTAAAAAAAAAAAGAATTAGAAGAAGAGAAGAAACACGTTCGAATTAGTTAGAAAGGAAGGAATGGATGAAACGACAGAGTGTTCCTCTATCGGGCAAATAATTCTGCAGGATCGACCTTCGAGAGATGCCACCGACGCCGCTTTCATCTCCTTGACCCCGATCGAATCCTCGATATTCGATTCGAGCAAACACCGCATTCGGAAAATTGGCCTCCACATTGGCCCTGCACACAGTTTCGCGCCAGCCCCACCGACTACTCTCAACACCAACCGAGTTTTAGATCAATTCGATGGATACCTGTGGAGGGAATTATATCCGCGGCGACAATTCGTGAAACAATCGCGAAAAACTTGATTGAAATAACTCTTTCCGTTTTACAGACCTTAGAGACACGATAATTTTATTCTTCTTCGAAATTGTCGAGAGGATTAACAAGAGTTCTCTTTTAAAAAGGAGAAAATTGTATTTTTCTTATTTGGAAATATACGAATGAATAAAAATAAGAAACGAAGAGCCTCGGAATTTTATAATATAATATAATAATATTTTTTATTTCGTTTATTTTCCCCTTTTCCTTAAATTGTCCACAACGCGAAAGATAAATTCTCTCTTTTATGTATCCGTCACATTGTCAACGCGTAATTAAAATTCATTTGAAAAAGAAAAAAAGAATCCTTCCATCTTCGATAGCGATAACGATTCATCATTGGGGGGGAAAAAAGTGAGCGCGATAATCCGTTTCGCAGATACGCGACAGAAGGAAGAACGGAAATGGCAACAGTCGGAGAAGGAATCAGAAGGAAGGAAGGAAAACGGGGAACGCGGGCAGGTGGAGGAGGCAGAAAGGCTCGCCACGGGCGAGGGGGGGCCGGGCGAACGAAGGCAGGGGAGAGGGATTTATTACCAAGGATTTACTGTTATTACCCGGAGGGGGAGAAGCACTCGAGCGGCGCGCGGCGCTGCATACGTGTGCGGGGTGGTGCGTTTATCCGATGCACGGACCTCTGTGTATATATACGTGTAGCCAGAATATACACGGTCGCGTGCATGTAACGTGGATAAGCTGGATTCGCAAACTCGACGTTCCGCGTCTCCTAGCGACTGCGGTTTGTCCCACCTCGGCCCTCTGCCGCGTATCCATGCATTACGCTCTGCGTAATTGAACAGCGCCAACGTACTTTGCTTTACATTTTAACTCGCCTCCCGCTATTATTCCCGGGAACAAACTTTATCCGATTATTGTTTCGAATGGGAATAAAAGGAAGAAATAAAAAAGATCGTTCTCCCGTTCGTTCCGGTCGGTAAGATCGAATCGACTCGTCGTTCTGGGTTAAAAGTTTCGATCCTAGATTCGAACCTAGAATTAATCGTTTATCGAGTATATATCATCGTTTATCGAGTATATTCGTAACGTTATAACGTTAGATGTTACGATTTCGTTCCCCGAAATATACTTTGTTTACGTTACGTTACGTTTCGAAGCAGGTCAATGAAGTTTGACGCGATCTCGATTATCGACCGAGCTCGCGCGGTTACGATTGAAATTCCAATATGGCGTAAAACGAATTGCGTCTGTCTGGATTGGCTTCGATTATTCGAAAAGTTGCTCGTGCAATTTGATCAAAATGTTGCATATAAGAGTGAAAACCACAGAATTCTCGATAGAACATATTTAATTCGGATCGATAATTGTTTTTCTTTTCGATAGTGTCTATATCGGTTACATGCAATGAATAAAAATTGCTCAAAATTTTGTCTTTGATACAATATATTTCAACATATCTCGATATCTTCCTATAATAATAATAATAATAATTTTCCTGTCTTCCGCCATTTTTTCTTTTATAAAAACAAATAATAAATAAACTTATATCCCCAATTATTAAATATCCATATTCAAATTTTGAATCGACAAATCTTCGGAATCCCGATTAACGTTAAATTTAACAAAAACGGAACTGAATAATTCAATCCGCGAGGGGTCGAATTTTTACGAATTTTAACGAACTTCTCCCGTTGGAAAGAAATAGAATTCCTGATGCCGCATGCGCTCTATCGAAAGTCACGGGATACTGCTGCCACGTTTTTCTAGGATTTCGTTCGTTGGAAAAATAACCGGGACGGGGATATGAATTTTCGTCATGGTGAAATTTTTATTTGCGTTTTGGATTTTTCCCTACATCCTTTTGCAGAGGGGCGCCGCCGCTGGATTTACGTTTCGCCGTGGAATTTTTTTTTTTCTTCCTCCTTTTTTTTTTTTTTTTTTCCTCCCTCTCTCCTCCCCATCCTTTTCACCCTCGGGCAAAAAGTCGAATCCCGGGGCAATGTTTAACCGCGACAGTTCCGGGCAGATTTCATTTCCCGTGTTTGACGGACGATTAACCGACGAGAGAGCACTGTCGATATCCCGTCACGGGTTTTGAACGTGGAATAACCTGATGAAACGCAAACCCTTGGCTTCGCCGACCATGGCGTTGTGCTTTGGGGAGGAAAAAAAAAAAAAGAGAGAAATTCTATGGAATCGGTATACATAAAGGAGAACATGTTTTTATTAATAGATAAATCAAAATAACGATCTTTTTTTTTTTTTTTTTTGGAATTTTTATTACGAAAAATTCTTTCGAAAAGTTTGATTAAATTATTAAGTAAGGAGTGTAATCCAACTTTGAAAGTTGATTTTCAATTTTTAATCATTTTTCGGAATAATTGTAGCTGGTAGAATTTAACAAGAAGGTTTCTTAACGAGGATGTAATTGTAATCTTTCAATATTTAAAAATTGGCTTATATGGAACAGTATTGCAAAAATAAATTTGTGTTCACCGATAAAAAAAAATCAAATAATTTCTTCTGGTTCTTAATTTTACGGATAAGAAATGAGTATATCCCTTCTTAAAGTCTGCAAGAATATTCGAATAACAAATATAAATAACGACGTTTATTTCGTGTATCGAAAAAAAAAGGTTAAAATCTGACGAGAGAAATAGAAATTCTGACATTTCTCCCCTCTTTAAACGATTCTTACATTATAGAGAAAGAAATTTGTACTATATTTAAGATGAGATCAATTTCAATTTCCGCTCCGGATAATTGAAGAATCTTCTCCAGATCCTCCTGATTTCGTACAGGATAAAATTACACGCGATAGAGTTTAGCGGATATTTAAATACTTTGTCAAATCCGAATGTGCTACAACCGATTCATGAATAATTACATGGGAATTCATTTCGTTAGAAAGTTTGGAATTAATTCTGCGCATGAATTATCCACGTTATTATATTCGACTAATGATTACACCACTGCAAGAATTATTAACTCGTATTTTATAACAATGGTAGCCAATAATTTACGCCATTTAATTTTTCGGAAAGTGTATCTTTTATTCCTTGGAGAGAAAAAACGAATAAAACGATATAAAACGTACGTAGCATAAATTAATAAAAAAAAAAATTTCGATTATATCGATACATTCAATTCTGTAACTGTGAATCAAAAATTATTATTACGCGATTGAGTTCAGCGTCCCACAATCTTTTTACGTACACGTATATACATATATATATTATTTTTACTTTTGTCCATTCATTCACTGCAACTGTTACAATAAAACTCTCATTTATTAAAAAACAAAAACTTTTCCCAAATCTTATTAAATTAATCAAAATTATACTCTTACTGTGACTTCTCGATTATTATCTTGCACGAATGAAAAAACAAGCAACAACGATTTTACAAATAATTTTAAACCAACAGAAAATACTTTAACCATAAATTCAAATACACTATCTGTCTCCTCTAAATAGAATTCTTTCTCTCTTTCTCACACACACACATTTCTTTACGTCATCCAGCTCATAATATAATCGATCGAGAAGTGGTGGAGAAAGAGGAGACGAGCGATATCATCGGTGAATGAAGAAGATCGGGAAACGGTTGGTTTCTCGACGAGCAGCGCCTCGTCTCGTTTCGCTTGGCGGGTTATTTTCGAGCCGCTCTATTTCTGCCGGCGCTCCCTGCAACTGGCGAGGATCTCCCGCGCGTTTGTTGATAAACTTATTTCGTCCGCGAAAGCGGTGGGAAATGGCGATCGGTAGCGAGACGAGGAGAAACAGAGAACGAGAGAAAGAGAGAAAGAGAACGACGTAGACCGAGCCGAGGCATAAAGATAAAAAAAAAGTGTCTTGGCCGCCGGCCAAGAGACCTCCTTTTCTTCTTCTTCTTCCCCCCTCCCCGAAAGAAGAAGGGCCCCATGCCAAGCGACGCGACCGCCTAATTTACTCGTTGAAACGGCGATCTTTCTTTCGCGCGACCCGTCGTCGTCGTCGTCCTGCGAGAATTCATTCGATTTGGAAACGTTTTTTTTTTTAAATTTCTTCTTTAAAAGTATGCAATAACGGAGATGATGTTTGCAATGATGTTCGCGGTGACGGAGGTGTTTCGTAGAATTCTTTCACTTTGGTGAGAAACGAGAAGCGGGAATATAGAGGGAAAGTAGACGTTCGTTCATTTCGTTCGAGGGATTGTATGCTATTATGGATAAATGGCAGTTTGAAAGTTGCAGTGTATAGAGTGTTTTATTTATGATGAGGGAAGAGAGTGGGAAATATTCATTAGGATAAAATTCCTTTATTTTTCGAGTAGTTTGAAAATTTTTTTTTTTTCAGGAACTTGGAGATTACACGATCTCTCGAAAGAATTAAAATTTTATTTTATTGCTTATTTTTTGTAGAATAGCTATCTATATCCGAATCAAACGTTTCCCTCGTATATTTCGAACTCGAAAAATTTTATATTTTCGATTTATTTTCTCTCGCTTTTTCTACGATTCTACCACAGTTTACAAATTTCAAATTCGAAAAATCCACTCTGACTTTTTATATTTCACTTTCAATAATTGTCATTTTCAATCGATCCTTGGATATATTAATTACACGATACGGAGAAAAAAAACACTTGTGTTCCAGATGCGTCACAGAGCGTTAAAATAAAGAATTTCCATCGACGTGTTTCGATATATATTACGCATAATGAAAATGATAATTAATCATGAACGATAATTACTCGTTTGTACACAACAAAAGATAAGACTTTGTAAGATTAACAGCAATCAGAATATTATATACCCATTATATAAGTATCTCTTTATAACCTCACGGAAATTATCTTATTATACGACCTTCAAATATCCAGGAAAAAAAGCGTTAAATTACAATCTATATATACATATATATTATAAAACGTAGTTGTAATATCTTTCTCAACATGTTTATGCGAAATCAAATTTTTATTCAAGATATTTGTTTCGATAATTAATATTATTTTGTCGTATATTCGAATGCACAAATAAACTTATCTCCAACTAATTGAACTATATACACGGATGATGATGGAACGAAAGATTATTAAATATCGATTATTAGATGGAGAAAATGTTAGTCTCTCGATATAACAGCCGCCATGATTCGACTCGATCGAAAGAATCGTCGTCGATTAACGCTTTCACCACCGATAACGCCTCCCTTTTCCTTCGCCTACCTCGATTCAGCCGCTTTCTACGAGCAGCCAGTGGGTCAAGAAAGTGTTCAGCTAGTTTCCTCGTAACGATTACGTAATGAAAATTAATTCCGTCCATTTACTCGGACGAAAGAAATAATGTCTTGCGTACGATTTATGATGTTTACCGTCGAATCTCGTTTCGATGAAATTTTCATTATCACGAAAGATCAAATGTATACAAGAATAAAATAATACAATAATATTTGTACTATTTCGAATAAATAAATGCACGAGTAATTTTTCTCTAACTTCTCTTTAATAATAGAATTAAAATTTGTTTATAATTTATTCTATCTAAAAAATATTATCTTCGTGAAAAAAAAACAAAGTAGGATGAAGAACATGGTGTGTGCAGTTCATACGTTCGAATCAAAATGGTGCGTGTTTTACAAAGAGGGATCGATGATCGACGAACTAGGTCAATCTGTACGAACGAGTTCGATTTCTTTTGCTCGCATATTTCAATTAACTTGCTCATGATCCCTCTCTGCAAAAGCATGGAGAGAATCTTTGCATTATTAAGATACACATTGTTATATGTGCCAATCATTTCAATGATCGCTAAAAAAATATTTAGCTCATGCAGTGTTTCAATAAAAACTTTTGAGATTTTCTAAAGATGAATAAAAATTAAATACAACAATTTACCGTACATAACAATATTTCTTATTATTGAAAAACGAAATGGGTTGAGAACTACTGAGAATTCTCTGGAAAAATAAAAATGGATTCAGTCCTAAAAGAAGAAGAAGAAGAAGAAGTCGATATTCTTTCCTCCTGAAAAGATTTCACGATTTAAAGGATAAAAATTATTTTCAAAATTTTCGAAAATTCCAAGAATCGCGGCTGGAGAAAATAGTAAAAGGAAAAGCCTTGAACTTGGGTTGGAATGGCAGAAAACGGAGAAATTAATTCTCTCATTCAGTAATCCGGAGGCATTTAAGGAGGTTAACGGCACGCGGAGGAGCCACCTCTGCGTGGATTTTCAGCAGAGTGGCCGAGCGAGATGTCCCCATTGTTTCTGAATAATTTATTAGCCGTGGCTTTGGATCGCCGACGATTGAATGGTCAGTGACCGGATGTGACGTGCGCCTGCGGGCCAAGATGGCCGGCCACGATAATTACTCGCGTGTTTACGACCGATAAAGCTTCAATGCCCCACCTACACACACACAGTGCACCTATGCGCGCCCACTCCAAGCCTAATCGAGACAGAGACAGAGAGAGAAGTGAGAAGGAAAGAGAGAGAGAGATATGCACAAAATGTCACGAACACGGCCCTCGATATGGGCAGGGAATCTTGATTCGATTCGATGGTTTTGACACTGGTTATTATCAAATTTTAGCCAGGTTGTTGGATAATGAAAAATAGCTTCTATTATTCTTGCGCGTAATTCCATATAACCAATCATCGCCACGATTGGATTCGATAATTGAATAATTTTTAATTTCCAAGTCAAAGTGTTACTTATTCTGACTATGTTACGAATAAATTCTATTTGCATATTTAATATGTATGTAATTTTCAAGCGTCCACGGTTGGCTGCTTCGTTTGGAGAAAATTAAAATGTTGAGTTATCCAGAATAAAAGTTGTGATGTATCGCGTTATCAATTTCGCGTAACTTTTTATCTTATCTCGTATGCATCGTACGCAATTATCACGTTATTATTAATTTTTATCGTTTTATATTGTATTGTACAGTTGAATCATTGCCCCTCCTCTTCGTTATCGTGAACAGGTACGTTTCAATTATCTAACGGGAGACCTTGAAACTTATTTCCTCCCCCGGAGATATACGAAGATCGTCTTCCTTTGAATAAAATTTTTAGAAAATCGATCAATGTTATTTACCTTAAATTATTTCTTCTCGTAATAAAATTGTTATTGGTATAATGTAATATTAATTACAACGTTTTCTTTGGATAAGATAATTCTGTTGAATTTTCAAACTGTAGTTAATAAATTATTAATTAAGAGGAATAGTTGCAGAATAGTTTATCTGTAACATAATTGTGTTGGATAATATCTGTTGGAAGGAAATGAAATAAAAAAAGATGTATAATAAACTTTCATAAACATTTTCTTGCAAATATTGACTGTTTTTAGTTTATCTCTGCTTAAGATAAATTTTTTTTCAAAATAAGATATAAGAATTTAATATAGATAGTTTATCAGTAACGCATTTCTTATTTTCAATGGATATTAAAGAAATATCCTAATAATATACGTAAAAAATTACATATTTTATCAATTTTAATTAATCTAAATCATATTTATACGAGAGAATGTAAGATTAAATTTAAAAAAAAAAAAAAAAAAAATGTAGAAGGAAAAATATAAAATATTCTATGATGACGCACATCTTGATAATAAAGGAATAATAAATTTAATAAGAGCAGAAATTAAGGATGCTAATTAAAAAAAAGAAGATGCTAAAACGTTTTTCCCCGTTGTTCCCCTGTTATAAAAAAAAAGAAAGAAAAATTAATAAGGATCCGTTTCCCTTTACAACAGGTAAATCGTGTTTTCGATGGGCGAACAAACGATTAAAATGCCAAGAAGTTGGCTTAATCATAGCGTTACTTATACAGCCTTAGCCTCACAGTGGGTGTGTGAGTTAACGGCCTTGAAAGCATAACAGTAAAACCGGCGGTCACGGTACGACGACTCCGGAATCCCTGCACCAAAATCACCAGCCGGAACATGTAAAACGCGTTGCGAATGAAAACTACCTCCCATACAATATTCCCGCGGAGCCACGCCGCAAATCATCGTGTAACACGTTATCGCGGCTCTCGATCTGCGTCACTGACAAATGCGTGTTTAGCTGTAAACCAGGCTCCGCGTCGTTCGAACACGGCGTTTCCACGGCTGTAATCGAGACCTCTAACCGGCGATATCCCATCTATAAATTATCCTTCCTCCTTTCCTTATTCGATAATCCGACAATACAATTCTTCGAATGATAATTATTCGATAGATATAATTTACCTCGTTTCAAAATCTCAAACAATGCAATTTCCAAACGAAAAAGAGGAATTACATAAAAATGTTGTAAACTGCCACAAATCGACCGTGAAGTTAATATGGTTGTTTCGATTTCAAAGTACGGTCGGTACGGTAGATTATTCGCGCTTCGTTTGAGACGCGATACCGACAGGACCCGTTTCATCGATCGCATGACGTGGAAAGAAACGATCGAAATTTTTACTAGTTTCCGAATTTTATATTCCGGTTTTCGGAGCGAGAGAGCAAGTATTACAAAGCTTCAAGCGAGTTTAACTCGACATATATATATATATCGAGTTAATGTGTATCTATAACCTGACCTAACCTCTTCGAATGTACGTACTTCTCTCTCTCTCTCTCTCTCTATCTTTCTCCACGAGAAATCGATCGATTTACTGGGTGTCCTAGAATTTATTCCTCTGCCTCTGAAATGGGAAACGTATATATCATAATACACGCAACACGCTGCCTCCGATAACATTCTATCGATCGAATAATCACGCTCTTTGCCTCTTCTCTGCTGGGAATACCGGCGCTGCCTCGTCTAATCCCCGCCGTATTTCGTCCACGACATTCAACCACTCGTGCGAATTGAAATTCAACGCGGATTCCTCCTTTCGATTTATGGACGGTGTTGTGTCGCGCGTGTAGGCGCGTTCGAGATAGAATAACTTTTAAAGCATCTAATCAATTTTACAGTTAAAGACTTGTATTTATACTTTTTTTAAATTTTTTTCGCTGCTGCAATTTAAGAAGAGAATAATTTTTCGTACACATCTATTGGGAGGAAAATTTAAAAGAAAAAAAAAACGTGTAATATATAGAAATATTTCTAATGAAAATAAATAATATGTCGTCGTGAAACGTGATATGTGTCGCATATAATTGACTCATGGAAAGTAAGTAGCGTAACATATGTGTGACACGTGATAGAGAAAGGGTTAAAGAGAATACAAAGACGCTTATCGATTGCTTCGTAAACAATTCTGTTATCACTGAATATTTAACATAACAATTGTAATAAAATTTAATTTAAAAAATAATTTTTGTTAAATATAATTCATCGAAGATATCTCATCACAATTTATAAAAATCTTTCCTTTGCGTTATTTCCTTCGAGCATAACAACGAAACTTTTTTACGTAAAACGTGTGGAAACACGGAGATAGCGAAAATAGATACGCGATGACAGCACAAAGAGAATTCATTACGCACGCGTTATCGATTGCCTTCTCGTTAATTATGACGATGCACCCGGATCATAGATTCCAAGAACGAGGCTCGTCCGTCTTGTTCGAGTAATCGCAACAGCTGTCCGCTCGAGAAAAAGACGTCGTTAATAAAAGTGAGTGAATGACAAGTATGCTCGAGTTTTATATATATATATACACTTACGAGTGTTTAGTTTATTCATCGATCGACTGTCTCGCGAAGCACGAGTGTTGAAGCCTTGAAAAGAAGGGTTCATCGTTTTTCACGATCTTTGGGCGGTCTCTCGGGACCAAAGGAAAACTTCTGACAGAATTATCGACGAGGTTTTGCATGAATGGACGCGATTGACACGAGTGGAAATATTCCAGAAAATCCCCAGAATTTAACAATTTCTCTCGAATAATCATCTACATCCAAATACACATCATCTATATATTTTTACCTATCAGAATATATTATTCATCGATTGGCAAATTTTTCGAGATTCCTAATCCACTACTATGATACGAATCGATGATTAAAAATAGTTACTTATAGAAACGAACGATTCACCTATTCCACGCAAGGTGACTAAACCGATCTTTCACAATATACTCGGAGGAGGCAGAGACACGGTCGCTTTGCCTCTCCTCCTCTCGTCTTTCTCGGGTCACGAACCGGCCGCGTGTTTTGCTTACGCTGCCCACCACCATTATACACTACATTCGATCGTGTTGCGCCGGTGACGTCACGGCCAATTGACCTCCCCTGAGGCCACTCCGCGGGTTTAACGCGAGCCAATGGTTCGTACGGGGGATGTACGTGGCAGTCGTTATTCCTGGACCGAGACGACTACCACGCTTTCGTTCGAAATGGAACGAGAGAGAGAGACAGAAAGAGAGGCCACTTTAACGTCGCGTCTCGACGCCGGAAAGTCTCCCTTGTTTTTTCTGGAACCGCGCCGACTCTCTCTCTCTCTCTCTCTCTAGAGTCTGTTCGAGGAGAGGAGAAGCAAGTCATTAGGTTCAAAGGCTTCTCGGTATCGGACGTAAACGGAGGTGGAGGGGGGAGTGTAGCTCGGTTAAAGTGTAGCTTTTGGGGGGACCGACCTTCGCCGCGTGGAAATAGGGATTCAAACGTTTGGTAATACGTTTTTTACGACCAATTCGACCATTCGGTCCACTCCCCCCTCCCTCTCCCTCTCGCCTCCGATACCCGACTCCTTTCGAGGGAACGCCCCTCCACCGGAATTTCGACGTTCGAGAGGACCCGTTCGAAGATGTCGCTGGCGTATCGAGCTCGCAATTTCCGAATCGATCGAGATTCGAATACGAGGAATGAATGCAATGATGATTCGCGATCGAAACAATTTTTTTTTTTTTTTTGAATATTAATTTGTTCCAATATAAATTTAAATTGTTTTATCGAGTTTGAATGTAATTAATAATTAAAAAATTAGGATTAGATACCCTATTATAAATGTTGAATCGTTAAGATTAAATTATTATATCTACTTACGATATTTTTATATCTACTTACAGATGCTTGTCGATTAATTTTAAATTTGATAGTCCATGATGATATGACTCGACTATTTGATTTAGATTTATGTATTGTTGTTTTAACTAACTTGGAGAAATTTTATAGAATAATAATTCAAATCAAAAGTGGAGTATATTCAAGAAAGATATGCAGCAATAGATCTGTTGCTATGTGCAAACTTTCCTTCAAATTAAATCTCCTTGCTCCTTGCAAATTTTTAATCGATCTCGTTGAGGATGAAATATTTAACATTCTCTTGCATTGCACGTAGACTATGTCTCAGAAAGAGGATACGTAATTGTTTTCGTTAGATAATCAGTTCGTTAGAAAGAAAGAAGCGATAACGATGATTAAATCGCAAAGGTAAAAAATCCCAAGTAAAGATAGTAAAAAATAATCTTATCGACGATACAACTGGCGATATAAAGAAATTTTTATCGATCAAAATCGAAAAAAAAAAAATGGACGCTTATCGAGAACACACCCACATTATCTAAAATCTACATACGATCTCTTTCTGTTAATAACTTTGGCAATTTTTATGATATTTCGTTTATCGATTTATCTTTGACGCTGCACACATTCATTTAACTTTATCCAATAATTTTTACAGATAAGAGACGAGGCTTTTCTCGCTTAATCGAAAACGGAATAATTAATGTGGGATCAAAAAACGCGTTCTTCTTCTTCTTGGACGAACAGGTGAATCGTTGAATTCTAAGATTGACAATGGAATTCGATAAATGGATAAATCTATCAATACCTCGTCTCGCGATAATAAAATATTTCTTTTCCAGGAAAAATTTCGAAATAGCGAATTAATTAAAAACCATTCATTAATTCTCTCTTTTTTTTTTCAAAACGGAGAACATGCATTTTTCATATTCAAAAACGATATATTACAATTTCTAAAAACCTTGTTGATTAATTATATGAATGACAATAAATCGCTAAAATTGGAAGATCGTTGAAACGCACTTTCTCCAATCCCATGGTCGATCAATTAACAAAGCTGATAAAGATTGTAAGAAGAATATATTAGAAATCCAGTTTCATCTAGGTGAAACCTCTCTTTACCGACTTTATAAATGTCAAAGTTGCAGAGATTGTATTCTGGAATCCCCCCCTTGTTCTTTATTTACATGTTATCCGGAATATACGCAAGCAGAAGATCGATGGGACGAGTTGGAAGAACGAGGGATGGAGAGGAAAGAGACGAGAGCAATTAAAGATAAATCGTTTATAATACGTGCGCTTGTATGCTCGAGTTGAAAGGAGTTCAGTGTAGGAAAAAAAAATCCACAAGATACATAGTGAGTGAAATCATGCTCGATGAAAAATTTTAAAACTTTCAACGATTATTAAAATTTGTACTCCTTCGAGGATGAATTTTTAACAATTGTAAATGATAAATGTGATAATTTTTTTTTTTCATAAAATTATTTAACTTTAGTTTTTTTTTCTTACGAAGTTATTAAAGTTATTATTTAAAATATTTATCCTTCACTCTTTTTAAAAAAAAGGAAAGAGGAAGAAAATTTTTTAATTCTTTCTCTATCGAGTATAAAAATAAATATTGAAATTAGAAATAAAGAAAGGTAGAATTGTTTTCGATTACTTGGTAAAAAAAAAAAAATTTCAGATCATTCGTGTTGTGGATTCAGTGAAAAATCAAATTTTTTTTCATGAAATTATTCAACTTTAAATATTGAAATTAAAAACAAAGAAAGGTAGAATTGTTTTCGATTATGTTTAAAGTTCGATTACTTGGTGAAAAAAAAAAAATTTCAGAAGATCATTCGTGCTGCAGATTCAGTGAAAAATCTAATTTCTTTTTCATAAAATTATTCAACTTTAAATATTGAAATTAGAAATAAAGAAAGGTAGAAAGGTAGATTACTTGGTAAAAAAAGAAAAAAATAACATTTCAGAAGGTCATTCGAATCTTTTAGCACCTTAACAATCGATAGAAGATTTTTTTCAAATCTTTAAGAAGCGTCTTCTGCTTTTCTATTTGATATAAAAACATCTTCGAACGAGATAGACTCGTGAAAGTAAAGATTTCACGGTTTAAAATGAGTTCGAGTTTTTTTCTTCTTACGAAGTTATTAAAGTTATTACTTAAAATATTTATCCTTCACTCTCTCTCTCTTCTTAAAAAAAAAAAAAAAAGGAAAAGGGAAGAAAATTTTTTAATTCTTTCTCTATCGAATATAAAAATAAATATTGGTCGTTACTTCTCAAATGTCTCGTAAAATTAGATAGATCCAAGTGAAAGAGAGAGATAAGCCATCGGTTAAAAACTTTTGCCTCCGACTTTCCCTGATCTCGTTAAAGGAAAAAACTTCAAGTTCATTCGAGTCTCTCTCTCTCTCTCTCTCTTTCTCTCTGTTCTATCTTCCAGTCTGCAATTATAAATTCTCGAGATTCGTTAAGTTTAAGTACGCACGAATCTTATTTATCTGGCTTTAAAAGCTCGTTTATTGCTCGTATCTGCCCGAACGACGATAACCTTCGCCTCGCAACTCGACAGATCAGTATTCATTATTCAGTTTGTTAGTTTTATGCCCGTTTCATTGGCTTGGCTGTTATTAACGGCGGTATGAGATAGGTATTTGTACAGATTTCTTGTGCCCTTGTTCTTCCCCATTATATATACGAATCATGATCAAACAAAGATAATTAAGTTTTAAAATAAGTTTAATCCATTTTGTTTCGAGTAAAGGAAAATCTGATTTGTTAATTTTTTTTCTTTCAAAAAATTTAACGAAAAACGTGAGTATATTGTATCTATATTATTATTGGAAGATTTATTTATTTTTTATAATAAATAATTTATATATTTAAATAAAATAATCTTATTTTGTAAAAGTATATAAGAGAATAAGAGAGTAATTGAATCACGATAAAAATATTTAAATTATTATTTTAGTTCGAATACATTGAAAGGATAAAAATGTTTGTTGTAAAAAAAAAAAAAATTTTAAAGCGACATCAAAGGAGCAGAACCGTTACAAATAACTTGTTCATCATCGTTAAGCCTTGTCTGGAATAAAAGACATTCTCTGTAGACAGTTCACATATTCAATATCTGGCATCATTGTCGGATTATCAGGGGAACAATGTGTATAAACTATTTGCAGACAATGTTATCTGTTCATTTTTTCAACAATCTAAGCGAAGTCGCTATCGCGATTCATGAAGCGTATCCGCTTTTCAATTTACAGAAAAAGAAGCAACAAGTTATTAAACCATTATTACGAACAAGACGTTTCATTTTTATATCGAAATGTATACTCATCCATACATGGAAATAATCTTCTTCAACAGTTGAATCTAAATAATTTTTAGATTTATTAAAAATATTGCGAAAACTAGTTTCGAAATCGTATTAAAATGCTTCTATGTTTTTTTTTAGATAATCGCCTTTTGTATTCCAACGAAAGATAAAAAAGTATTCAGACCGTCTCTCAGAATTTATATTTCGTCTCTCATTACTTACGGATTATCCGCGAGCACGTATACATAACAGGCATTGCCTCTTATACGTGTCAAAGGAAGTGGATTTCCTTTCGATTCAATAAAAATTCAATAATAATAATCTTCGATTCGACTCGTGTATTTTTCGAAATATACAAAACTTTTCGTCGAGCGACAATTCTAATTAATTCGGGTAATAAACGTCGACACGGATTCGGGATAGGACAGGTGGTGGCAAACGGTTATATCCGAGGAAATTATTTCGTTACTTCGTCGTGGCGCTGAGCGGCAAAGATGGGAGGAGAGGGGGAACCGGACGACGCGCATGCGCTTCATTCGTCGCGCAGAAAGTTGCACGTATTAAAAACAATCATTACGGACGGGACAACGCCGCGTGCGTTTACTCATTAACGAGGAAAATAACGTTTGCCAATCTTTCTGGCTGAGCCAGCAATTAGAGCAAATAGCGAGATGAAAGTTTTCACTGATAACATTGTATGCGCGCCGCCGGCTTTCAAATGCCTTTCAACTGCCTGGGACAACAACGAACGCCGTTGAGAAATATGTATTTTGTGGACACCCAGTTACATTAACAACGTACTTAATTAAAGGATGAAACTGATAATTAGCGAATTCTGCTGATTCCCGATTAAACGTGGAAACGCAGAAAAAAGACTAATTTAAAATTCATTTCAATTTTTTTTTTTTGCGATGGAAAACGTACAACGAGGTTGACTTTTCCCCTCCCCTCCCGATCGATTCTAATCTCCGATCCCATTATATAGGATCGAGCCTAAAAATAACGCGGTGGTGGTAGATTCGTGGTCGACCTGTTCCGCTGGAAACCAGAGAGAGGCATACAGTAGAGTGGATCAGGAGACGAGGCGACCGATGGTCGGTTCCAGTCGAGATCCTTACGAGTCACGAGTACGTACGCACGGAACACCTACGTGGCGGAAAAGAAACCACTCTCGTGCTTCTTCCTTTCACCTTCCTCCCTCCTCCTTCCTCCCAACTCCGAGAAGGATCGAAGCGAGGCTTACGATCGAGGAACGAAATCAGGGAAACGGTGGAGAGAAAGAGAGGCGGTGCAAGTACCCCGGTGAGTTTATATCGCGACGGGACTATCAAACAGGGGCGGATACGAGGATCCCTTCGAGCCATAATTCTCGACCCAGTCGTCGTAGTCGTCTTCGTGGGTGTGTGTATATACGTACATACATACGTACGTAGCCAGTCTCGGTTAAGGGGATTTCACGTAGCGCGTATCTCTGTGTGAGGGCGCCTGCAACAATCAGGCAAGGTTACATAGGCGGGCAGACGAGTGCAAGAGTCACTGGCGGCGATCTGTGTCTGAGATATGCAGTCCGACAGGGAGACCGGAGCCAAAGGGGGACTACAGAGAGAGAGAGTGAGACGGAGCTAGCGTTGGAGACGAAGGAAGAGATAGAAGGAGGGAGAAAGACGGAGAGAAACAGGTCGATATCTCTGTTCTGCCTGCTCACTGGGATCCCTTCTACGCGAACGAGCGAGCGAACGAACGAACGAGCGACCGACCGAACGAATGGACGGGTGGTGGGGAGGGGAGCGTGGAGTGGGGAGCGGGGAGAGGCGAGAGGACTAACGTGGCAAACGGAGAACTAGCTGAACCGGTTTGACGGACCTCGACTGGTTTCATTAAACCCCGGTTGTAACCTCCTCCGTTACCTCCTCCTCCTTCTTCTCATCCAACTCGCCTCTTTCCATCGTCTCGTCGCTGTGTACACGCACGAGCGCCGCTGAAAAGCCATTCGTGGCTCGTTTCTCGTTCCCCGAGTCTCGGAGCCAGGTACATTTGCCTCTTCTCCTCTTGCACACTGACGCGTATACGTATATATATATATATACACCGCTAGGAGGGGAGAGGACAGAAAGACTTGGTGTGTGCGCGCGAAAGAGAGAGACTAGAAAGAGGTAAGGTGCAAAAGGAAAGTCCCGGATAATTGCCGTGGTCCCGTAATGTCCACACACCGATGCACTCTTGCCATTCCTTCTACCCCGTGGTTCGCGACGAGTTCTTTCTCTCCTTTTCTATTTATTTCCCCTTCGTTCCGGTGAACGTACCACCCAAGGGATCCCTGTCTTCCTTTTGACTTAATTTTAGCCCGGTTTCACGCGACGCGAAACAAATCCATCTTTCCTGCGCGAGAAATTCTATTGGGAGGAATATAACATCGATGTATCAACAACAAATTTTCTATGCACGATCGTTCGAGAAATAATTAAGAGTTAAAATTTGTAACTCTGTTTTTGTAAATTCTTTAGAAACTCGAGTAGAACTATGTATATTTTTGAAGTTGGCAAGATTGAATTGTATCTCGAACGCACAATTTCAATTACATTAGTCGAATACCAATCGCCCGATTTCTAAAAACTGAACAATCGCATCTCGACGATTATTCGATCGTTAGGACACAAAGTTTCCAGCAATTGTATTCGAATTTATAAGAGAAAACTAGGCATGTTAAACAATACCTCATTATCGTTTTAAACGACGATGCAAGTGAAAACTAAAAATTATTCTCGCCTATAATCATTTCGCCAATTTTACTCTTAAAAATCTTTCTTCTCGATCTTCTAAAATTTAAGAGACTCGTGTTATACACAGTTTAACAATTCTTCCTTCTTTTTTCTCCCCCTCCAACACATTCAATAACAAAATTAAATTATACATTGTTTGGAAAATCAAGCTTGACACTTTCGTACAATATAAAACGTATATATTTCCTAGATTTATCCCCCCTCCCCTGTATATATATCCACAGGCACACACACACGATGTCATCGACGATTATTATTTCCCCGTACATATATATAACCGCGGATACAGAAGCTCCCTTCTTCTCCGTGGCCCTTCTCCGTGGCCGGGCTTTTTCTCCTCCTCGAAACGAAAGGGTGTCCGGGGCGGGGGTGGAAAGAGAGGGTTGTTTCAACGAGGGATTCTGCGAACCGTGAGCCTGCGAGTCGTTGGATCAATACGCCGTCGAGTAATTGCGGTGTAACGATCGAGGGGGCGACGAGGAAGAAGCCCTTTCCCGCGCGCAGCCCCTCACCCACCCCCTACCCCCCTCCCACCCGCCCGGTCCGCTCTCCCACGGTATCACCCTCTGAAAACACGTCGATATGCACGCAGATATCACGCGGATGATTCAGAACTCGATGCTCCAATCGAGATAACCGATCTCATTCCTCCCTCCCCTCCTCTCTCGCCCACGCGTTTTCCATCCCTGTCGCGCTTCACATCCGCTTCGAGCGGAAAAAAAGGAGCCTCTGCCTCTCCTCGCGGATAATATTCGGTGGAAAATTGTTTTCCACCATCCCCTGCCTTTCGAATTATCCGCGATAAAATTACTCGAATTATTTCGACTCGTATATATATTTATTATTCGGCGAGAGATTTATTATTTATGAATTGAAAATTTCGATCGTGGAATACGGGGATATGAAATTTCGAGGGATTTTAAACGATTGAACTTTGGAAATTCGGGTGGAACGATGTTTTTTTTTCCCCAAAGGATCGCGTCAGGGTGAAAATTTGAAATTTTCGGAGATAAAAAGGGTTTAATTGTAACTGCGATTGATAGATAATTGATTGATAATTGAAAATTTGAAATGTTTATGTGTTTCGTGTATATAGGAATAAAGGATTTCTAACAAAATTAAGTCTGAGAAAATTAATTACACGTGGATCGAAAATTTTCAGTAGTTAGAAGAAAGAAATGTTTTTATTTATATACGAATTCGTCGTGGATATATGCAAAAGTCGTATAGAAATTTTACTTTATTTTTGATTAACGATGTCGTTCCAAGTACACTCGAAGTGCATTTAACCTATTACTCTCTACTATTTGTACTCGTTTGAAAATAATTGCCACGTATAATAAAACAACTACGTTTTGAATCCGTTGAGATATATATATAGATTTTTAAAATTATCCTCGAGAAGAGAAGAAAATGATACGTGCATTCGAATATACATTGAAATACGATTTCGAATAACAAAATAATAATACAATATTTTGTTGGCAGCTAGCCAGACATTAATAATACAATTAATGCTGTTCCAATATATGAATAAACTTTCTAAAATCTATCTTGATTTAAAGTACAACACAATGTGTTATCGAGAAATTTATTTAACATATTTCTTTAATCAATTAATACTAAAAATTTTTAAACGAAGAAGAAGAACAGCGAGGAAAAAATGTTTCGAATTTTATTTCGATCATCGAACCTCATCGGATATTTATTTAAAATTTTTTTAAACGAAGAAGAAGAAGAGGAGGAGAGAAGAGCGTTTCGAACGAATTTTCGAACCGAATCATTCGTGGTTCTCTCTTTATTACGACCTTGTTCTTTGCCGAGGTCTTGTCGCCTGAAGCGAGCGGCTGGCTCGCTTCCCCCGAATTAGTAAAGTACAATCTACAATTACCCGCTGGTTAAACGTAATCATTACCACGAGAACGATCTTGACCGTACTCAACAATCCCACCCCGCCTTCGAGTGCCTATTTAAAGCAATTGCTTTCTACGAAACCCTTCCCAACTATTATCGGGTACGGGCGAAAGAGCGGCAAGATTGCCATCGAAAAAATTAAAAGGAGTAGCGCGAAAGAATCCGAGACCAAGTTAAATAATTTTTCGATTAAATTTTTGGCATATTTCTTGTGAAATATCTCGAATCTTTCCAAATACGATTGTTACTCAAAATTTGAGAATGATCAGAGATATTTTTAAAAATAAATTCCTCAGTGTTCGCACGATCCATGTTTCTGCGAATGATATTTACAAACTGCGTCGTATCTTCCCAAAATCAAATTCCGTAGTTGTCTCTCTGACTCGAAAAATCGAACAGAAAATTACAGAATCGAAAACTTGGAATATATCTACGTTCTTCTAAATCAAACTCTCCCCTCGAATTTCGAGATCCTACTCCCTGGAGGCCGTTTTATTTTAATTTAATTTCGCGTCCTTTTCCATTCGTTTCGCTACACTTTATCCGAATCGTGAACGTTCGTGAATCTTCGTGAATCTTCGGGAAGGACCATGAATTTCGTGGATGGAACGGTGTAACGGTCGGAGTGAAAGAGGGAAAGAGACAGAGAGGCGATAAAGAAGCGCGGCCCACAACCACGTGCGCCCAAGCACGTATAAATAGACGAAGAATCGTTGAAAGGTAAGGAAAATGTTGGCCGGTTGCCAAACGTCGCGAGATAAATAATTTATCACCATCGCGTAAACGTGAGCGATCGAGCCAGCTGTTTCACCCGCGTCGCGCAACTGAAACTCGTATTATTCGTCATTGTCCATTTTCTCCTTTCCTTCTCGTTTTCCATTCGACCTTTGCCCCCTTTCTCTCTCTCTCTCGCTCGCCCATACATTGGAATTCGCCAGAGACCTTTCTTTCCTCGTCACGACGATCAAAGAAGGACGCGATCCGTGTAGAACCGTCGTCGTAAATCTTGCACCAGTTTCTTCGGCGACCATATCGTTTTCTCGGTGGGCGTATCGTTAGCCAACGTGCAGCGCGTCGTTGAAACACGAACGGTTTCGGGTATTTAAACCCGCGACATTCTTCCTCTCGTACACGATCATCTCTCGCAATTACTCTTGACCAACTTTCCGCCTTTGAACGATATTACGCACCGATCTCCTTCATTTTCGATCCCCTTATTTTCAGCGCATGTTATCCTCGAGAAATCGAGTCCAACAACGCGTTCTCGAATCGAAATCGAATTCATTTTTGTTTACCGATTCGAAAAAAATGGATTGTAAAAATTCGATCCACGCACACGTTCCTCGAAAAAAAAAGAAAATACCAGACTCAAATGTTTCCTGAAACAAGCTCTATCAGTTCGGGGAAAATCTGGGTTAAGTATCGTTATATACACGGGATTTAGCTCGTGTCAATATTGATTCAGCTTTCGTGCCGCTGTTTGAAATTTCGAATTCGAGAAACAAAGGAAGAGGTTTCCTTCTCGCGGATCAACGATTAAAATATATTCTTCGAAGTTATCGAAGGATACAGTTTTCATTCGGAATTATTTTTTTTCCCGATCGATCCATCCTCGAAACAAAATCCCTCGGATCTATCTTCCTTTCCATACTTTCCTCGATTCGAGATATTATATTATCGTTGATGTACGTATAATAATTCTTGGATGACGAACACCAATAGTTTCAACCTGTTAGGTTTTATTTCACACCACAACTTTTCATTCTGAAATAAACGCAGAACCTTAAACTGGCACCGTAACACTGTAATTAAGATTTCGAATCGGAACAGGTTTCACTCTTAATTGCATGCAATCGGATGGATCGAGTGTTCCTGCGTTACATTGAATCTGCCAGATTTCACCTAGCGATCACGACAGATGTTTCTCTCCGCCGTTTAAAAAATAAAGAAAAATATGCCACTCAAGAAATACACGCAAGTATAAATCCTTCCTTTTTCATTTTAATCTATCTATCTCTTGTTCCTTCTTCGATTATTATTTTTAATATAATTATACAAGTTTATATATATACGTATAGTTTAATATTTTACTAGATTTTTATTGTGCGGTGAAAAGGCAACAACGCAGGACCGCGTTAAATCGTGCAACCGCGCGACATAGAAGACCTCGTAGGAAACGCGTGACAACGTAGCATTTTACTAGATTTTTATTGCGCGGTGAAAAGGCAACAACGCAGGACCGCGTAGAATCGTGCAACCGCGCGACATAGAAGATCTCGTAGGAAACGCTTGACAACGTAGCATTCGTGGAGGAAAGTGCTCGAAATCGCGTTTAATCTTACGTTTACGAAAATTATTTTAATCTACCTATCTCTTGTTCCTTCTCCTTGTTCTTTCTTATTATTTTTAGTATATATGTATAGTTTAATAGATTTTAATAGATTTTTATTGTGAAAAGAACGTAAGGCAACAACGCAGGACCGCGTGGAATCGTGCAACCGCGCGACGTATAGAAGATCTCGTAGGAAACGCGTGACAACGTAGCATTCGTGGAGGAAAGTGCGTGAAATCGTCGCGTTTAATCTTACGCTTACGAAAATGGGCTGATATCGGGGAACGTGGTGTGTTATCGTGTTTCGCCTTGATAACCGAAACTCTTATCACGCTCGCAGCTTCCTGAACTGTTGGCCAACCTTAGCCAAGCGATTTTTTGCCACTGAGAAAGAAAGAGAGAGAGAAAGAGAGTGAGCGAAAGGAGGGGGAAAGGGAAGAAACGACGACGCGACAGCATTTATAAGGTTTCGCTTTACACAGACTTTGCACGCGTAATCGGATATGATGGCACTTCACAGAAATTCAAGGTGTTTCTTTTAAAGCGAGCTGATATATCGCGAGGAAATATAAAGCCTTAAAAGTGTTTCGTCGACTAATTTTTATATATTATTCCCCTTTCACTCGCGGGGAAAAATTGAAATAGGGAAAAAGTAGAAGAAAGAAAGGAACCGTTTGAATGCCGCAAACAATTGGTTCATCCCCCACACAGGGACGAGGTATCCACGAGTGGCTTCTTACCTGGAACACAAAAAGAAGAATATTTTACGTTAGTAAAGTGGGACTTTGATGTTTATCGTTCATTTATTATTCTAATCTACTTGGATTCATTATTGAATATGAGAATAATTATTGCATTGTAAAAATTTGCTTCTTGAAATTTAAATAATATCTTTGAACTTTCATAAATTGATGTATCGAAGAGTTTTGAAACGATCGAATTAAAATTGTATTATCAAGTGTTCAATTACGTCTAAAGAAACCAACTCGATGTATTTTTTTTATGCTTAATTCATCGTAAATCGTCATTGCTTAAGAGTTCCAAGTAAGAATCGCGTTCAGTAGAAATTTTATTCCAACATTTTGCCAGCATTGCAACTAGGTTTATCAAGTGGCGTGTTGATAAAGTAGCGCTGATGATGTCAGTATTTTTTTTTTCATGTATTGCCATGTTCGTGTCATAGATCAGTGGTCACCAATAAACAACTCTTTATATACTGCTGAATAAGCAAGAAATTAGAAGGCATGCGTTTCGGATTGAATTTAATTTGAAAGATTAAATGTAGGAAAATTACTTAAAATTTTATCGCTATATATTTGAAAAAAAAACTTCTAAATACAGATTCAAAAATTATCTTCCATTTTGATTCTTGTATAATTTTTTTATTATTATTATTAATAATAGAAAAACACTTGCAATCTTATCTTACATTATTGCATATTTCCTTGCATCATCATCAGCAACAAGTAATTTTAGTTTTAATATAATTTTCCTTATGGTTTAATAATATTGTCAATTTTTATATTAATAAATTTATTATTACTATTTTATCCATCTTATGAATTAGATTTATTATTAACTTTTTATTTAAACAATAAAGTATATAGTGAAAATTGTTGATTTTCACTATATCTTATGGTCTAATAATATTGTCAATTCTTATATTAATAAATTTACTATGAATTAGGTTTATTAATTAACTTTTTATTTAAACAATAAAGGATATAGAGAAAATTGTTAATTTTCTTTATGGTCTAATAATATTGTCAGTTTTTATATAAATTTACTATTACTATTTTATTCACTTTATAAATTAGGTTTATTATTAACTTTTTATTTAAATAAAGGACACAGTGAAAATTGTTGATTTTCCTTATGGATATGTATATATAATAATATTGTCAATTTTTATATATAATATTTTATACATTAAATATTTATATATAATATTTTCTATATAATTTTTATATATAATAATATTGTTATAATAATATTTGTCAATAAATTTACTATTACTATTTTATCCACCTTATGAATTAGATTTATTATTAACTTTTTATTTAAACAATAAAGTATATAATGAAAATTATGGTTTAATAATATTGTCAGTTTTTATACCAATAAATTTACTATGAATTAGGTTTATTATTAACTTTTTATTTAAACAATAAAAGATATAGTGAAAATCGTTGATTTTCCTTATGGTCTAACAATATTGTCAGTTTTTATATCAATAAATTTATTATGAATTAGGTTTATTATTAACTTTTTATTTACCAGTTAAATAAAATTTAATATTTCATACAATAACTTTTTCCTACTACCTCTATTCAAATAAAAATCGATACACCCATTTTATAAATAATTTCATTAAAGATCCATTCCCTTTAACAATATTACCAATATACTATTATCCACAGATAATAGAATATAATCCGTGTTAATTAACAACGATGCAACTACTGAGCAATCCTCGATAGAGGACAGTTGTGCTCAACTTTGTTCAAAATCTTACAGGAAAACAACAACTTTGATCTGAAATTTCGCGCAATGGAATCCAAGAATATACATACATACGTATTCATACGATCCAATGAACAAATAAATAAATTACACAAGCATCATCGAGCTTACATATCGATCCATAGATAATTTCATAGACATAGTTGCGGCACAGTGGTGGAGGAAAACAGAAGTTGGAGGAGTGGGGACGGAACGATGGTAACGGAGAGCCGCCGCAGAAAGCCATTAACAAGTTCGACACGAAAGTCGGAAAGTTAGGGGAAACTATCACAAATTGGTCGTTGGTGTTGGTATATCGTCAGTTTATAGCGCAAGTTTCTCCCGCTACTGTGACGTTATAGAGGCGGAAAACTTCATGAAAACTCCCGGCGCGGCACGGCGAAACTTTTTAATTGATTTTATTTAGTCATCTCTTATCCCTCTCTCTCTCTCTCTTTTCTTTCTCCCTCGGCGTGTATAACGATGCGTTTGTCGATGTGCCCTTTCACCCTTCACCAGCATTTTCACCAGAGAGAGAGAGAGAGAGAATACTCTCGGGAAATCCTGTCGATCTTATACCTCCAGGGCTCCGATTACCATGCCCCAGAAAGCCCTCCATTACTACGGCAAAGGATTTAATCCAGTGGAACAGAACCCCCTTTTTTCGATGACACACTCAATAATCCTGTCCACAATTTCATCATTTCTTCTCTCTCTCTCTCCCTCTCTCTCTCTCTCTTTTTTTTTTCAGCTACAAGGTTCAATGGAAATTCCGAAACCAATCAGGCGAGCATCTTTTCATCTCGCGACAAAGCACGGCAGTAGTTTTTTTTTTTTTCGTAAATTGGAATTTATGGGAGGGTTGTGATTTAATTCGATTTATTAAGTCGCTCTTTTTAATTCGAGGGAAGTAAAAAAAAAAAAATAGGGGGGATTAAATTGGGAGAAATTGAACTTTGGACTTAAAAAGGGATTAAAAAAGATAAAAGGTTTTCTTTTTTTTTTGCAAACTTTTACGTTGGTTGAAATGCTTAGAGCATTTTTGGTGAAAGAGATATAAAGAGTGGAATGATTGAAATTTATTTTAACTTGTTAAGTAATTAGCTTGCCGGGGAGTTTAAAACGAATTTCGTGTACTTTTATTGTCTATTGCACATTCTGATAATAATTGGATGAAAATGTATTTAACGATATCATCATTGTTAGAAAAATACGATTAAATTTAATACGTATGTATGGATTCTTTAATAAAAAAGGAAAAAAAGAAAAAAATTTTAAAAAAGTTCGAAATTTTTTATATCTTCTATATATGCACATTTTAATTTCTTTTAAGAATCAGGAAATTAATCATCCAATCGTGGATTCTTTAATAAAAAAAGAAAAAAACTTTAAAAAAGATTTGAAATTTTTATAAAAATTGCCATCCAGGTCGAATAGGATTAAATTTAACATGTACTTCGAATTAAAAAGTTAATCATCCATGGATTCTTTAATAGAAAAAAAAAAAGAAAAAGGTTCGAAATTTTGATAAAAATTGCCATCCAGGTCGAATAGGATTAAATTTAATACGTATATCTTCCATATATGCACATTTTAATTTCTTTTAAGAATTAAGAAATTAATCATCCAATCGTGGATTCTTTAATAAAAAAAGAAAAAAACTTTAAAAAGATTCGAAATTTTTATAAAAATTGCCATCCAGGTCGAATAGGATTAAATTTAACATGTACTTCGAATTAAAAAGTTAATCATCCATGGATTCTTTAATAGAAAAAAAAAAAGAAAAAGGTTCGAAATTTTGATAAAAATTGCCATCCAGGTCGAATAGGATTAAATTTAATACGTATATCTTCCATATATGCACATTTTAATTTCTTTTAAGAATTAGGAAATTAATCATCCAATCGTGGATTCTTTAATAAAAAAAGAAAAAAACTTTAAAAAGATTCGAAATTTTTATAAAAATTGCCATCCAGGTCGAACAGGATTAAATTTAACACGTACGTCGAATTAAAAAGTTAATCATGGATTCTTTAATAAAAAAAAAGAAAAAGATTCGAAATTTTGATAAAAATTGCCATCCAGGTCGAATAGGAAGAAAACTATAGTCGCAGAATTTCCGCGAAACTGTGAGATGTGCGAAACTACCAAAAGTTAGGGAATTTCTCGGGGAGTAATGTGACCAATCGGAAAACTTGCGCGCAACACGAGGAAAGTTTCGATACGACGCGACGAAACTACCTAGAGAACTATGTCTATCTCAACGAAACTGGTACGCAAGTTGGCGAAACAATCTGTTCATAATTTACGCGAGGAGAGAACATCTTTCGATAATCTGGCGAAATGCTTGCAATTTTACGCTGTTGTTAACAGCGTAATTTGAGAATCAAAATTGCACGAATATAAAAAAGATCCGTTGACTTCTTTTAAGGAAAAAAATTAAATTGTTTCCAAAAAAATTTCCTCGAAAATTAAATCACTTAAATCCGAACGATTATATATATATCGAAACAAAACTATGAGCGCAAAATGAGAATGAAAATAAATGGCATTTCATCGCGTTTAAAAAACGGGGATAAATTCCTTCTTTATCGAAGCTTAAAAAATGAATTCACGTCGCTCGCGTAAATTTCCTATGAAACGCCGCCACGTGGCGGAGAGATGGACTACTATTCCAGTTGCATGAATACGAACAAAAAGAGGCATCTCAATAGCCGGTATGATCATTGTCCGGCGCAGAGAAACTAGCACACGCTCGCTCTGGGGCTCGCCGAGTGGATCGGTGTCTGCGTTTTCTTTTCTGCGATCCCCAACGTGTAAAAGCGAAACAACGCACACAACGCGGCCATCGCCGAGCTATACGACGGTGAATGTAACGACGTCGTGGCCATACACACCGGCAGTTCCCTGCACGTGTCCCAAAGGAGGTACATTGCCGGTGAATCCCACCGGCACGCCACTTATATACGTCTCTCCTCTCCTTTACCTGATCCGCAAAGCGAACGTACATATATATATGTATATATATCTCTACACGGTTCGACGAGTCTCGGCACACAAATAGTGGAGAGCGGCGAGCCGGTTCAACGTGTAACAGCGTGTGCGTATATATATATATACTGCGGCCATATAAATCCCCACCACTACTCCCTATGTGCCCATATAGGTACAAGCCCGGTTCCGAGTAGCGTGTCTGGCATCTTCGTATATAGCGTGGTGGCGTGGGCTCACGGCTGGCATGCATTATTCACGAAGTAGTCACAAACTGAACCCGCTCTCCAACCCGATCTACCAGTCACTCGGCACACGTTTCTCCGCTTCGGTCAACATCGTGCATGAGCTCGCTATAATGCAGTCTCGAAGATTCGGCCACGCGAATTTGCTACAATGCCAATGCGTGCAAGATTACGACGACTCGAAGCGATTTTCTTCCACGTTTTCGTTTAATGGATGTATTCTTTAGAGATTCTTTCTCTGTTTTTAATTTATAGAAATTTTGCAAAATTAATCGAAAAGGATTTAAAAAAATATCTTGAAAATTTCTTTGGACAAGAATCTTCATTTAACACGAATTTTAATTATTTTAATTATAATAAACATTAAACGATATTTTTGTATATTTTTGTTTTGATTTCTAGAAAGTTCGAATATATTAATATAACTAATAGTTAAGAAATAATTCGGGCATTTAAATCTATAAAAAAACAATTCAAAGTGTTTCATTTTCATTTTACTAAATTAATCGTCAACGAGATAAAAAGTGATACATTTTGTACGAATTATGTATCCATCTTTCGCTTATGGATATTCACTTTCGTGTTGGTAACAGCCGTGAAATGAGAGGCTTGTTACAGGATCGTCGACTTAATTACGTTAATGAGGACCGGTTCTTTATTATCAACGATACTGTGCGTGTCATTGACCTTGTCACATTGCCTTCTCTATATACATCCTCTTACTTTATTCGCAACAGTACAGCCTTTCTTTCGTATTACACTTTTCATATTATACAACACCCAGCATAATCGAGCAACTAATTTTTGAAAATTGTTTATTAATTTTAGCTTCAAAATTAGAAAATTATAAAATTCAATTGACACGTTTTAATCAATTATTATTAAAAAAATAATATATAGTTTATTCTTTTATATTGTTATCAGATTTCAATATCAGTCTGAAATTTATTTCTGAAAAATCTCATGGTCGAATGAAAGCGGGGGAAAAAAAACAAATCGAATCAAAGACTAATTTTTATCAACTGTGCATTATTAATTCGTACAGTATCGTACTGCGCTGTTATTAAAAATGTATACCCGGGCAGACTCGTGAATATATCATACGCGGTTAATAATACACTTTCGCCGTAATCCAGACTGAAAGCTACACTTAACGATTTAATACGAACTACAATTACAGGGCATTACCTCGAACTTGCCTCATCGTATTATATCTTTTTATAATTCCATTCGACATTTTTGTCTATAGAATTTTTTTTACACAATTTTATACTATTCTTAAAAGTTTTCAATCAAATGTATCACGTAAATATTTATTCGATAACCATTTATTTTTATTTATTAAATTTCGTTAAGTCTGGCCGAAAACTTTTCACCGGTTATAATTTCGTGTAATAATTTTCTCGAAACAATGGCCAGCTTCAAAGGATCGAAATTGGAATTCGAAGTTCGCTCCATTCATGTTTGACGATAAATTCCTTTTTCAAAAAGGCGGGATTTTTCAAAGTTGGATCGTTATTAACTAAACCGTGATTAATTAAGCAAAATTGTTAATTTCGAGAAGCTGCATAAAGAAGAAGAATATACGAATATTAATCGATTGAAAATAATCATAGAGAAATAGGATAATCTAAACATATTCCTTGCACAATTAAACCGAGGATTAATTATCGAGGATTAATTATATTGGATGTATTTATTTAGATCGATATAATTATTAATGGAGGAATAAAATTGTCGACGAAATGATATATATACGTTCTATCGTATATTATTATATCTTATCACGGTGGATTAATATTGGATAAGTAAAACGAATCTTTACGCCATATCTTCCCCTTTCTCGTTCATTCTATTTACACAATTGTAACGCTCGCTTGTATCTAATTGTAAACTTTGTCGGAACTCGTCTATCGAGTCGTAAATTAAAAAAAAACGAGCATGTCGAATTATTACATAAGTCTCCTTCCTCTCCCCCCTCCCCCCTCCCCGAGCCCCGTTTATCTGCACCGCGGTCTCTCGTAATCGCTCTAATTCTTGCGCGAGCGAGAAACGCTTCGTTTACTCGGCAAATAAAAAAGGAGCGAGAGAGAGAGAGAAAAATCGATATCGCTCGAAGCATAGACATTATTATGCAATAAATAAGTTGGCGAGGTACAAAACTAGGCGTGAAACCGATCAATCTCTCCCTCGGACTCGTGAATAGATTTGTAAAGCATCGTTTATCGATATTTTATCTTATTCGCGTCGTTAATAAGATGGAAGGTGTTTATAAGTGGTTGGAAATTAAAATTATTCTCTGTCCGGGTTTTACAAATGATCTCTTCGAGAAATGGGAAGAATAAAGGAAACAGCGTGTATCACTGCTGGGATTAACTTGGTCGATTTTCAACGAGACCACGAGGAGGATATCGAGGAGGAAGAAGAAAGTCTTCGACTCGATTACGCAAGGAGAAAGTCGCGTCGGCGAAACGAGTTCTTTCGTTTCTTTTATTCTTTTTTGCGCGCGAGTCCCGAGTTCCTTCCCATCTTTCTCCCTTCTCCATCGATCGATAATTGTGAGTCGAGTTGGAAAGAGAGGGCGAGAAAGAGATGGGCGAGACAAAGGCGAGCCTAGATAAGAGAAAGAGAGAGAGGAAAGAAGGAGAACCGGTTTTGCCAAGTCCTCCTCGTGGCGTGTCTAATCACGGCGCTACACGAGCGTTACGCTTTGGCTGCGCATGAAATCACGTAGTTGCGTGGTTCGTGTTGTACACATGTGTGCAGAACAAGGCGCGCGCTCGATGCATCTGGTTGTTGGCTGGTACGAGAGTGTAAAATCCGCTGCCGGTAACGTGGATCGCTGCTGCCTACCGTGACTCGAATCGTCCATTCCCCCCCCCCCCTCCCCGCAACTACGTGTCACACCACGTAACTCGCCGCGAATAGCGAACGCGGCACGTAGAATGGCCCAATTGTTAATAAGCAAGTAATTTTATTCGACTTTCGTGGCGCGATACGGCCGCCGCCCGTTCACGGTACGTTGGCGCTGCGCGAGCATAGGGACGCGTCGCGTGTTCACCGCCACGGCCCACGTATTTTTACGTGTCGGAATTTAATTAGAAGCTGACGTGCAGAAAAATATATATATATATATATGTATATATATGAGATGGTATGCGTTCTGGGTATCAAAAAGCGTGGATCAGGCTTGGTTTACTTTCCGCACGATAAGGTAACTGTGACTCATTGTCGAATAAGAGCTGTTCCTAAGCGAATAAGGACGAGGAAGACGAATCGATTAATTCACGTCGATGTAATAATTGCAATCCACGCGTGTGCTGGGAATTTATAGGTTAGATCTCACGTTTTCAAATTTTATACAAATATCGAACGAACGGGTTTAAAGATTGTTCATTGCAGAGTTTTTCTGCAGACATTGTATTTGATCGGAAAGTATATTTCCTATAATTTTTCTCGAAAATTTACAATAACTATATCCATAATATTATATTCGATTAATTAACAAATCGTTAGTTTATTATTATAAGAAAGGAAAATAAATCATCATGAATCCCTAATAATTTTAATCGATCCTAGACAATTCTTCGAAAAGATTCAACACCTTTTTCGAGGTGAAGGCGAATTACTAAAAAAAAAAGTCTCACAAAAGAACTTTTATTCCCTGGAAAGAAGAGAGGGGGGAGGGGAAACAAACGGAAGGTCTCCCGCAAAGGTTTTTGCCTGCAGTGAAAATATTCCTGGAGGGAAATTCGACGAGTGTTCGGTAAGGGAAAAAAAAAATTACTCGAATTATTCTTCTTCTTATTCTCTCTCGACACTTTTTTTCTTCCTCCTCCTCCTCTTTGATCCCCTTTTTTTCTACGTCGATGAGCCCTCGCTCGGTTTATCGTCCGTTCCGTTTGAAAAGAGGCGAAGCCACGGAGAGACGGAATAAACGCGGAGTTTCATTTAATTAGAAAAGGTAAACATTTACCTTTCGCGGACTTAGTTGCCGCCCGCCATTGTTATCTCTCCTATCTCCAGGATCGACCGTGAAACCCGCCCATTTCCCACAGCCTTTGCAGAATTTCCGCGCACCCTGTTACGATGTTACAGACAAGAGGGAGGGAGAGAGATCTTTCTAACCCGGAAGAAACTAATTTGCCGGGGTTTAACATCGGCTTATACACCGTGGTGAAACTTTCTCCTCGACGATAGCTCGATTCGCGTGCAAGTGTTATTTCTCATTTTTGCGGATTCTACTGCGATGAGAAAATTAAATCCTTTAATCCTTTAATGTACAATAATTGCTTTCTTTTTAATTTTCGAGCAGATAAAGAATAATCAAATCGTTAATACGTTCAATACATTTCGCAAGAATTTTTATCGATTCTTCTCACCTCGTGAATCTGTAAAAAAAATAAACGTGACACTAAAAGTTTCCGTAAGTTTTAAATAATAATATTATTAAATAAAATTAATACTAAAATTAAATAATTGAATATTTGAGAAACTTCGTTCCAAAGCAATTACGATATCGGCTACGGAATACGCGGGATGGCAGATGTGAACTATGACCGATAGGTTTCGATTCGATTGCACACGCGCGGATTACATATTCATGCGGTTGCGACGATTGCATCGCGCGCAGGCATTGCGCAAGCGAGCATCGGAAAGTAAGGTTTGGAACGGGCCGATGTCCATTCCCGTGGAGGGAGAAGGCTTGCTTGTTTAACGCAAGTAGGAATACCGAGAAGAGATTGTCCGTGTATCCGGCTGATACGCATGCGAGCAGCCCGTCCTTGAAAACAGACTTTCGAGTTCAAGGCTTTCTCTCGGGCGAACGAAATTCGTATCGGGGAACGAAATCCCGAAACTTCTATATTTCAATGGTGGTTGTACCGAAACTCCTGTGCGATTTCGAGCGACGAGAAGTTCTTCTTCTCTCGAAGAAATATCGGGGAGAAGAAACTCGGGGAGTGTTTCAAAGGTAAAAAGGTTTCCAGGGTGAAAAGCGCATATATCAAAAGAGATGAAACGTTTTATGGAAATTTAAGATTTCTCCTTGAAAACGATCTCTCTCTCTCTCTCTCTCTCCGGTAGAAATTATTGCTGAGATGTATAAGACCTAGTTTCTATAGAATAAACAGTTGGGCAGGTTGCTTTGATCGCGATGTAATTCATGGATTCGGTGATGAATCGCTGCTCCGATGAAAGAAACGGATAAATTTTTCACCCTACAAAAACTTTATTCGAATATAAAAATTGAAGTACAGTTTTTAAAAAATTATCCATATCTATCGAGAAGATCAAGAATCGCGAAATGGATGAAAGATGATCTTAATCTTAGTCTGATGAAAAATTGGACCTGAAAAGACAACCACGAGGTTGATTAAATATCGAAGTCGAAGTTGCAGTTCATCTTCCCAGAAAAACAAATCGATCAAGTATTTGGAGGTGGACGAAATCGAGATGGCAGGGTTGGAAATTGATCTCGGCGGAGGCGCCACTCTAAATGGAGAGTAACGGCCATACTGGACTTACGGCTTCCTCTGCCTCTTCCTTTAAACCGTCCGCTATCCTTTCTACGAAGCAAACCTGTATCTAACCGAACGCCGCATAAGGATTCAGGCCAGACCTGGCCATAAATCGAGGATAACGACTGCACGGTGTACGCGCGGCGAATACCGCCATTAAATGGCAAGAGAGCGCGCGCGAGCCGGCTCGTGTTCCGCAATTATTTCGTCGAAGGACGACCGCTTCTGGGTTCCCCGGGGGTCCTCCTCGTTCCATGTGTGCGATTCTGCGATCGTATACGCCCGCGCGCATGCGCATTCTCTCCCTCCCCCCCTCCAACTCGCTCTCTCTCCGCAACCTCCGCAGGGACGTGTAGGATTTCGAGTTTCCGACGAAAAGAGAAAAAAATTTTTACAAGAGATTCCTATCCTGATCGAATCAGCCTTGAATGTTAATGTCTTTATAAGAAATTGGCCGACTAATGAACCTACCACAGAACAGTTGGATAATTGTTTTCGCAATTCCGATGCAACTCGAGCTCAATGTTTAACGAACGCGACGAACGAGTTTATTCCGAACTGGAGCAACGATTCAGTTCTTGTGCGTGAACATTTAATATTTATTCGCTGCTCGAATTGGAATCAATCATCGAAGAAATATAAATTCGTCGTCAAATATTCCTCCAGATGAAAAGAAAAAGGATTTTTAATATTTGAAGCTCCTATCATCGGAATTTAAACGGGTCAACTTAAAAAGCCGACCAGTTCTTCCCGTGTTTAAATTCCAAACACCACCTGCTGCTCTTCCCGTTTCCTTGCTCGTGGGAGAAGTTAGAGAGTGGAGGGGGAAAGATATAGTATACACGTATGTGTGTGTGCGCGCGCGTGTGTTGATTTCACTTCGAGTCCCTGGGGGCTGTTTTTATTTCGTGCTTCACCGGGCACGTGATCTTAATTCGAGCTCAAAGCTCTCTCCGGGTTAATTTGGTAACAATCGAAAGTTGATCGAATGCGATTAAAGTCAATGGATTATTTGCATCGAAATACGCGACAAAACACGAGACACGTAATACCGATACGTTTTACATGCACTTACTTTAAATGACAGTACGAAAATGGAAGTACGATCATCGATTATCTACGTAATAACAGGTAATTTAAGATTTAATACGCGTGTGATATTATTTCGACGAATAAAATTCTCGCGATAATAAAATTTTTTGCCTAAAACTAATTATCAACGATAGCTCGATGTTTATTGATAAATCTTTGAAATACTAATACGTTGAAATTAAAATGCACGTGAAGATACTTGATAAAACAAAAAAAAAATATGAATTTACTGCTCGAGGTTATATCGACGATAAAGATTCAATAATTGACGAAAACAAACATGGCGGATGCTTTTTTTACAACAACTTGTCACTTGTTTCTTCAAAGGTTTCGTATTGAGTTTAATAGGATCGAAATTAGCGTTTAAAAGTTTATATAGCACGTTACCTGAGAATCCAGACGTAGGTTTTAAGTCGAAAGTAATCCTTTTTACTTGTAACAATCATCACGTTACAAAATACAGTTGCTTCCACTTAGCACAATCTCGACTGCATTGGATACACGTTTATTACCAATTCACGCGACATTTGTTCGAACGTACACGAATATACTCGATAAAATTCGCCAATAATTGTTTATTTCGATTAATTATTGCCGGTAAAAATGACTTTATCAATAACGAAACGAACGGATACACCGCACAATGATTTCGATTTTCGAGAAACTCCAGACAGAAGGTTCGCGCGTGGCTACGAACGATCACGAAGATTTCCGAAGATTAACGAGTGGTCGCGAATACAGCCGAATGTTTCCGAAGAAATTTACACGATTTGCATCGCCATGCACAGTCTTGAAATTCGTATATTTAAGCAAATTCTTTAACGCGATGTTTCATCGGTTAAGTTTACGTTTCGCGTCTGCCTTTCATCGTTACATTGTACGAATCTTTCCTTTCCGATTTTCTGTTATTATACAAAGTATACAAGTTGTCCAAACAATCATTTCATTTTAACGAAATAAAACCAATGAATCGAAAGTAATGTAACATTTCGCTAGATAATAAACTCTACGAAGAATTTATACGTCAGAAACTGAATATATCACAAAGGTAAATATTCGTATTAAACAATACACTGCAAAATTAACAAGTAAATATTTCGTGAAACGATCGAAATAGGTTAATACAACAAATATGACTACGGATAAAGTCATCGGGCATTTCTCAAGGTTAATAATCCTCGTTTCTGTCGCGCCTTTTCGACGTAGTTCGACGTAAAGATATCGCACAATGTCAATAGAAAGAAAAGGAAAGACCAAGCACACGAAGACAATCGCGTGAAGAACTGGAAGCAGCGAACCGGCTTCCAGCGTGCCACGAGTCTGCTTCTGCGCAAAAATTTGTGCGCAACTCGGTTGCACGACCGAGAATGAGACGGAAACGAATGCTCGAGATACATCATGTAAATATAATTCTTTTCCTCGTATTAATTAATTCTTTCTTCTTTGGTAACGTGGTAACCAAAGTAAATCTAAAAATGAAAAATATGCGTTGGAGGCATTTATATAATATAGTTTTCATCTCGCGATATCTCGTTAAAATACATAGACTCGATGGTAATGGCTTATCGATTATCTTTACGATATTCGATATATCATCGAACAAAGTAAAATCGATTTAATCGAATTATACTGAAACAATTGAGATAAAATAGAGATTGAGAATTCGATTAATCGAAAATTTAATTATTTCGTGTGAAAATTTCTCGATAATTATATACGAATGAAGCCTGCAATCTTATCTCTGTCGTTAATTTTACGATCAAAAGTGAAAGCCGATAATTCATTATCCACTTTTAGAGAGAGATTAATATATGAGATTAAAAGTTTTCATATTATGAAAAAAATTAACAAGTTCATCTTGAATTTCTTATTATAGATTCTATCTTAATCACGTGCTATATATATTTTTATTATATCCCAAATAATTATCAAGTATAACAATAATTTCTTCTTTCAACTTTAACTTCGAAATCTCGAATTCAATTGCTCTGAACTGGAAGTAACAATTAATTTCGGCCAATCGGTAAATTTGTCTCAATCCTTGTTAAATGATACTCTGAAACCAATAGCGATGATTCAATGACGAAATTGCAGGACTAACAGACTTTCCCGTAATTGCTATCCTAATTGAACTGCGTACTGGATTTGCGATATCCGATGCGGTATCGGATCCCTTGTAACGCTGTAACCCTGTAACATCGAATCGATACTGTAAGCTTTGCAATCCACGTTGGAATAAGATACGGCCGGTCTGCGCGGCGCGGGTGGTCGAATAAAAGCAGTACGTTATCACGCGCATTTTTACGGATTAAACTTCGCGCTAAGATGCTGATAATGCGAATCGATGTTGCGTTAAACGCTATTTCGACCGAATTTCTTTCGGAAAGATTTCAACCTAAGATTACACTCCTATATCTGTGGAACAGCAACTGGTTTCTCATATCTTTCATTCTTTATCTCGCCTCGAAACGAATCGCTCGGTTTAATTAAATTTCACCGGCGATGGAATATTTTCACATACTCGACTCGCTCAACAAGAATTATCTAATTTATATTATAAACTTTTTCAAATTTCAAAAGAAGATAAGCAAACCGCTTACTCCTCTCCTTTATTAAATTCAATTTCACAACGTTACAAAATCTTTCGCGTTGCAAAATCTCCTCAGATATTACTTATCGTATCTGCGAAAAATTCTTACTGTAAATATTGAATTATTGCAATAATCTCGTTGACGTAGACAGACAATTTCCAACATTTCATCGCGCGTAATATTCACAGGAAGAAAAATTCGAAGAAAATCAACAAATATAAACTCTTTTACACCCGATCATCGCTCGCGCATTACGCAACCAGGAAATTAACCTGATTTTCAAGATACCGTACACTCCTCGAATCAAAAGGACGAATAAAAGGGAGGAAAAAGAGAGAGAGGAAGGAATCCTCTCCATAGTTAACGACTTGTAATGGCTGATACGGTACAGGAATCGAATTTTTTCCCCCCCCTCCGGACTTCGTGACCGCACATCATGCGTTCATTTTGCTTTTATTCCCAGGTACACGGAGTGCATAGTATTCGCGAGAAGCGTCCTCCTCGTGTTTCAGCCGCGCGTAGAGCCGGTCTTTTCTCCCTCTCCCTCTCTCTCTTTTTTTTACGGTTGCCGCAGGCAACAGACCCGTTTTCGCCGAATCTGGCCGCGGCTTGTTTCTCTCCCTCGACCGGATTCAGACCGCCCACGATCCGATCGATCGTGATTCCGAGAGTGCGCTGCGAAACTGGCAGCGACCAGATCCGACGGAGATCCCAGGGGGCGAGTGAGTGAGAGAGAGAGAGAGCGATACGAAAAGGGAGGAAGAGAGAGAGAAAGCTTTAACGACCGTGGCCCGAATCGACCTTGCTCCCTCTGTTATTTTCATCGCCGGCCAGAAAATGTTCTCACGTACACTTTGAAACGAGAAAAGTATTTCGTTCGTTCTGCAATTGCAACGAAATTGGAAGGATGTTACTTTTGGAACAATTTCGAGTCGAAACTTTTTACACGGTTTTATTATGTAACGTGTTGTGGAAAGAGGGGGTCTTCTATTCGAAAAGTTTCTTTAATTCTCTCACGGATTTACATCCGTTTTGCTCGCCTAGGAAAATTATTCGTGGAATCTCATCGATTTCGTTTATATGTATTTTTCTTTTGAATTAAAAATTGACACATTTGACATCTTTTAACATTTATACTCAAATTGGAACAATTGAATAGAAACATTCTTCGTTTAATGATCGACGCGTAATAAAGTATCCCGTTGAAAGGATAAACGCAAATTAAAATCGTTAATCGAGCTCCCTTGAATTTTCTCGCCGTCGTGGCCGCCATTTGCGTTACGCTCTTCAAGGTTGCGCGAGCATGAGATCTAATCTTCATAGAACGGTGACTCGGAGGGGGATTAAGTTGCTCGTGTCAGGGACTGTAGCGCAAAGGGTGACCGAGTCAAAATAGCGAGGAGGGGAAACTTTGCTCTTTTACATAGAAAAAAAAAAAAAAAAAAATACGGATATTCAAAAAATCTCTCCTTCTCCAATTAAAAAAATTCCAAATTCCTTTCGATTCTGCTCGATCCTTCCGGGAGGAGGATTCTTTCGTTCGAATATATCCTCGCCGATATCGAGGCAAACGGAGAGGTAATTTTAAACCCTCCTCGGTCAGTGGAGTCAGCATACCTCTCCTCAAGGTTAACACCCGTTCCGTCTTGAAATTCCATCCACGGCAAAATAGGATCCCCGAGCGGTCGGGCTCGAGGGTAGGGAGGGGAAGGAAAAAAAGAAAGAAGGAGAGAGAGAAAAAGTGGACGCCCGAGAGAACGAGACGAGGCGATTCCTCCGTTCGAGTCCTCGTGGCTCAGGAATTCTGGGTTAATGGCACCGCATTACGATCGCGTGACTTTAAGCCAGATATCCGTGCCCGCGATCTGGATGGGAGCTAGATGGTCGCGCTGTCCACTTTGCTGGGGCAGGGAAGCGAAGTGAAAGGTGGGGGGAGGAAGGGAGAAGGTTTGGAGAAAAATGACCGCTGCGCGTTCAAATCGATCGTAAATTATAGTGCACGGCGCGGCCCAATGTCTCTATGAAAGCGTTACGTGAGCCGGCTTCGATCGGCCGATTTAGGGGCCGGTTATGGTGCGAATCGGAATAAAAATTCGTCCTGTTTACGATGCGCTTGTATTAAACGGAAATGTAATGTTTTTTTCTTTTTTCTTGAGTGAAGAGATCTATATTGATTCGTTCGAATTAACTTGCGTGTAAAATTTCGAGTTCATTTTCTTCAAAAATCTTGTTTATATTATCTATTTCACGAGAGCAATTGGAAGGAAAGTAAAAGTGATCAGATATGAAATCATTTCATCGATTTTAAGATATTCAATGTAATCTAATAATAGAATAATTATTGTTATCGATTCTAAAGGATTTGTTATTAAATATGTAAATTGTATTCTGAAAATAGGTATAGTTTAGAATATAGTTTATAATAGAATAATTATTGTTATCGATTTTGTATATGTAAAGAATCTATTATTAAATATATAAATTGTATTTTGAAAATAGGTATAGTTTAGAATATAGTTTATAATAGAATAATTATTATTATTGATTTTGTATATGTAAAGGATCTGTTATTAAATATCTATAAATTCTTTTCGATTCTGTATGTATAAACAATAATTGTTATTAAAAATCTATAAATTGTATTCTGAAAATAGATATAGTTTAGAATATAGTTTATGATAGAATAGTTATTGTTATCGATTCTGTATATGTAAAGTATCTGTTATTAAATATATAAATTGTATTCTGAAAATAGGTATAGTTTAGAATATAGTTTATCATAGAATAATTATTGTTATCGATTCTGTATATGTAAAGAATAATTATTATTAAATATCTATAAATTGTATTCTGAAAATAGGTATAGTTTAGAATATAGTTTATAATAGAATTATTGTTATAGATTCTGTATGTGTAAAGAAATCTGTTTTTAAATATCTATAAATTGTATTTTGAAAATAGGATAATGATTTATTCCTGGAATCTTTTTTTCGGTCAATGTTCAGAAATTTGTGATATAAATCATACAGATTCATACCAATTATAGTTGACCAATTATAGTCAATTTCATTTCAATATTTTTTTAAATTATTTACATAAACAAACAAAATTAAAAAATTAGTTAATCCTAATATAACATTAGTTTGTCAAGCTAAAATAAATTTTTATAAATTATCTTTTAAAATCAACTCATTAGATGTCTGAAATTATAAGAGTTGATCTTTTAAATCAAATATAGCATTCATCATAAAATACTTCTTCAAATAATACCAATAAAATGATTTATAATTTATTTTATTTATTATACTAATAAATTCAATATCAATTAAAATAAATCTTGATAAAAAATCCTCAAAAATTGAATTAAAAAAATGAAATTGACGTTGATAAATTTATTTGAAATATTTGATCCATCAACTAGAAACTATTTTTCAATAAACTGATTATTCATAGTCAATTATTGTTTTCCCTGGAATTTTTTTGATTAATTCAATCCCGAATCCTATTTATTATTAAGATATTATTAAATTTTATATACAATGTAATTTAAAATTATCTCAAAATCTAAATATCAATCTAATATTATTATTTTTATTAGATTAACATTATATATTACAATTGCAAATATTTTCAGTTTAATTCCTTATATCTTTACATTAACTAGACATTTATTATTAAATATAATCCTATGGTGATTTATTCGATAGATAGAATTGCTATAATAATTTTCTTCCAGAAAAAAACTAATACTCTTTTGCTTCAAATGTATAAATTCACTCCATTTAAAAAAAATGGAATTGATTTTCACATATCTTTTAGATATTCAGCAAGATTCTTACAGTATATTTTCCTTGATCCAAAAATCCATTTTCTTTTTAACTTTAAACAAAAGATTAAAATTTCTAATATTTTTTACGCTTGCACATTTTAATCAAACATATCAAAAATTTAAAATCTTGTAATTATAAGATATATTTGGAAAATATAAGGCGTTTTATTCTCTTGTTAAGCTTGCTCAATTATATAGATTTTAAATTAATTCAGATATAATGAAAAAGAAAACAACAGGTATAATTTTCCATTCGGTCAAGATATTTCACACCTTGACGGGAAAATTCAAAATTGATCGGACAAAACAAATTTATCCCTAGAATTAACGAAACGGTGGCCGGCAAAAATAGGATGACGTGAATAAAATTAAAGAAAAAGACTCGATTAATTACCTATATTTCTGGGAATGAGAATTGACGCGATCGATTCGAATCATTTTGTCCTCTAAATTTATCCCGCGCAAATTAAAATGTTGGCTTCCCGTCATAAAAAATTTAAATCCTTCTATCCAATTATTCATTTTCCGCTTCCATCAAACACGATATAAAAATAATTTTATTTACATAAATATTCTCTTATAAAAATCATCTGTAAATAAATTTTACAAACTTTCATTCAATCGTCTTAAATCAACTATATTAAAAAATTAAAAAAGAGAATAATCCACCTCGAATCATCATTTCGAATATTTTGCATACATTTTTCTCCAGAAACTGCAACGATCAATCATGTCTCTCCGACATCTTTCTTTCCTACTTATCTTGTTTTGCACGAAAAAAAAAAAAAAAAAAGAAATAATGTGCAACATACGTAAAACTGTTTTATCGGCTACGCACACTACTGCACCGCGCTGCGTGTTAATGAGAGACGAACGAAGAGGAAGGCAGAGAAGGAGGAGGAGGGGGGAGGGAGGGAGGGAGCCGACAATAGGTCGCGGAGGAGAGAGAGATATTAAGTGCACATCTGCCGTCTGGCGCGTCCTTAACGTTTCTGCCGCATTTTAATGCGCTCCACGTTCCGGTGACTTCGCAGGGGATATTGCAAGATTATTGCCCTCGCTCCACGAGGAAGGACATTCGAGCCGCTCTCAGGGATTGTGTTTCTCGCACGTGTGTACCAGACACACCAGATCGGGAGAGGAAAGGTTTCTTTTTTTTTTTCACTCCCGTAGGAATTTTTGCCCTCCACAAAGCAAACGCGTCGAAAGGACAGTTTTCGAGTGCTTCGTTCGTTCTCTCTCGCGGTGGAAAGGAAATTAATTAAAATCGGAAATTTCGAAAATTTCTCACCTTGAACCATTCTTCGATCGAGGAGGAATTCTTTCGGTTTATTATCGGCCTCTTTTTTTTTTTTTATCGTTATTATTACTTTGGTTATTTATGGAAGTGTAAATTATGGCAATTATAAGGAAGGTCGAAAAAATATAATGTATTTTTTTATGTATGACAAAATGAAGGTAATTAAAGAAAAAGAAAGAAATTGTGAAATGATCGAAATTGGAAAGGGAAACGTTGTAAATAAATAATTTACTCAACTGCAACTACAATACACAAGTTGTATTTTAATTCTCTCTAATGATTTATTTATCTATCAAAGTCAAATATATACGAGTTTTTCTTCAAAAGGATTCTTCAAAGTCGAAAAAAAAAAACGATAGATAGACTTTTGCTTCGAAATACTCTTCTCAAGCTTGTTACACGAATAAGTATATTTGCACATACGCGTGCTAAGAAGTTATTTGCGGAGCAACAACAACAAACTTTTGTTTCCTCGAACGTGCGAAAACATGGCTGGCTTTGGTATCTTTTTTCTCATTGTTAGAATCTCGACGTTACGTTTATTCGCGCGAGATATGTGATGTAATAAAGATAACGCGACGAAAAATAATTCGTCGACTTTAAAAAAAAGTCTTATAAAGTTCGTCCGATTGTTCACAAAATTTTCTTAATAAACATATAATATTGAAAATATTTAATATTTAACCCGTGAGTAAAATCCGATTTATCGAGAAGAATTTTTGAAATTTCTTTTCATCATGAAATAATAAAACGCAACGCTTTGTCAACACTTTACGGTTTATATTTATATCCGTCGAATTCGAGGGAGAAACGATATTTTTATCGAGTCGCGCACAAAATCGCAATTTCTTTTCCACCGAACAATCTTCTTATTCCACGCGCGACGTAGAATTTTTTCCTTCGAGTAATAATCACGCGTAATAAAAAAATAACGAGTCGAAAGCTGTCAAAAATGTTCCGCTTCTGCGCGAAACATTTTTCTCCTCCCCCCCTCAGATGGATGGATAAGAATGCAACGGCATCATCCTTCTGCCTCGTATATAACCAGACACACCGGTACACATCCGCCATAAGAGATCCTGCTTTATTTCTCGTCCACGCGAAACAATTACGCTCGCCCATTTAAAAACCGGTTTTTCTCTTCGCTCGCGCCTCGACCTTCGCTTTTTTTGCGATCCTTCGACGAGCTCCTCGAGCTCGCCTCGAAACTCGATAGTGGCCCAGGGAAAGGAGAGAGAGGGAGAGAGAAAGAGATAGAAAGGAAAAAGATAGAACTTGTCCAACTTTGCGGTGCTGCCAGTTTTTCAAGTCGCGAATATACGAACATTTTGCGAAATTATCGCTCGTTCGATGGAGCGCGTAACGGAAACGCAAACAGGTGGCGAAATTTGTTTGACTCGTCGGTATATTGCTATTGGTCTCGATTGTTTGCCGCTGCTTTCGTATGCTTTCGTGCAGTTACTCTGCAGGCACTCACAGTTTTTACAACACTCTGTTTGTTTGAACGAACTCTGAACGGAAAAGGTAATTTTATATCTGAGAAATTCAGAAAATAATTAAACGGAGTTTGAGGAACAAAGTTTTGAGAATAAATATGTTGCAAACTATACGATATTATTATTATTATCTAAATAAGTCTGTATTTATGTATGTATACGCAGGGACAGTTTGGCAATCAATATATATATATACACATAATGAAACGAATTTAGATATCTATATTCTTATATTTAATTACATAAAGGAAAAGCTATGACGGATTGATTCTTCTTTATTCTTTATTTCTTAAATTATTCGAATTTTAAGATATTCTCCTAAGTTGACCATTTTACAAATAGTAATCCAATATTTTTAAAAATTGATGAAAAATATTAAGCAATATCCACCGTTTTAAATTTCTTCTATCTAACTCGAACATTTTGTAATTACTTTTGGCTTCTAAGATCAATCTTCCAAAAACTGTTCCATGAATATATATATATATTCAATCTTTAAATTAGATATACACTCTGCCACAAATGTTTCATCAGCCTTGTACGAACAAAGTAGCAGTACATCACGGGCATTGTACAAAACCAACTCGCATCGAATATCAATGATGATGTCAAATTTATCGACATTGTAAAAGATCCGTCTCTCTTTCTTTTTCTCGAAACCTTGGCTCGTCAAACAAAACTCACGGATTATTCACGGATTTATATTATATTCACGGATTTTCCCGTGCTTTTTCCGCTCTTTGGCGTGCACCAAGAGGAGGAGGAAGGGGGAAGAAGCCGTTTGACTTGCAAATCGCTTCGCGTTTCCCCTCGTTTCTCAACGCTTCGCTGTTTTCCTCTTTCGCCCACCTTCTTCTCTACGCGGAATGCAATTACCCTAATTGCCGCCACTCGAAGCACAGCGCGTTGCGTTAGTGGAGGGGGAGGAGAGGGAGGGGGGGGATGCTCGTTATCGGCCACCACGAATTACATCGTTAAGCAGCGCGAGCACGCGGATGCTCTCGTGAGATCAAAACGAGGCCTCCCCTCCCCTCTCCCCCATTATGAAATCTCGCGTGGAAAACGAGTCGCCCAATAATTCCTCCTCCTCCTCCTCGAGGACGTCTTCGTCGCGTAATTCGCTCGTCCAGTAATTTTCAATTTATTGGATTATTTTAAATATATATATATATTTTTTTTTTCTCGTAGAAATTTATCTTTGGAACACGAGTGGAGACGACGCTCGTACGCGTCGATAATTTTCGAAGTGCGTAAAAAAAAAAAAAATGGAGGAGAGGGAAAAAAAGAGTCATCGCGAATTTTTGATTTGCACACAATGGCGAGCAAGGTGATCTTCAACGATGTTTACGATATTTTTAATGAAAAAAAATGAACGATGAATTTTTCGCAAATAGCAAATTTTTATCGATGCATCATCTTTGTTCGACGTGGTGCTCTTTCTTTTACGCAATAGCTTTTTTCTTTTTTTTTTTTCTACGCGGAAATTTATATAACATATTGTTGGTTTATTTTGCAATTTCTCAAGGATCGAGGAAATTAATTTATCGTATAATCGTTGTATTCGGAATATTGATGAGGATTTTATGTATATTACGCGTTTTTTTAATTGCAACGTATAATAGCATGGAGGAAAATAGGCATATTGACGATACTTATAAATAGATTCGGTGAGTAGCATTATTGTGGATTTTTTAGAAGTTTGTTCAAATAACTAATCAAATTTATTTTTTATTGGGAATTATTCGCGATTGAACAGAAGAAAATTACATCATGATATATATATATATATATATATATATATATATATAGCTTATCTCTTTCAAAAGTTATGCCAATTAATTATATCTCAAATTAGATACGATTATCGAAACTACATATTTAATATGAATAAAAATAATCTAAAAAAATATATATATATATAAGAATTATGAAATATTTATCTCAAAAAAATATATATATATATATATATTTATGGAAGCTAGAGAATTACTTGAACAGTTCATGAAACATTCATAAACGTTTCAGATATATAAATATCCAATAATATGAATATGAATCGTTTTTGTAAAATTGTAACTTCATAGTTGGTATGATAAATTTTAATGTATTCTAATAAATTCATACGATACAGTTTTCATACGTTTTTACCTTGCAGATTTGTTTTTAAAAATGTCTTGAGATATTTCTTACACACACATATATATATTGAATTAAATATTTGAAATAATATCATACGTTCTAACAAGATGAATAATACATACATAATACGTATCCCAGATTTTTTAAAACTTCATTTCAGTGTGTTTCGTATAAATAAAAATTGGAATCTTATATAATAAAGAATAATATAATAAATTTATAAATTTACATAACATAACATTTCTCTTTTTAACTTTTTAACGAAGCATAATTCGGATATATTTAGACACTTTTTATACGACAATAATTACGACGATGCCATCAATTATTATAATATCATTACACGTTAAATAAATAAATATTTCATCGAGTCATTGTGAATAAATATTTAACCTATGACTCGGTTTTAACTGTTTTCGTTATCACACACGTTGATGACGCACATTGAATTTCAATTTTCTTTAAGATAAACACGTATCTTGCTTATTTTCATTAAACATACATACACATCAAAATTATCTAGCATATTTCTGCAACAAGAAAAAAAAAAAATTCCATCTATCCATCTACTAGATCAAATTTTAAACTTTATACTTTTTCCCTTCTCCTGGGAGCAAATAAATTCGAAACCCGATACCCGAGGCTCAACTCGATCGATACAGGCACGCATTCGACGGCCCGGTCGGTATCGAAGAGCGATCTTAAAGCGGGATCAATTGCTCGCGACACCATCAAGGTCGTCAACTCATCGAGCCTCATCGAGCGATAAAAACGAGGTGTTTACGGGGGGGGAGGAGGGGTCTGGCGATGCCACAATGAGGATTAACAGGCCTCCTCACGGGGATAGCTCGGGGATAGCCGTTAAAGAAACGAAAGGGAGAGAGAGAGATACATTAGTCGCAGACGTATTACGATGCTGGCAAGGTGCCAACCATTTAAGAGGGTCGAAACCTGTTTCCGGCTGCATTGTGAATTCGCCTCTTCTTTCGAACCCGCTCTCTTTGTAACGGAACAAGAAGCGAAGGAAAGGATACGAACACGGTAGTCGAATACAATTATCGAAATTGCTTCGTCCTCTTCCTTCTTTCGCCATTCTATATATACATGTATGTACTTTCGTATCGTTGTTTCATGATTTTATTTATGTATTGAAAATCGGTCGCGGAAATATGACGAATTAATACAAGATTATTTTTATTATTATTGTGAAAAGAAAATTTATCACAAAATGTTATGTAATACGTTATTGCTTAATAAATGTACGGTTAAAGGAATAATACACGTATCTTCCACACGTTTCTATTTAAAGTCGATCATTCTCGGGAAATGAACGAAAGAAAAATCGGTTCGGCCGTACCTGTTACGAGGAACAGGTTCCCTGTGCACTGACCTCCTCTCTCGTCGCAGGTACTTAGGGGAATAAAAGGCTCCCGCTGGAGTTGGACGGGGAAAGGGAGAAGGGGGAGGGACGAGTTTTGAAACCTGTTCTCTTCGACCTGCCATTTTGTGGCGAGTCCCAACTTTTCTAGAACGAGGGAGAAAAAGAATGACGGAAACGATAATCGATCGATCGATCATCTATTCGGTTGAAATTGAAATATCGGGGTGAACTGGGATTTTCTTTTTTTTTTTTTCTAAATAAAATTGGAAAATTCTTTCCCAAAACGATTCAATTTTTCGTTCTTCTTGCACGTGTTTAATTGGACGAGCTGTTATATAATTTCGCACTTACGAATAATAAGTAACAGGTGTGTTATTTATGCGCGCAAAAGCGAACTTTGATTCGTGAGGTTTTAACAAAGCCGCTCGATCGAGACTTTGAATCGTAATAGATTACATCATTCTGTAAAAAATTATTCCTCGTAAAATAACGAAATACGAGCCACACTTTTTTTCCAGATATTCAATTTTTCATTATTTTACAAATTAAATTAAATTAAATTTCGATTACATTCCACGAAATATTTAGAGAATATTTATTTATTCTCCCTCCCCCAATAATTGGAAACATTCCTTCCAAGGCTTCTCTCTCGTGTACAATGGCAATGCGATAAGCATTCTTGAACCCGGTTGTTGTATCGTCGACGAGGCTCGAGAGGAGGATAAGTGGGACGACGATGTGTAATTAGAATGCGAGATAAGCGGTGGAGACGTGTCTGCTGCTCGATCATTGTAGGTGAAAGTCAACGTGCCGTTGATACGAAACAGGAAATCGAAAAACCGATAACATCGCCCGATTACGTGGCCGTTCGTTAAAAAATGCTGACGCGATAAAAATAAACGTGACGAGCGAATTGGAAAATTTCGGCCGAATTGACGTTTCGCGGGATTTTTGTTAAAATCCAAATTGGAAAAAAAATCGATCGAAAAATTTTCTATTCTCGTTAAAAAGAATCGTAATTGTATTCGAACGATCGACCTTTGGATATAATTGACGTCGTTATTTCGAAAAAACGGTGCTATTTTTGCGACGCGATCATCATCGAGTTACCCGGAAATCGGTGATTTCGTTCCACGCTCGACAGAGAGATAACCCCTTGGGACTCGTGCTATATCTGTGTGGCGAGAAAGGCAGGGTTATCGGGACGATACGCAAGGTTCATCGCACTCCCAGAACCTTGTTCGATTCGTGTAACGTGTCGATAGAAATAATATAATCGTAACAATATTCAGAAATATATATATATGTATCCTCGTGTCGATTCGAATTCGTCCTTTCGTATGGAAGGAGATTTTATTGTTAGAGGAGACGATAGAATTTTTCCCAAGTGAAAAAAAATCGTATTTTATGCGTATTATAACTCGGTGAACTTCGTTTCGAAGCGAAACGACTATTTTATAAATAAGCGGTGCTTTATTGCGTCTATCGACGGTACAAAACATCTTTATCGACTTTGGACTTTGGATGAGTATATATGTATACGTATTTCGTGGTTTATGTACTGTTTCTGAGAGAACGAAACGAGGACGCGAGGCGTAGAATAAGACGCGCGGCGTGATCGCCCGTTTTATGAATCGTCGCGGCGATAAGATTGAGAATTACGACGTGGCTGGGCGATAAAAACTTGAGCCGGAGGAGAGAGAAAGAGAGAGGGAATTGTCTGTCGCGTATTAAATTCGAGGGGACAAAAATTGACGAAATAACCATCGAACGATAATGAAGAGCAGAACACCGACCGAACGAAAGTACCATCGAACGATAAGTAAAATTTAAACTCGTCATTCCTGGACAAAAAAAAAAAAAAATAGAAAAGTAATGATTTCTATTTCCTTTCCTTTCTTTCTTCTCTGTAAATATTTGAAAAATAATATTTATATAACTATTTGGGGAAAAAAACTTTTTACCATTTATTTATTTATTCGCGAATAAGAGAAAGCTTGTCGCTTGTACAATACAACTTACCGAACCCGGAGAATGGTAGTGGGTAACGATCTTTAGAAACGGGATACAACAAAACACTGGATATTTACCTGAAACAAAAGCGAGTAACGTTGTTGTACTCGATTGTGGACACGGACACAAAGGTCAACTGACAAATGTACGGGTACAATGCACGGTCAAATATTACCGACCGCACGAAAGCATCGGTAATTAGATATCTCGATCCGACCTCGGCCAACCCTTTTCATGCTATATGGGCGCAGCTGTCCCGCCTCGAACACCGGTTTCCGTGACCACTGGTCGAGTCGAAATACCTATTATTTTTCTTGTCATCTGTTCCCAAAATTTGGTAATTGCACACGGGGAAAACAAAACGCATGTTTCGTCGATATCGATGACGGGCCGCGTTTTTTTCGACAATTCTGGACAAATTTTATCAATCCTTTGCACTCTTTAATTTTTTTTTCTTTCTTTAACTTTAACTTTTTAATTCATTTACAAAAAGAGGCTCTCAACGAAATATTAAGAAAAAAGTATTTTAAATTATTTTAAAAGTTGTAATCTAGCTATTGGAGTTGTAGAATTTATCAAGAAAGTTATTCAATTGGAAAGTTGTGATAAAAGACGTTTAATATTATCCAGATATTGTTTTTCGAAAAATAAAACTTTTCCACCGAGTTGCTGTAATTATTTTTTATTTATTTGTCCTCGATTCACATATTGTGCATATCGAGACGCTTTTCTTTATTACACAAAAAATTCTATTTCTAATTTCACCAATTTCACCGTTGCAATAAAATTGTAATTTTTGAAACTATAAATCCTGTTCTGCTATATAAATACCTGTACAAGTAGAAACTTTAAATCTTCGTGGTCAGAAAATCATCAATCCTGTTCACATATATGTATATATATATATACACACACACACACACATTTCCTCTGGTAATTTAAAATGTCAGTTATAAATATTAATGCTAATTGGAAATAAATATTTTTATTATTCGTCCATTATATAATAGATAATTCGATGAAGACATTGAACATTTATTTTCTAAAGATTTCCAACACGCGAATGCCAGTTAAAAAGAATAATTACATCAATATGGACGGGAATTAAAAAGTTATTAGAACGAGTGTTTTATATACAGCGAAAGAGGATATTTGAAAATGTCAAGTAGCGATAATTATTTTTAAATATACGAAAATAAAAATAAAGGATGCACAATTCTGAATTAAAAATTTTGACACGTCTAATTTAAAAAATTCGAAATGCAAGCGCGTATAAATGAAAAATAAAAATATAACGAATATGCAATAAAACAAAAATACATTTGAATTCTTCAAAACTTCGTGATTGATTTAAGAGATAACACGTAACGCGTTACGAAATACGTTAATAACGTAACGTTTTTTTTTTTCTTTTTACGAATAAAATATAAAACAACATATTCATAAATTCTGATTCTAATCGCTGGAAGGTAAGAAATATTTTTTCGCAATTTGCAAAAGGGTTGAAACTTTCACCGGAGAATAGAAGGAACGATGTAATAACGAGTGAAAGTGGCCGGTTAAAAAAAAATTCTGACCAATTTTCTCTCTTCTTTCGAATCGAACAAACCATTTGCCAGCGAAATTATTGTCTCGAGCGTGTTTCATCACACGAACAACCTTCTCTTTTTCCCTTTATATTTGCACTTGGAGTTGTTATTGGATGTTTAAACATCTCAGCTCTCAGCATTTTCCTTAAAAATCATTTTAGAATTACTTCTAGAAATTCCTTCTACATTTCCAATACACTTAAGATAAAAAAAATTGGATATTTAAAAATCTCAGCTCTCAACATTTTCCTTAAAAATCATTTTAGAATTATTTCTAGAAATTCCTTCTAGATTTCCAATACACTTAAGATAAAAAAAAAATTGGACGTTTAAAAATCTCAGCTCTCAGCATTTTTCTTAAAAATCAATCATTTCTAGAATTACTTCTAGAAATTCCTTCTACGTGTATTTCCAAAATACTCAAGATAAAAAAAATTGGACGTTTAAAAATCTAGAAAATTTCTAGAAATTCCTTCTAGATTTCCAATACACTTAAGATAAAAAAAATTGGACGTTTAAAAATCTCAGTTCTCAGCATTTTCCTTAAAAATCAATCATTTTAGAATTATTTCTACAAATTCCTTCCACATTTCCAATACATTTAAGATAAAAGATAAAAAAAATTGGACGTTTAAAAATCTCAGCTCTCAGCATTTTCCTTAAAAATCAATCATTTCTAGAATTATTTCTAGAAATTCCTTCTAGATTTCCAATACACTTAAGATAAAAAAAATTGGACGTTTAAACATCTCAGCTCTCAGCATTTTCCTTAAAAATCAATCATTTTAGAATTACTTCTAGAAATTTCTTCTAGATTTCCAATACACTTAAGATAAAAAAAAATTGGACATTTAAAAATCTAAAAAATTTTTAGAAATTTCTTCTAAATTTCCAATATACTTAAGATAAAAAAAATTGGACGTTTAAAATTTCAGCTCTCAGCATTTTCCTTAAAAATCAATCATTTTAGAATTACTTCTAGAAATTTCTTCTAGATTTCCAATACACTTAAGATAAAAAAAAATTGAACATTTAAAAATTTAAAAAATTTCTAGAAATTTCTTCTAAATTTCCAATATACTTAAGATAAAAAAAATTGGACGTTTAAAATTTCAGCTCTCAGCATTTTCCTTAAAAATCAATCATTTCTAGAATTATTTCTAGAAATTCCTTCTAGATTTCCAATAACCACTTAAGATAAAAAAAATTGGACGTTTAAAAATCCCAGCTCTCAGCATTTTCCTTAAAAATCATTTTAGAATTATTTCTAGAAATTCCTTCTAGATTTCCAATAACCACTTAAAATAAAAAAAAATTGGACGTTTAAAAATCTCAGCTCTCAGCATTTTCCTTAAAAATCAATCATTTTAGAATTACTTCTAGAAATTCCTTCTATATTTCCAATACACTTAAGAATTGGACATTTAAAAATCTCAGCTCTCAGCATTTTCTTTAAAAATTATTTTAGAATTACTTCTAGAATTCTTCTACATTTCCAATACAGATAAAAAAAGATTTAAACGACAATTACCGCGAGTATATTGTTTGCTTATACATCAAGTGGCACACACCTGTTGATATTAAAATTAAAATATTAATATATTCTTCAACTAATCATTCTTAAACACATTTTACGGATATAATTATTTATTATTGGGTTTCCCTCTTTTTATACTCATTCGAGATATTTCACGCACTATCCTACCGTCGAATTCCAATCCAATTTTCCCCACAATATCGATAAATTTTCCCTGTATTAATTTAATGAATTTCCAGGTAATTGGCATCGACAGTCGGTTGAAAGCAATTACGGTTCGGATTGATATGGCGCATAGTTATCGCAGGACAATTTGCAGCTAGGTGTTACGCAAGGGATAATTTGGCCAAGGTTGGTAATAGTGAGTCACACAGCCGTTAACATCGTAGGCTATATAACTATAACGTGGAGAAGAGGAAAAACTTCAACGCCACGTTTCGAATATTGCTTTTTTTTTTATATAATTTTCGAAAAGTTTTCCACGGATATAATAACGGATATTCTATAATCAAAACAAAACTAATAGAAGCCTCGCGCCCTCCTTTAGAGATCCAACCACTGCTGAAAGGTGGTGGATAAGCGAAACTTTTCCAACTTTTAATGAAATCGTTCGCCGAAGTCGTGTGTGCTTCTGCGAAACTTCTAATTAACTCTCGGCTAAAAAAGTAATTTCGAAACGAGATCCAAACGATTATACATAACAAAATCGTTAATTTAATTTCGTTCGACAACGTGTAAATAAAAACATGTTGATAACGTAAATTCGAGATGGAAAAAGAGGAAGGAAACGTTGAAAATTAAAAATTATAATCGATCGTGATTATAAGAAACTTGGATTTTATTCTATTCTCTTTCAGGTACGAATAAATTATTAATGAAACGGTTCGTTAGGTCTAATGTAATTCATTCGCAGTCAAGTAAATTCAGTTTAACGCGATGATCTAATGGCAAGAAGATAAGAAGGAAAACGATAATGATGATTGCAAGGGGCGAGTGGTCACCAAACAATCTCGTATCTTGTTATTCGCGCTGCGTAATAATCTGGAATTCCATTTTGTAACGTATGTCGTAATAGTCCGTTGAATATTTTAATTTCATTATGTAAATCCTCTTGCTTGTGTATTCGATATTTAAATTTCAACTAACACCTCTTGTTAATTTATTCACGGAGTTTTTTTTATAAATTATTTCATATTACAAAAATATATATATATAATGTTTCGGTCAAAAAAAAAAAAATAATATAACTTTTTTTTCTTTTTTTTTTTTTTTAGTACGTTTAAATCGTACAGAGAATACAGAAATAGATCAGAGTTGTGCAAACGCGGTCAAGGATTCATGAGAGAACATTTGTTCGATCGTGCGCTCGAATACCGCGAATACTTCGATAAGTAAAAGTTTCAGAGTTATGGGACTACAGATGTTTAAACACCTGTCGCGCCTCAATCCTGTGTTTACCGCTATTTTTGAACGCGAATCGAATCGATTTTTAAAGCATGCTTCATACACCGACTTTCCACGAGTTACGAAATAATTCGTGGAAAAAATGCGACAGAACAATCCGTTTGGACGTAATGGATCGTGAATTACGCGATATGACTCAAGAAAGTGTCATTCGAATGTGAGATGGCTATAAATAAATAAGACTTAACAATAAAAATCGCGCGTATCGGATTCAAGTTACGAAAGCACTGTGGTAATTATCGTGGATTTTTATGCAAGATTAAATTTTTACGACCAAAGAAACGAAGCTTAAGAATTAGAATTTCGTTTTATTCCTTAAATATCATTATCGTGTTGTAACCATAATTTCTGCGATGTTATTCTAAGAACAACGAGAGATAACAAATCCTTAAAGATTTAACGTATCTTGTTTTTTTTCCAACGAAATTTCGAATGTATTGTTCAAACTTTGAATATAAAAGGAAAAAATTAAACTGAAGTTTCACTTCACCGTGAAGAAGAGAACTTGCGACGAGAGGGAAAAAAATTATTTCAACGAGAGCTGCTTCGTGTTTCGTAACGTAAATACGTAATGAAAATTTTCAAAAGAAGAAGAAAAGATCCCCGAGAAGGAACTGAAGCAAGAGAAGCGAAGGCAGCCCGGTATTTTTATTTTAAAAATAATTGGAGGCAATCGAGTAGAATTTCACGTTGTTTGAGAGAGCGGTCGGTTTTTTGCTGGCAGATAAAAAAAGAACGAACGAACCATGTGTCCTCGCGAGCTTGTTGAGAAGGACGGGGCGTGTAAGAGAGCGAAAGATAAACAGAGACGGTCAAGCGGCCCTCGTTCCTTCCTGCGCGGAAAGGAACGGGAAATAACCGTGGATGGCTCGAGTTTAACGGTCGTGCCGCTCAATATGCGCTGTCGGAGACCACGAGTTCTCCGTCTTTTTTCTTCTTCCTCTCTTTTCCTTTTTTCTTTCTTTCTTTCCTGTCCGGTTCTCTCTCTCTCTCTCTCTCTCTCTCTCACTTCGCGGTATCGCTCGCGTCTCCTCTCCACTCGAAACCGCAGAATTCTCGAGCCTATCTCGTTTACTCGTTCAACACGTCATTATCAAACCGGTTGTTGCAGCTGCAATATCGTGCCACGGTTCTCTCACGCTCTCCTCGAACTCCTCGCTCTGTTGGCCTCGATGGAAATCGATCTTCGATGACTCGGTTTGCGATCATTTTCGAATACGTTTCTCGAAAAGGAAATCCTTTTTGAAGGTTGAAAATTCGTTTTAACATGGCAACATGTAATGAGGATAATATCGATTATAAGTTATTTGATTACTCAAAATTAGCGATTACGCTTGTAAAAAAATTATTCTTTTTAAAATTGCCACGGGAAGAGTAAAACGAAAGACTGAAATAATGCGAGTTTAAGTTGATCGATTCTTCTGGAACGAGAAGAAAGTAATTTGTAATTTTTTTCTAAGCTTGTTAGTTTAAAAATATAACTAAATATTTATGATACTCGAATCTTAATTTGATCTTAATTTTAAAAGACAAAAGACATTTTCAAAATCGCGAAAAGTCATTAAACAAACAAATATTCTTTTTAGATTATATCAATTTGGTGGATGATTAATTATTGGTGTTTCGTGAGGAAGAAATAGAAGTGAAAATGATGAAGCAACAAATCGTGAGAAGGGACGAAAGCTCGGTTTAAATTTGTTTCGCAAGATTCGTGCTAAAAGTTGCGCGAAAATGCGCTTCTCGTTCGATGGCTATTTTCATCTATCTCACAATTTAACAATCTCTTAGAACAAAGTCGAATTTTGGTAGTGATCCAAACGTATAAAAGTTTGTAAATGTATAAAATCTAATAATTGTTATCTATGTCGTTTTTCAAAATAACTATAATTTACTATAATCTTTCAGGACATTAATCAATCTTTGGTTCAATTCCATCCTCGGAAATATAAGACATATCTCAAATATTAGACATATCTGGCACTCGTTTACACTATTTTTACATTTGATTTTCTTCAAGTTCAATGCCAAAAGTTGTTACAAGCTCGTCGTAAATCATAAATCATTTATGATTTATTTTAATCGTGAAGAGAATCGAAGTTGCAAGAACTTATAATTAGACGTTTCACGTATTAACTCAAACTTAAAATCTGTAGCCATTTGAGATTATATGTACAAAATATACACATTTAGAGAATTTTAAAAATTAAAATCGAGTTTATTCGTCAAATTATCATAAATAATTCATTGTTTTCATCTAACGAACTTTATTTATTTACAACTCGATAAATTTCGCTAGAATTATTATCCTACAAACTCGCGAATAATATTAACAACACAAATTGAAACACGTCATGCAATTGATAAATCGATTCCAAAAATTCAAAATAAACGAAACGTTTGCATTGACCTCGCCTCTCGAAAGGTCGAAGAGATGTTTATAGATTTTTCAACGCGGTCGTCCCGAGTGTTAAGATCCAGCTGGCCAAAAGTACGTTATATTCTCGAGTTACCAAACAAGGCCAAGGAGAAAATTTCAACTTGGTAATTCAAGAGGCACCCGCATAAATCAACTGTCACGGTTTTTCTTCGCTCGAAACGAAGAAAACGACGAAGAAAAACGAGTTTAAGGGGAGGAGAGAGGGGAGGAGGAGAAACGGTCACTGGAGCAACCAACCGAGAGAAACGAGCCGAGGGAAAAAAACGATTTGTAAAGCGAGAGAGAATCGTTTATTGGGGAAGCAAACTGTTGGAAACGAAATACGATCTCGTGTCCACATTCGATCTTTTTATCGACGATGTAAGATACAAACGCGAAATCGTTGGAAAAGTGTCGCTTTAAATTCCACGATATTCGAACGAGAAAGGACGAGGTGTTCATCGACGGAGAGAATTTGCAGAAGAGGGAGGGAAGAGAGAGGGGAGAGAGCTGGTTGAAATGTTCGTCGACAAATGTTTGCCGAGCGTGCCGCGCCAATATTCACGGAGATTGCCATTTTATCCTTTTTTATCAGCGGAGCTCTATTGTCCCGATAACGAGAATCCATGCTTTTCATTCTAACGCCGCGTAACAAAATCGTACAAAGCCAAACGTTTAAGAGGGAGTCTTTAGTCGAACTTATTTCGAGTATCAAAGACGGGGCGGATTTGCATGCTTTTGATATTCAACAGAAACGTTGAAACGTTTTTTTTATATATTCGCGTTCTTCAATTTCTTTCCCCGCAAAATGAATTTGTAATTTCGCGTTGCAATTGTATTTAGATCAGATTTCTTTCTTTCTTTCCCTTTTTTTTTTTTTAGGTTGGATACGGAAAATTACTACGTTGTGGCTTTGGAGGAAGGAAGGAAGGGAATATTTTCTTAAATTCAGATTTGCTTTTATAAACTGCGATCTTAATTGTACGATCACGAACATTTGAAAGATGAAAGAAATAAAAACTCTTAGATCAGAAAGATTGAAATTTTACTTTGTATAAAAATATTTTTTCCACAGAGACGTTCAATTACAATAACAAAGTATATTATATATATATATACACGTAAATTCATAACAAACAACAAGGATCCTACCTCTTATTTTATCTAAGAAAAAACATAGGTAAATATCATAGGTCAGCAATGACGCGCGCGTGTGTTGAGCGTTCGATGCACGAGGAGAGGCATAAAAAGTCGAAGTCTGTTACAACGAGCGCTGACTCGGCTCGACTCGGCTCGACTCGGCTCGACTCGGCTAGACTCGGCTCGTGGAAATTGTTGAACATTGTTCGACGCGTGAGTCGCCTCTCGGACGCCGAGTCTCGGTTTAACAAAGCGAGAAAGAGAGAAGATAAATAAAGAAGAAAAAAAAAAAGGAGGGGGAAGACCTGCCTTCGACGTGCCGTGCAAAGTGACAGGTTGATCCTGTTCCACGGTTGTTCCACCAGCGGAGGGTCCTAGCCTCAATTTTACGGCCCTCTCTGTATCGAAAAGCTAATATTTCGTCTTTTACGAGCGGCCCAAGCCGCGTGTAACCACCACCTTTGACCATCCCGTTCCGTTGCGTGCGTTTCTATTTTTCTCGATCAAAGGCGCGCATCGTCGTGGAAGGATCGAACGTGAAATGAAATTCCACGGGGGAGGGGGAGGGGGAGGGGGAGGGAAGGGGAAGAGAGGTTAAATACAGGGGGAGTGGAGGAATTAAATTCGATTTGCGGTGAAATAAGTCGGGTTCACGACACGAATCTCGAACACGATCGAGAAGCGGGCCGAGATTGGCGGTCAACCGCGGACGCTGAACCGCCGAGTTCGATAATTTACCGCTTGCACCGTAATTTCGCTACGATCGAGCCGCAAATTCCGTCTACTCGAACGTTTTCCGTCCTCCTCCTCCTCCTGCCTTTCGCAACTTTAACTTCGGCTTATGACGGAGTATAAACGTCCAAGTTTAATTAGGAGGAAGGAGAATCGACACGTCGGTTAACTTGTTTCCACGACTCGAATCTCGTAACGACGTAATTTCTTAATTGAACGGTTGATAAGAAAAACTGTGTGATGATGATATAAGAAAATATTCGATTTCGGAAAGAAGTTAAAGAAGAAATATTCATTGGAAATTGACGCAATTTTAACCATCTATCACGAGTCAGAGTTTTGCGTGAGTATAAGTGGGAAGCATTCTGGGATGTTTGCGGATTCGCGAGCAACCCTCTTCGATAAACACACTCGCCCACTCTGAATGGGCATCCTCTTCTCTCCTCTCCCTTCTCTCTCTCTCTCTCTCTCCCCTCCCTTCCTTCCTTCGTAGCCCCGCGTGGCAAGGCAACGCGCTGTAGTTACAATGCACGAAGGGTTGCTTACCGGAAGGGGAGTTGTTTCGAGACGGCGTTATCGACCGGCTTTCCCAATCTCGCAGCTATCTTAAAGAGGATACCTCGTAAATATGAAACGGCGCCTTTAATGCCCCTAAGCGACTACAAAAAATATTTATACACACGAGAGGGTATAATATGGTTGATATATTCGTGAACGGGCAAATACGAATTTTTCTGTTCAAATGACATATATAAATAATTGTACACGACAAGTGTTCGAAATAAAATAATTAAAACTTGGTAAAAGTAAATAATTTCATTAACATTTCGTGGATGACAATGAATTGAAAATTTTATTCTTCACATGAATCTTTTACCGCAAGGTTTTAAAGAGATCGGAGAAATTAATTCGTGATAAATCCGAAACTCGTTTATTAATCCATCGAATTACCACGAAATCTTTGCACGTTGGAACGGAAGTTTCAAGTTTCGCGGTGGAAAAATCGAGGTGGAAATTAACCAATTAACGTGTCGCTCGGAGATATAAATTACGATATACGGATGTATTAATTTCAGAGCACAACACAATGGCGGAAATATTTCCCTGATTTCCTAACAATGGCCACCGGTCCTGTTATTATTAGTTAATTAATTTGTTCCCTATCCGTGTATCGGTGAGTTTATTCGAGGAAAGGGGGGGGAAAAAAAAAAGTTCGAAAAGAGCGGTTGTAATTTATTAAATGAAATTACACACAATGGAACAATTCGTATTGTTGGGCCGAAGGAATTAATTATTCTTCCCAACGGGCGGCGCGGATAAATGCATATTTAACCCGCGCGAGGCGAAATTGTGTGCGAACGACACCCATTGCACAACGCTCTCTTCCCATCTTTCGTGAATCGCCTCTTGATCTTCTTCTACGGCCGAACAATGAGCCGTTTGTAACACTTTTGTTCATTCATGCTGATGGATATTTGCCGATCCAACGAGTTCGGATAACGCGTAATTTTAAAAACATTATTCCTTTTTCTCCTTCGAACGCTCACAATCGCGCGATTGTTTTTCTTCGTTTCTCGTTTAAAGTTCGTTAAGATTTTTCTAAGCCGAGGTTTAAACGAGCTTGTTGGAAAAATCTTTTTAATATTTTTTTCATTTCGAATTTTCTCTTCAAAGTAACAAATTTCACCCATCTTTGGCAAAAATAATACGTGAAAATTTATTAAATTGGTGTTAAATCATTCGAAGTAAAAAAATTAAAAAAAAAGAAAACCTGTAATATATTTAATAACTTCAATACAAGGTGAAATGTAATTATATACGCGGGAAATATGTGTCACGCGGGAGGAAATATTTGAAAAAATAACGTTTACTTTTTTATAGAATAATTCGAGCAATAATGAATTTTTCTCCTTTTTTCCCCCACGAGTTCTGCTCCGCATATTTTCTTTCAACTATCACTCTGTTATTCCATTATATTTTTCCTCCGTAACGCAGGAAAATTTAAATAATTCTCTCTCGCATTTACCCTACCCTCTACGCATCGCTCTGAATTAACATTTCCACCACCAAGAGTTTTTATACCGTGGTTTAACGCATTACGTTTCGAAAATTGTTAATATTTTCGATGAAACTTTTTTTTATCAAGGATAGTAGACACCATAGATTTCGAGATTTATACGAGTGATTATACTCAATCGAAATTTCCAGAACGGAATGCACAAACATCCAATCTGCATTTTTCGTTGAACGCTATTCCATATTCATTTAAAACGTGTATACGTAAATTATGAAAATTTTTACATCCATAAATATTTCTACAGACAGATATTATTTCACTCGATTCCACGTAATATATAATGCTGTAATAAAGATGTAAATAAACGTGGAATGCAGATGTGCAGTAAATTTTTACAAAAATTTTAGGAAACGTGAAATCCGTTGCTCCGATGATAAAGAAGAAAGTATTCCATTATGAGTTTGAAAAATATCTCGCGTAAAAATTGTTTTTGTTAATTTAGTTTTATACACAGATTATTATATATTTATTTTTTATAAAAACAAATTAATTTAAATCGCAATAAAAACCTTTTCTTATCTTCCGTACGAGAAATTTCACAAGAGATTTTTTTTTAAAAAATAACAAATTATCTTAATTTATTTTTCTTTTCAGAGTAATAAAGAGTTCCGTTTCTATCGATTCGACGATACCGTTCCCGGTAATCTAATAATCTTCGAATCGCGACTTTCGCCGAAGCGAATTCCTTCCTCTGGAATCAAGGCCAGGCTAACAGAATACCTAACCGCAACGCCATTTCACACTGGAACACGGTTTATTTCATTTTCATTCTCTCGACTTCCTACGTTAACATTGTTCCACCATGTTCCTCTTTCACGATTTCCTTCTCCTCTTCCCGACGTCTTATTTAATCTTTGAAAAAGATCGATTGTCTTTCCTTCCACTATTCGTAACAATAGGCTGTGACTCACGCTCCATCTCGGCCAATTAGGACTCGCGCTTTTCCTAAACTGGTGTGGGTGAACATGCACATCCTACTCAATCTTCTCTCTCTTTTTGCTTCTCGATTGGATTTTTCTTCGATTTCAAAAGTTGTCAATATTCAAATTCCAACAATTCTTTTTTTGGTTCCTAAAATGAAATCGCTTGGAGGGAAAATATTATACATTCAAAGTATCAAGAAGGGAAAGAAGGGAGATTTGTTGATTTAATGAAAGAGAAGTGCAATTTCAAAGGAGGAGGAATTGATTAATTTAATTAATTAATATTGTTAGAGATTTCAGGGGATAGAGAGTTGAATATATATTTCGAAGATGAACAAATATGTTAAATTGTTTTTTTCTTTTTATATATGAATACAAATAGAAAGAAAGTATAGAACGTTAAATTCGTTGCATTTTTTCCCTCCGTTTTTCTTTTTTTTCTCTTTTTAGTTGCATGGCTTTTGTAGCTCGTGAGCTTTTGACACTTGAAATTGATAAAAATCTTCGATTCGAAACACAGCTGCCTTTTCACTCGAGATATATATATATATATTTTTTTTTCGTTTGTTCGTTCGATTTCCGATTCGATCGATAGTTGTTCCAAACTATATATTTTTTTCTCAGATTTTTGCATTTCTTTTTTTTTCGTTAATTCAATATCAACGCTCGATTATCGCGTAAACCAGGCAAGATGGCATAAAACAGAGAGATACATTTTTCTTTCACATTCAATTTTGATGGACGAACGGAAATGAAACGAACTTGCACGAAAATTAAACGAGAATGAGTGACATCGACTCTCTTTTTCGAATCTGTTATCTTCCCTTTTTGTTCTCTTAAAGGGAAAAAAAGAAGAAGAAAAATACTTGTTTTGAATAAAATTCAAACAATAGAATACAAAATGATGATAAATTTTCGTGACAACAGAAAATTGAAAAAAGCATTAAATTGAATATCATTCGAATATCTTTGGTTAATTCATTCATTTAAAAGTATTTAAATAATTTCTTGACCGGGAAGAATTTAAAAATTAAACAACTCGCACAAAAATACATCTGTCTTCCCCTTTTCGAAAGATCAGATATAAGATAAAAAGAAACGTAAAAATAAAAATAAAAATGGAAAAAGAGAGACTACCTTATATAAATAAAACGTATTTAAAATTAAAATTAAAAAAAAAGGGAAAAAAACCGTCTAACTATAATACACCCGCCTTTTCAACTCGAGAAAACAAAGAGAGACACGCGCGCACGTATACAATCCCATAATAAAACATCGTCCTAAACGCGTAAAATAAAGGTCGAGTTCGAGTCGAGAAGCGAGAGAGAGAGAGAGAGAGAGAAAAAAGTGGAGAGGAAAAAGAACGACAGAGAGAGAGAGGGAGGGAGAAGGGAAAGGAACGAAGTTGGACGCGAGTGTGAAAACGGTGGGCGTGCCTGGGCTTGCATCGTCACCCGGCAACGCACGCATGCATAATGCACGCAAAAAACGTGCGCAGCTGCGGGACGTGCACGCGCATTTATCGATGCGCTCTTTAACGAGCTGCGATCGTGTGCTTTCGATCACCGTTATCGCGGGGAGAACTCTTATTAAACGTGGAATGCGATCGAGAGAGGGAAGAGGGAGGAGGGGGGGCAGTGTTATTGCATCGATTACGATTTATCGTCTGACCGGGCTAGACGTTAATCAAGCCTTAAGCCGTATTGACACGAACGTGGGAGGACCTTGGCAATTCGGAATAATATCAATTGTGATGGTTGTAGCCTCGATAAATCGGTTTTAATTAATTGGGATTGGTATTAGACGCGTTATTCGTTAATTATATTTGTTAAAACGTGCGTTTATACAATTCAAAATCGACGAAAGTACTTGAAATTAATTCTTTAATTCGAAAATGTTTGATTTCATTATCTTGTGTCGGTTAAAAAGACGCGTAGAGTTTAGTAGAATATTCAAGAAAATAAAGATAGGAGTAGTTAGGAAGAGTCGAGGTCGTAAAACTTTGCACGTGTACTTAGATACATATATATACACACACACGCATTCCATCGCGGCACGATCGATATTCGCAACTATGATTCCGCCTCGTTCAAGAATCGCACGTTTCAATGGAACCGAAATATTTCGACTCGCTATTCTCGGTTCAAAGCAGCGCCGGTCGTCCGTCAAAGGGAGACAGAGTTACAAAATCTCGTCGATGTTTCGTTGCATTCCACCCGTTCTGAAATGCGTCCGTCTATTTCGAGTAAAGCGCGGTGAGAAAGACGCTCCGATGATTCGAGCGATCGACTATTCAGTGACTCGTGTTCCCGGGAAACGGGTAAAATGGAAAAGGAAGAGGAGAAAATACAAAATCGTACGACAGAATTTTGCACGCGTTCTCCTCGTTTTAACGACTTTCTTTCTCTCTCTCTCTTCTCCAAGTTCTTCTCCGTTCGCCGACCTCGTAAAATATCTTACTCTCCACGGCGCCGAAAGTAATTGCCACTGGCGTGAGTTTAATCTTCGCGACTTTACGACCGCGCTGTGTATGCGCGCGCATTCGCGTTCGAATTTTAGTCTTGAAATCGAATCGTTTTTTCGCCCAACCATACCTGTCGTTACTCCAAACGTGTTTCGTGAACAAAATTTTCTCGATGAAGATTAAGAGAATAGAATTTGGAACGAATTTTTATTTAAGAGAATATATCTATTATAAGAGTTGTTGAATATCGATCGATTAGCTCGGTCGGTACAATGCTCGTTGTATTTATAATCGGTTGGTATTAAAAATGCATGGCAAAAGAAAATATATCGAACGATCAATCTGTCAATCTTACGAAAATTGGATAATATGAGAAGAGGCTATTGATCTCATTCATGCAAAAGTGTTAACGATAAATGATCGATGTTCGATGCAAAACTAAATGTGAACGTCTATTTCGGGACGAAAAGATAAAGAACGGCGTGCAAACCATTAAAGCTGTTTCACGGAAAATTCATTTGAAAATGAATGTCAGTTATCGATATATAATGCTCATTTTCCACGTTATCTCTATTTTTTCTTTTTTTTTTTACTACTTATTTTTGATACTATTTGATTATACGTAATTGACACGATGATAACGTGAAAAAGAAGCATTGTAACGATCCGTAATCGATATTCGTTTCGTTCAACTGGATAACGAAAATGTAAAAAGCTTCTTAAAGTTGTTGAAATATACGAATATTAAAACATCAAAAGTTATAAATAAATGTAACACTTTCTGTATAAATTAATTTAATTGAATAATTATCATTTAACACGAGGACGAAAAATCTAAATCTAATTATTGTATATTTATTTGTTATTGACTTCTACATCGTTCACATTCAAAATCGATATCCGAAACAACATTCATTGTGAAATCTACACAGTATGAGATGCACGCATAACAATATGCCATATCCTTGAACCTATCTCTAATATATATTCATATCCGTATCCATATTCATACTTAATATTATAATGACTCAAATAATATATTAACACTATAATTGCCGGTTTGTAATAAATAAATATATCTAATTTATTTAATACGTGTAACAATTGTATATAATTAATAGAAATAAACAGACGTATTAAATAATTTATTTTTTTCGAAACGCGATATTATTAATTTCGTCAAGATTATTTTCACGTTTAATCCTGAAATTACAAAATCCATCATCTCGACAATTTTAATAATTCCATTAAAATTATTATCTTATCTATTATTATCTTATCGAAACAATTTTATATAATTAAGTGCGCAATTAAGCAGTAGCACAGAGATTGTAAGATTGTCGAGCATCCACAAATTAAAATGGCAACAGCTAAAGCTAATTTCACCTCCAAGCAGGAGAATGTATGAAAATTTTTTAACGATTCTTCATCTATTATTACTATTTTTTTCTTAAACTTAAATGTTATTAATCATTAATTACACGATAAAACTTTTATCGTCAGAACAATTCGAATAATTGATATTTCGAATCTTTATCCGATTCTATTTCGATCCTTGTTCTGGATTCGGCCAATAATAATACGAACACTCGAGGCGACATAACTAATCGGCAACTTACGATCTCCGCAAGATCAAACACGCGCGCAAAATAGAGGACGCGGCAGAAAACGAAATAAGAAGAAGGATTCATAAGGGCAGGAAAAGCGGCAAGGAAAATGCACGGTCGAAAAGGCTTGTATCGCGTCCACGTCCAATTACCAGCGGCACGAGGGAGAAAAATCGAGCACGCGTGCGTCCGGTGGTAAAGCGCGATAAATCGTGGCCGAAATGTGGCCATCTGTAAGAATAAAGCGAGGCGAGGGGCCTCGGTTCGATATATCCGTCGGAGCAAGACCCGGATGTACGGGAATAGCGGGTCGCGCGAAATCCGGATCTGTGTCTGCGTGCGTGCGTGAGACTAATAAAACTGGCAACAGGGCAGGAGAAAAGTTGGCGCGCTGCCAGCCGGAACGAAGCTAATCTCACTTTCGGTTTTGTCCCGCACACCTCCCCCACCTAAATAACCGACACACACCAACACAACGCCGCTATTGCCCACCTGTGCAAATTGGAATTCGATCGTGGACCATCGATTTTCACGACCGCCTCGATATTTTTATCCCTTCCTACCCCGTTTCCTACGACGATCAAATTCGCCTCTCTGAATATTTTAGTTGACGGATTAATAACAACCGGCCCTCGGGTTGGCGGTAACACGGTTGGAAATTGTATTATACCCGAGCCGGAGATTGCCGATACGTTCAAGCAATAAACTCGATGGCGCTTTAACCTATTAAGGGTCAACGAAACGTTATATTAACGAAATATTTCGTTTGCTATTTTCTCTCTCGCTCTCTCTCTCTGTTCGTTCTCGGATAATTGCGGATATTTTTTAACGTTGTTAAGAGGAAAAATGTGGTTTATAATTAATATAAAATCATTGGTAAGAATATTTTTTTTTAATTAATTAAAAAGAAAGAGAAATTTGATGAAATTGGGAATAATCTTTTTCTTTCAGTCAGCATCAATAACAAAATGCGAAAATTTGTTAATGATACTATCGTTGGATATACGAGATTCGTTAAAATAATTTTGTCAAAAATAGTTTTCGAGATAAAAATTACACGTTGCAATTAAATATCAAATATTCATCCGATATAAATACAAAAAAAAAATAAGAATAATTTCAAAATTACTTCAAAAAGGAGAGCATAACGAAAAAAAACGAAAATTTACAATTAGTTAAACATTCAGTTAATAACTTCAATATGATATAAAAACAGTCGTATATGGATGTGGAAATGTTGCAAAATATCAAATAGAATATACGTATTTCAAAAAATATTTTTTATTTTGTAAATCCGTAACGACAAATATTATTTATCCGGGAAAAATTTCTTCCATTACCCCCTCCCTGTTTTTCTCCTTCATAATGCACAAAAGTTCAAATTATTTTTTCGTATTCACTTCATATTGCGATAATTCAACATTCTCACGTTTCTTTTTTTTTTTTATACCCAGCATTTTCCCCATTTTCAAAATTACAATAATTTTAATAAATTTCGTACTTGGTCGGAAATTTCATCCAATGTTTCTATAAAAATTCTATAAATTCAAAATCACCCATAAATGCAACATTATTTAATACAATTAAGTAATTTATAACGAATAGAAACGATTATTCGTCCATTTTAACCTCGACGAGAAAAATTGACCACCCCTTTTAAAAATTGGATTATTTGTTCTACATAACACAGCTTATGAATAGAAATAGAACTGACCGACTCATGGTTGGCCGGCTTGAAAGAGGCGGAACCTAGTTACGCTCGCGAGCAAGGATTCGCGTGATTCGGGGATCGGTTAAATTACGACGAGGGTAAAATTAATGCGATTCCTGATCCGGTATTACGGAGGAATTTTACGTCCCGCGATCACGCGATGGCAAAAAAGGAGAGAAGATGTAATCGAGGAACGAAACGATCCCTTTTACACGCCTCGTCTCGATCGAGGAGTAGCGGGACACGAAAGGATGGAGAAATCGGTAGAGATCCCGGGGAACTCGTCGATATCTGGCCGTGCACACCACCTGCTACCCGGCCGGATTGCACCTGCGTGCAGCAGCCCCTCCCCAAACAGACGGAAGGTGTGCATCCGTCCGTCGGAATTTTCGGGCGACGAACAGCTGCTCCGCCGCAGACCTTTGGGCTCGTTTCACCGATTACGCAATCCAGGGATCACGTGTTTGTTCGAAGGAATAATTTGAAGGAGAGAGCGTATACACCGACGTTTCCCAATCCCTTTGAGTTACGATCACCGTTTCGCAATATTTTCCAGCAAGATAACTGCGAAATCCTTTCTCTTACTTTAAATCGGGAAGAACGAGCTATATAGAAATTTGAATTTGCCGCCATTTTCGCATTAAGTTGGTAATCCTGAAAAAGGAACAGTTTGACAACTGAGAGTCATTTGTTCGATAAAATAACCTTATCCTATGTACTTTATGATTCGTTTATATTTAATTCAAATCTTGCAATTTGCTTTTCATTTTATTCAATTCTTTTAAATTTAACTTTTTCACGAATGATTATATACAAATATATCTGTATCCACGTTTTATAAATTATTTTATAAATCGAAGAAATCAAAGAATTCTTCCCCCAAAGAATTTTTATGATTCGCTTGAAAAATAAATATCGTTTATATTTAATTCAAATCTTGCAATTTGCTCTTCATTTTACAATTCTTTTAAATTTAACTTTTTCACGAATGATTATATACAAATATATCTGTATCCACGTTTTATAAATTATTTTATAAATCGAAGAAATCAAAGTCTTCCACCAAAGAATTTTTATGATTCGCTTGAAAAATAAATATCTTTTATATTTAATTCAAATCTTGCAATTTGCTCTTCATTTTATTCAATTCTTTTAAATTTATTTTCACGAATGATTATATACAATATATCTGTATCCACGTATTTTATAAATCGAAGGAATCAAAGCCTTCCCCCAAAGAAGGATCTCATACGTCTTCCAAATCGTAATACCATTTAATAAGGGGGAAGGATCGAGGCTATTGGATCAGAGTTTTTCGCCATCATCTTTTTTTCCTTCCACCCTCGAGAAGCTTATTAACTCGGATACATTTTTTGCCTTCGAAGAAATTTTTGTAATCATCTCGAGATACAAGTCTGTTTCGAAATCTTTATACCTCAAAGGGATATTATTACTCGAACGAGGAGAAGAAAATCCCTGCAAACTCTGCTTACTCTTCTTCAATGATTCGAATTTGAATATTTCAAGTAATAATAATGTAACGTGAGAAAATTTAAAAAAAAAAAGGGTTATGGATAAATCGAACGAAAGCAATATCAAGTATAAAGAATAAAGTTGAATATAAATTTATAAATTTAAACGAAATATTCAATAAAATCTGAATATTTCAAGTAATAATAATGTAACGTGAGAAAATTTAAAAAAAAAAAAGAAAAGGGTTACGTATCAAGTATAAAGAATAAAGTTGAATATAAATTTATAAATTTAAACGAAATATTCAATAAAATTTGAATATTTCAAGTAATAATAATGTAACGTGAGAAAATTTAAAAAAAAAAGAAAAGGTTACGGATAAATCGAACGAAAGCAGTATCAAATATAAAGAATAAAGTTGAATATAAATTTATAAATTTAAACGAAATATTCAATAAAATCTGAATATTTCAAGTAATAATAATGTAACGTGAGAAAATTAAAAAAAAAAAAAGAAAAGGGTTATGGATAAAGAATAAAGTTAAGTAACAACTGTATAATAATTTCGTTCGAATGGGCCAGATATAAATCCTCGAGGATAAATCAGTATAAAGAAATAGAAGCGTCATAAAGAGTCGAGAAAAATGTTTGCGTCGCACATTCCAGGATCGAAGGAAGAAACGAAGAAACGAAGGAAGGAACTAGTACTTACTCGGGGAAAAAGTTTTCTCCAAGCAAAGTTGGACGCAACGAGGCTCCGAGGTAACTATTTCCAGACACACACCAACACATCCACATCCACATCCCCGAGGAGAGCCACGGGGATCGAGAAGTCGTAACCCAAGGATTGCGCGAGCAGAGATGGCTTCTCCTCTTTCACGACTACGAGAACCTTCGAATCCTTTCCTCTGACCGATAAAGAAAAATCCTGGCGCGAATCATCAGCTCAAGGATTTTTCATGCTCCTGATTTTTTCACGAATGATGAATTTTTATGTTTTATCTCGCAACAAGTGTCGATCAAACGATACGAGTAATGTGAAATAAGAAGAAGAATTTAAATTTAAATAATAATTTGATTAAATTTAAATATTTAAATTTTAATAAGAATTTAAATTTATATTAAGAAGAGAAAGGAAAAAGGAACAATAATTTTATACATTTATAAAACAAAACTTCTCGATTTAACTCGTCGTTTAAAACTGGAAACGATTTATACGAATCGAGTGTACAAGAAATAACATAGTGAGAAGAATATTGAAAGAAGAGACGATATTTAATCGGAAGAAAATCATGCTCTCCTAATTCCAAACACACGTCTGCGGAAATTTCGACGGGTTAAAGGAGATAAAGGATACAATTCCAGCTGGCTGCTCGGAAATGGAGGTTAGGAGGAGTCGGCAGTCGAGATCGATCGAGAATGGAGCTCCAACCTTACGTCCCTGGCTGCTCCTTGCCGCCCGACCAACGATCCCAAACCGTCCGCGTCATCAATATTCGTAGCGCGAAGGCGCTCGCTCCCCCCTCCACTCCTCCTCCTCCTCGATCGATCCGCGATAAAATTCCCCGGCAGAGGGAGAGGGAGAGCTCGAGAGCCAGCGCGGCGAAAAGGATAGAGCATCCGACGCTCTTTACGATCCCTTAAAAGCACCCGAAGACCAAGGGATCTCGCGAAAGGCTCGTAAAAATCCGGCAGATCGATCACCCAGTGGAAAACTGCTCTCAACCTTGCGAATCCGAAAGGCAATTAATCTCCTGGTATAATGATCGATAAAAATTGTGAAGATATTGTGTATATAAAAGTAATGGATGTTTTATATATAAATAATTGTTGATTAGGAATACGTTTATTTATAAGATTTGTGTTGGTTCCAAGTATTTAATTTGTAATAATAATTTTGGTGATTCTTCGAAAGATATCACGGACGAAAGGCAATTAATCTCCTGATATATATATGGGTATATGATCGATATACTATAATGATCGATAAAGGAAAATTGTGAAGATATTGTATGTATATATATGTATATATATATATATATAAAAATATGTGTATATATATATATATATGTATATATATATATATAAAAATATGTGTATATATATATGTATATATATAAAAGTAATAGATGTTTTATATATAAATAATTGTTGATTAGGAATACATTTATTTATAAGATTTGTGTTGGCTCGAAGTATTTAATTTGTAATAATAATTTTGGCGATTCTTCGTAAGAACGATGAAAGATATATCACGGACGAAAGGCAATTAATCTCCTGGTATAATGATCGATAAAGGAAAATTGTGATATGTATATATAAAAGTAATGGATGTTTTATATATAAATAATTGTTAGGTTGTAAATTGTAATTGTAATTGTTGATTAGGAATACGTTTATTTATAAGATTTGTATTGGCTTGAAATATTTAATTTGTAATAATAATTTTGGTGATTCTTCGAAACGATGAAAGATATATCACGGACGAAAGGCAATTAATCTCCTAGTATAATGATCGATAAAGAAAAATTGTGAAGATATGTATATATATATGTATATAAAAGTATATATATGTATATATAAAAGTAATGGATGTTTAAATAATTGGGTTGATTAGGAATACGTTTATTTATAAGATTTGTGTTGGCTCCAAGTATTTAATTTGTAATAATAATTTTGGCGATTCTTCGTAAGAACGATGAAAGATATATCACAAACGAAAGACAATTAATCTTCTGGTATAATGATCGATAAAAGAAAATTGTGATATGTATATATATATGTATGTATATGTATGTATATATAAAAGTAATGGATGTTTAAATAATTGTTGATTACGAATACGTTTATTTATAAGATTTGTGTTGGCTCGAAGTATTTAATTTGTAATAATAATTTTGGTAATTCTTCGAAACAATGAAAGATATATCACGGACGAAAGGCAATTAATCTCCTGGTATAATGATCGATAAAGGAAAATTGTGAAGATATTGTGTATATAAAAGTAATGGATGTTTAAATAATTGTTGATTACGAATACGTTTATTTAAGATTTGTGTTGGTTCGAAGTATTTAATTTGTACAATAATTTTGGCGATTCTTCGTAAGAACGATGAAAGATATATCACGAACAATGTGATCAAAGTGTTTTCGTGGAAATTTCGATTTCGGTACTATGAAGGCAAAGTTCTCGAAACGGACGAAAGTTAGTCTCGGTTGGCAATGATTATTATTCGAGTTGTGCACTCGAGTGGGTTCGAAACAGGCGAGTTTCAAGTAAAACGGATATTGCCGGCTAATTAAACGAACATCTCTTGTGTACAAACAAAACTCTTGCCCTCTGTGCAAGAGTTCATCGCCGCGGAGGAACTTTGCCAATTTTTTTTTTAATTATTACGAATTATATTTATTTTTTTTTCGTAAACTGCATCGATTAATGCAATAAAAATTAATATTGACTGATCAATCTCTAAAAAAAAAATTATTAATATTATATATAACGTATCTTTTTATCCGAAACATCTTTTCGAAAAAAAAGATTCGTAGATTTAATAAAAATTAATGTTGATTATCAATCTCTAAAAAAAAAATTATTAATACTGTGTATAATGTATCTTTTTATCCGAAACACCTTTTCGAAAAAAAAAAGATTCGTAGATTTTTTCTTTTCTCCTCTCGAGAACAAATATTATATTATAGACATTTCAACGGAATAATGGACAAGCAAACGATATATGCGAAGAATTCATGGACGTTAAAAGTGTAAAAATTTATCGAGAATTATTCGTGGGAAGAAATTTGTTCGGTATGATGCTACGAACGAAATTTCCTCTTGGAGGGGGAGGGAGGGATGTGCAACGTCCGCGCAACGAGCGGAGAATTTCCAGCCGATCGATGGATTAATCTCGTGCGCGCCGCCAGGCGAAAAAATGGTGGGAAACTCGAATGCGACGTGTAAATAGCGCGGTGCGCATTCAACTTGCAAATCAATACTCGGCCGCATCATTAAATTCAGACTTTTAATTTAACGTGCAACCGTGTTTGCGCTCGTCTCTCTTGCGCGGGGGAGAGGGGGGGCTATAGGTATCCGGGTCAAACGATCCGTACAATCGCCACTATTTATTTTAATTTAGAATCACCTAAACGCTGGGTTTGGGATTTGCGCGAATAAATTTTTAAATTACTTGTTAAACTTGCAACATTTTAATACTCCCTCTCTATACATATGTATGTATAAATAAATGTGTACATCAAAAGTTCTTTAAATTGAAAAAAGATAAATTTTTATTTGGAAAAAAAACTTTGATATTGCAAAATAAAAACCTGTGTAATGTTAAAATATTTTAGATTTAGATTGCACTGTCCTACAATTCTGATGAGAAAAAACTTTGTAAAATTTTAAACGGAACAATTCGAGAATTTCCGGTAGGAAGGGTGCGCGATGCGCCTGCGCGATAGATCGTCTTACGTGTTGAAGCGATCGGGAGAATGAGTCACTGACTCCGGGTTCATTCAAAAGTCGAGGCTCGTCTCTTACACCGATGCCGGTGTATCCATGCGGGTCAAGCAATGCAAAACCTCTGTCTCTCTCTCTCTCTCTCCCTTTTGCCGTTCCATACGATGTTGCGCAACTGCGCATACGTGGACGCGTATGCCAACACGGCTGATATCGATCTCGAAATTATGCATTCGTCGAACGACGTTTCCTACGCGTTCAACTCTCGCAACCGATTTCCCGAAACCACGAATTAAAACTCGACCGTTTTTCTATTCTCCAACAAATTGTAAAGAGAAAGAAACACGCACAACGTTTCTTCCATTTACTCTTCTCTTCTGGACAATCGATAAATTTTCGAGGATAAAACGCGATATTTACTCGTATATATATATATATATATATATATATATATATATATATATATATATAGTCCGGGGATAGTTAAGATAAAGTTCGTGACAGGACGAAAATGTGTGTATTTTGGCCAGACAGCTTTTTCCAGCCCATTTACAGGCTACACAACAGCGTCCATTGGTTAACAGATGGGGCTATGTCGACATGTGGCTCGCTAGACGCGCTCGCGATTCGTGCATACGCAGCGCGCCTAATGTTAAATGCATATATTACGGGAATATGGTAGACCGCCCACGTGCTGTTCAACGATGCTTTAATCTGTCGCACGCAACGTGCCCTCGTTCCACACGTATATATATATATATATATATATATCTGTATAAAGTGTACGTGCACACGTGTACGCATAAAAAAATTATATCGAAAAACTCGAATGCTTCAACACACTTTCCTTATTCATCCGTCGTTGTTTCGAAATAATCTGCTGCGAATCGCATCGATCTAGATATATATTATTATCACCGAGAAAATTACCGATTCGAAATACTGGGTTCTGGATCCACTCGTGGCAAAGGAGTATCGTTCCTTAACGAACACGCCTCTCGCTCCTTCGATAAATCTCGATTTACTTATATTCCCAGGGGATATACGCTCAACCTTCTTCTCGGTTCTCACGGCACGATCTCTTTGAATGCTGCTCGCGCAACGACATTTCTTCTTTCCTTCGACCCGAGTACGAGGAAGCCGAGTAATAGTAGTGGTAGAAGTTCGACTTTGAAAAGTTGGCAGACGAGGAGAGAAGGAAGGAGAAGAAGGAACAAGTGTGTCGACGACTTGGCGGGATTGGTAGGTTGCCAAGCGACCCACACGTACAACCGGTAACCTCCTATCAATCTCGTTTCTCGTGCGATCTGTTCCTAATCCCCCCTCCTCCTCCTCCCCTCCCTTCACTTTCCACCGCACTCGCAACCGAGCTCTTCTTATTCAACTCGGATTTGCCGCGCTTTTTGCATAATTGCAATTCGCTTTACCGACCGAGCATCCGACCGTAAGAAATTAATTGCGCGAAAGAAATTCCCGCGACGAGACGAACTTTTTTTTTTTTTTAATAAAAGTACGCACAAAATTTAGCATCGAAATACGTTTTTTATACATGGGGAAAAGTTCTAAGAGTTGGAAAAACAAAAAGGCTTTGAAATTTATTAAATTACGAACAAATTCTTCCTTCTCGCTTCAAACTTAACCTCAAACTTTCATCGCAACTCGATTAAATAAGCGTTATTTTTATATTTTTATTTATTTCAAAGGGAAGAACAACGATTATCATTTCCTTCTGAATTCACACAACGAAACTTAATTACTTCTTCCCTCTCCCCCTCTCCAGAATTTCAGAGAGGATCACCACGACCAAGTATCATCGCTTTCGTGAGAAAACGAACGGGCAGCGGCCTCGGCGCGGTTGTATTTTCAGCAACGTGTCATCCGGTTCGCGTTTTACGCGGCGCGTTTATTTTTGGAGGGAGAAAAAGAGGGAGGGAGGGGGGAGAGAGAGAAGAAAGCGACGGGGCGAGGCGAGGAATTGCAGCGACGCACTTCAAAGGGGCCCCCTCGTTACTTTATTAGCGCGTGCCTCCACCACCGCCACCTCGTATATACCTCGTGGAAAGAAAGATCGTTGCTTTTGAAATCTTTTGCTGCTCGTGAAACTGCTCGTGGATAAGTTCCTGGAACGATCGCATAAATTTCTTTGCCTTTCCACGCGGCGAGAGGAGCCCGATGCAACTCGAAATTCCATTCTTCTTCTCTCTCCCTTTCCTTTCTTCCTCCTCGACTTTTCGATCCTGCGACGAATTACAATGTCGAGAATTTTCATCGAGTAAAAATTCCTACTCCATCGATTTGATTTAATTTTCTTTTCGATTTTTCAAAACATTGAATATTACGTTACGACGATTCTTACGAAAGAAATTAATCCTTCTTATAGGATTATAGGAAATCGATATACGGACGAAATCGAAGGAATCCCATCGTTGGACTTGGATCATTGAAACGAGTTTTCGCATGGACGCTTTCGATGGGTTTAGAGGCGATCACGGTGCACGGCCAAGTGCTCTAGAGGCTGCTCGAGTGGACACGGAGGAAACGGGGATGGAGAAATAGAAGAGCAATCGACTCGGCTATATTTGACCGGGTGACGTAAGGGGACTTTTGCGATGCACTCGGCGCTCTTTAGACTTCCTGCTGTTTCTTGCTCTGGGAATGGAAAAGGAAAAAAGAAGTCACTGGTTCTCAGACAGACACCAGAATTGCCTCTATCTTTTCTTTCTCTTCTTCTAATAATCTACTATCTTCGAACGACAAGTGACAAGCATCGTATAAATCGATTAAATATTCATTTAGAAAAATGAAATTTTTCGTTTTCTTGAAATTATCCGGGAGAAGAGATACTTTATATTTTTCCGCGTGACAGCGTATATCAACATTGAATTATAATTAAGGATTCTTTCTGTTCTTCGATGATGAAGAAAATGCTAATTATTTCTCTCTTTTTCTTACCTCATCATATCATATTCCCATTTTACTTACTTGGTTTACTCAACAATCAATTATTTATTTCGTATACTACATTCGCTTAGTTCTCAGGTTCACAATTGCAAATCGCGTTGTTGTCATTATTATTGAATAGTACTTTTTTATGCGACAAAGTTATTTAAAATTTACATTCAAGTTTATTTCAAGAGATTAAGTAACAGCACGGCTGGTGTATAGTAAGCCAACGCGTCAATGACAATGTGCCAAGCGGTTAAACAACAGAATGAAATTTATTCCTCAATGGCTATGAATAGATAATTTCAACCGTTGGATAAATAATCTTACCGATTTAGAAACTGTCCGGCGAACACGGCCCGAGATTTGAAAATAGAATTTCGCCGATAATCGTTTTTGCTCGAGCAAAAAGGGACAGACAGAGGAGGAAGGGGGGAGGGGAAATGGTGTCCGGCTTCGGTGGCCTTTCGTTAATTTCCTGGACGGCGGGTGGAATCGTATTGTACGGGCCAATTTCCGTTGACAAATATACCGCTGTATCCCCGTAATTTGGGGAGCAATGCCGCGACGAAAATCGGATTACCGATCGAAATTTCGCGAGCACGGGTTTTGTCGCGGTTTAAATTTGACGTTTAAAATACGGGACAGCGCGTCAATTATTCGAAGAGGGAGCTAAGCCAAGAATACGAAAGCGCCTCCTTGATTGATTTAATTTTAATTCATTAAGGATAAGGGTAAAATTGGGCGCCGATATATTAACAATTCGGATAATCTGACGCATAACTGAGCTTTTTGTTTTTTTTTTTTCGACAGATTCAATTATCGGATTTATAAATAATACCTCGTTGCAAATAGATCGAAGATACGATTCTATCTATCTAATTATCGATCCTCGAGTTAATGGAAAGTTTAAAAATATCAAATAATAATTCAGTCTCGAACTGTTATTTGCGAGAAAAAGATGGTGCTCGTCGGAATATTTATTTTTAACTTTACACGATCTTACGTAATAACGGTGGAAATAACAATGGCGTTGAAGGTTCGAGAGATAATAAGAAAATAAAAAGAGGATGGACGGAGAAGAAGTGTTTGTTTCGGACAAAAGGTTCAGAATCCCACAATTTCGTTCCATCAACATCGAGAGTCAGCACTTCCTTCCTAGCTCAAATCCCTCCTACGATTCCTTCCCTTCATGCCTCCTCCTCCTCCTCGTCCCTTAAAACCAGAGATTCAACCAGACCTGGCAACGAGTCTTTTGTTTGTGGACCGGTTCTCCTTATAGTTCCTCGAATCATTTATTCCCCTTGGCGCGCCTCCCTGCCAGATATCTTTCCCATCCTTCCCACTCAACCTTTTTTTCGCCCCTCTATCCCTCCGCCCTTAACTTCTCCTTTCCCTTTCACGGCCTGCTCTTTTTTCTATACACGTAGCCCCCCTCGGGGAGGATACGTCCCCGGAGGGGCGATGCACTTTAAGCCCTAATTCCATCCCTCTACTCTCTCTCTCTACTCTCCACCAGTTTAATCAATGAATCTCTTCTCCACGGTCGAAAATCTTATCCTTTGTTACGATTCCACTTCGTCACTCGTTAGATAAATCGATTTTGGTAAATATTTGTTAGAAAATGAATTTTTCGTTTCGACGAATCTTTTTGTTTTTATATAATTCGTGATCGAGAACTTAGTTTTCGAAATAGTTTGAAAAAGATTGCTATGCGGAAGATAAAACATAAATGGAAATCGAATTCGAAGAATTCTTGGAATACTCTTTGAATAGTTGATTGTTTTAATTAACATTTTAATACAATAATAGCAATCTTTTCCTATTTTAAAATCATTAGAATCAGCGAGTAAAAATTTTTCGACTCGAAATCGAGTGTTCGGAGGTGCCTACCTTTCTCGAGATGCTGAGAAATAGGGCTTTGTATCCTAGGCGCTGTGTGCAACTGTGTGGCGTTCCCAGGACGTCCTCGGGGCCTCCTTCCAGGTCTCGGCTGGAACACACAAGAAGGAAAGACAAGCTCAACCATCCGATATTACATTGGAAAATTAAACGATGAAAATTAACGGTATAAAATCCTCGAATAAAGTATCCTCTGTTCAGAAGCATTCCTCCGCTACGCCTATATTTCCCTGCGAAGGATGCATGATCGTAACGTCAGTCTGGCCCCATTTGTTCCCGGTCGTAAAGTCACGCGACGAGGCTAACTTGGACAGGGTTGCGAATAAACGGGGTTCAGGCGGTCCGCGCGTCTTTGTTCAACCGGCGCATTTATTACCGTAGATAAACGCGACAGCGCGGACGGTACTAGAGATAAACGCCGCGTTCGCAGCGTTCCGTATACAGGGTGATCCGAGCAAATCCTAATACCGAAATATAGAAGTAGTTCGCGAAGAGAGTAGATGTGTTTCTAAAAAGAAAGAAAGAAAAGAAAAATCGTGTAAAAATTCGTCGTTAAAAACTTCCTTTTAACGGAACAACAATATTCGAATATTCGTGCAAGCGTTTTTCCCGTCTCTCTCTCGGCCGCCGCAACAGCGCGCGACAAAAAACGGTCGAGGCGACCGTTGTGTAGAGCGCGACGGATAGAGCGAGGAAGGAAATAAGAAAGAAGGCGGGACGTAGGCGAATTTACGAGCGTGGAAAGGATACGCGCGGCTGGATTATCGGCGAATATTCTCGAGACTCGAGGGAAGAGAGAGAGAGAGAGAGAGAGAGATGGATAGATAGACCGCCTCAAGAGAAATTAAAAGCCGGTGTAGGTCGTGAATATACGAAAAGGTGATCGGGAATTGCCTCCGATGAGATTGCCTCTGATAAGAGGACTTTGAACGGCCAACTCTCGAGTTTCGAAGCGGCTCGATATTCGTTCCATCGGGTTTCGACGAGCACCGAGAGAGAGAGAGAGACGCAGATAGAAAGAAGAAGGAGGAGGAGTATTATCGATCGATGCGAATAGCCTGGACGGGAAGCATTATTCGTGTGTATCCATAACCCTATTTTTTCCACGCGGCTCTCGTTTCCCTTCGGCAACACGGGTTGAAAGAATATGCCTGGGACAGATTCGCGACGACCTCCCTCCCTCCCTCCCTCCTAGCCTCGATGCCAGAAAAGAAGATTCCAGCCTGTTTTATTGTGAATCGAGGTTAAAGTCTCTGGCACGGGACCAGACATTTCACCTAGGCCGTCGCATTCCGCCGGATGCACATGGCCACGCACATTATGTGCCCCCTTATGTGTAGTCCCCCGCATCTGCCTTCCTCGCATACCGACCGCTTCCCCTTATGTAGCACCGGCCGGTGATCTACGACTCGTGTATACACAGCCAGGCATTAAAAGGGGAGGCGGTCGGTCGTCCGCGCGCGGGGGGAGGGTGGAGGGAGGAAGGAGGTGGGGGGAAGCTCATGAAATAAATAGTTTGCGCCGTCGCTCCGGGCTTTGTGTCGTCGTTGGTGCGCCAGTGGCGTAGGGTCGACTCTTGGATACCCGTACCAAGAATGCGGAATAAGTGGGCCGACCGTGGAATCCCGGACGGCCAAATTATTGATGTTTCGTCGCTCGTATATATATATATATATATATATATCCAACAACACGTTATCGATTCCTCGATGATTTATTGCCATTTTTTTTAACGATTCGAATTGTTGGAATGATAAAAAGAAAATTGAAAATATAGAGACTCGATGGGATAAAATTTTGGCGCGAGTGTGTGTATATGTATATACACTCGTGGAGGGTGGTAAACAGATTCGATAACGATAAAAGTGGCGCATAAGAGAGCATTGTAACCGTGTGGAGGGATGTGTGCACTCTAGGCGGAGCGTTGCTCACGGATGATCTCATAATGCCATTAACGGGTAACCTCCGCCAGTGATATCGTCGCCGCAGGCGGATACAGGCAGACAGCACCTTTTTCCGGCATATGCTAATCTAATTAATGGGTGGTACACGGAAAGTCGAAAGTGTGCACCGACGATGAAATGCGGCGTATGAGTGTGCTTTAAGTGGTTACCCGTGTAATTGGGAAAGATCAACAAGCGCGAACTGTGCTATTAACCGGAGCTTCTTAATTTTACAGCATCGTGTATTCGACGTGATTCGATTGTTTTAACTTGATATGTTGTGTAAATAAATAAACGTTTTGATAAAAAAAATCGCAATTTATTTTCAGACAACGACTCGACTGGCCAGAGAATTAGGGTGAACGAGTTGTAACAATCTTCTTGGCGTGTAATCAACTCTATAACTAGCTCCTTCGTAGATTATGATACTACTTTCGCTTCAATTTACACACGAGATAATTCATTTAATTTTATTCTTCGATTAATATTCCGAAATTGAAATAATCTTGGAATCTTGGAGGATTAATCCATTTAAAAATTCGAAAATATTAAAAAAAAAAAAAAAATAAAATTAAAAGGTTAAACGCGTCGTCGAATAAAACTTGAATCGTAAATGTGCCAAATACAAATCGACTTGTTAGAAGTAGCCAATGACCCGCTACTCTATTCTCCTACGTGGATTGAAACTTTAGGAGCGATCGAAACGTTCACGCTCCATTTTGCAACGTTTCACGATACGCTACGGCCAAACTTTTGATCGATAGCGCGATGCAGACACGAAGGGTGGTACGATAAAGCTAGCCAGCCTCGCTTGTTTACCAATTTTTACCGCCCACCTTCGTGGCCAACCGGTTTCTCGGGGATACCGGTTACGCTCTTTCCTGCCCTCCTGTAAAACTGGTCCACCCATGCTACAGACTCCTCTTCCCCCTCCGTCATTTTATCCTACCTCAGAAATCTCGACGAAATACCTTTTTTCCCCCTATTTTTCATCGCTCGCACTTTGCCCTCAATTTCATCCTCCGATTCCACCTTTCTCAATTTCCTTCCTTTATTAATTTTTTCCCCTCTCACGATCGAGGGGAAAAAAAAATTGGTCCGCGAAAAAGAACGAAGAAATTATTTATCCGATCGTGAACGACGTATCGACTTTACTCGACTTTGACATGCGACAATAACCACTGCACGGGAGATATACGTGGGTCGACGTGGCTCTCGTTTTATCTATGCGCATACTTGACTCGCATGCAAGTCAAGTATCTCGATGAGGTATTGACAGTCAGAAGGGATCTCCGTCTGTTCGTACCTTGACGCGCGATAAGTGACAACGGCTGATAACAGTCGCGTATTCACGCCCATTAGCACACTCTGCTATCCTCGGTGCTCGGATCTCGCCGAGAATTCGATTCGCGCAAACTTTCCAGACGGGCGAATAATTCCATCATCGTTCCTCCCCCGATCGATTTTGCCAATTGACTCTTATTTCGAGAATTTTTACAAATTATTAGAGAAAAGGGTGAGAGGGTAAATTCATTATCGAATATTATCGTCCGTCTATGAATTATTTTGGATTAGACTAACTGGTGTCTAAAGGAGAATATCTGGGAATAACAGAATTATTGCTATTTGTAGATGAATTTAAAAATATAACGTCCTATTTACCGGGAGGATATAACGGGAAAAACTAAAAATTTCTGCGTGAAAAATTCACGCTTATACCACGTTATATGGAAGAATAACTTTCAGTTCCAATTCGAGGCTCTTTGCTAAAAAAAGGTTCAAGCTGAATTGCTTCTATCGTTCTAAATAAGATTCGAAATTATTTTTTACCCTAAGATTATTTAATAAATCAATATTTCTCATTTCACGATTATACGATTAACCGTCTCAAAATTGTAATATAATTAATAATCGAGACGCGTTGAAGATAAACGATTCGGAAGAATAAAAGGAAAAAGTAATCCAGCAAGTGGTGGAGAAAAAGTTTCGTTTCTATGATTCTTTGAAAAGTGGCGACGCGGTTAAATCGCGCCACCCTGTATACGCATTCATGAATAGTACACGCGTCCCGTCGTTCGCAAAGAGACGCAGCAGGCAGACGCGTTTATGTAGACATTCGTACATATGTATGTATGTATGTATGTAGGTAGGTACGTATGCGCGCTGCGCTCGCCTCTCTCGGCACATGGCCGATGTTCTATATATAAGCGCGTTTCTATGTAAGCGGTGTGTGTAACGCCAACGGACCGGCAGATATTCCGATCGATCGTACCCCGGGTTATCTGACTGCCAACGAGAATTCATTTTCCCTTCCATTCGTCTCTCTTCCTCTTCCACTCCCCCCTTTCCCCTCTGTCCGTCTCTCTTGCACCTCCTCGTTCGCGCACCCACCCTTTCGCTCTTTCCCATCACCCACTCTTCCACCATCTCGCTTTCCTTTTCCTTTTCTCGCCTCGTCTCATTCTCCTTCCCACGCGTCGATATAAAGGATCTCCTACATTAACGTTCAAAAGTTTATACACGCGTGTCAATAAGGAAAAGGGTCCTTGAATTTCTCCTCTGGAAAGATGCTTTTTCTCTTTACGCGTGTATCTTTCAATTAAACGTTCTTTGTTATTTGGAATCTTGTGCTTATATATGTTTTTTTATTTTCAATATTAATTTCAGATGGTGCGTGAATTATTTCATCCTTGACTTGATAATAAATGGACGATTCTTTTAAATAGAAAATGTTTAAAGCTTGGAAATCTTAGGATCGAGTTGGCAAACGTTTACGCAATTCTCTTTGAATTGATGCGGAAGCGGTATGTTCTCGAACGACATCAGTTTCTACGAGTTATACCGGCTTGTAAGTTCGCATACATTATCCAGAGGCACGATAAATGCCTGCCGTGTCTCAAGTACACACCGACAGTCGACAGACTTTCAAAGTTGTTTCTTTCGAAAGCAAACTTTCGTACGAGAAAAGCATGGATATTTTTTTTCTCCCCCCTTGCCTTTCCCTCGAAGGCTCGAGATTCGAGAAACTTTTGATAAATGGCGTATTTCGAATCACGATCGAATTCGTGATTTTTCCCTCTCATTGTATTTCTGCTCGCGTCACGAGAAAATTTTGGTCTCGTTAATCATGTTACGCGTGTAGACGAGATGAAAAAATAAAAAAAAACTGGCAGGAGAAAGGATAGAAAAGAATAATGGAATCAACCATCGATTCGTGACGTTCGACGAGAAGAGCAAGCGCTTTTATCGTTTCTCTCCACGTATTTTCCCAGTATCTTTTATAAAACTGCCTTCTCCTCGTTGTTTTTTGCTGTTAAATTTCTTTCGATATCAGTCATCCGTGAATATATGCGAAGAATTGTAATGCGATGGTGTTAAATTCAAAATGATTTTCAAACGAGAATGCGTAAGATTCAAAAAGAGAAGCAATTTCTGGAATTTTCGTCTAACGTTTGATCAAAACTATGAAATGAACGGTGACAATCGTCGATATTCATTCGAGGATTTTTCTTGAACGCAACGAAGCGAAAAATATTACATCGAAACATTTCTTCTCGTATTTTTGCTATTAAAGATAAAATCGAACATTTAGCGAAAAAAACATTGTACTCGGTATTCTTGGCTTGAGAAAAATATTAAAATTTTTATCCACAAATAATCAAATCAAAAATAAAATGATATTCGGATGATATAAATTTAAACGGCGTAACGGTAAGAAAGTTTCAAAAGATAAAAAAGGAATCGTTCCTAGTTACCGACAAACCGTGTTCAACTCGTACAAAGTTGAAGTAGAATCACGTTCTATTTTCCGAGCGAGTTGATAAGGAAATCGTATTAAATCTGCTATTAAACGCGGAGGTGGTAATCAGAGTGAATCTTTAGCGATGAAACACTTACGTCTCGTGGCGTTGGAACCGTGGGATTGTAACCAGTTCGAGCCGGTCACTATGGTGCACGTTTATCCATGAAATATGGCCGTCCGTCGCGCTTGACTTTCACTTTACTTGACACAGCACACAATCATTCATCGACCGTCGAGGTTAGAATTAAAATCGCGCGTGACGCGTCACGAGAAACCGATATATGTATATATATATATGTGTATATATATATATATATATATACATACATATACACCCACCTCCTCTCACGATTCTGTGTAAAATCCTCCACTTGAAATGCGACGTGTTTTTTTCACTGTAACGATCATTCTCGATGTTCACTCGTCCTTCGAAGCGGAGCTGGCAACATCGATCGAACGATTCTCTCTCGCTACGAGCCTCACATATCGATACGGATCTTGATCTCTCTTGATACCCGATGCGACGACACTCGGATATTTAACGAGAGCAAACCCTTCGAAATATTCTACGATTCCGTACCCGTTTAGCTCTCGAGAGCTCGAAGGTAAATCGAGCTTGAAATAATTAGTAAATTCCGTTTAAAACGTTCGACCGGCGTATCGCGTTCGGTTAGAAACGCGGCGGCATCGTTAGGGAACACTGCGTCTGGGAATGTTGCCAATTCGAGGCGCATTTCACTCGCAACTCGCATCTATCGCGTAAATTACAATTTCTTTCACGCGCGTCTCCCGGAAGATTTATCGCGATTCGAAAACACTCACACACCGTTTTGAACACGAGCCGAATAACTTTGGATATCAGCGTGAAAGCATTCGCGTCAAATATGGCTGGACAGAGTCGACGCGACTCGAGAAACACTTGAACTGTGTCAAACTCGACAAAGGGAGCACAAAGTCAGATTAAACGGTTCGAACGAAACTCTCGACTCCGAATATTCGAGCCCCTGCCCATTACACGCGTCCAACGAACCGAACCGGTCAATTTTCGTCGCAACTCGCAACACACATACACGATGTTCGCGTGCCTCAAGGACGCGTAGCAAACTTCACGGCAAAGCGACTGCGAATCGCGACACCGCGCGTATCGTTGAGCTTCCTTTTTCGAGAACCAGCTCCGACGGCTTCCTCACAGTATCACCTTTTTTCCTTTCCTTTTTTTTCCTTCTCCCTCCGGAGATCCCCACTCTCGATCCTTTTTTTATCCTATATTTTTCCCATCGGCTTCGCTGCGGGGCACCGCTTCTCCTGTTTCTGAACCAGTGCGAACAACACTATTCCTATTTCCGGTTATTACTCGGAACCAGAGAAAAAGCACGGAACCAACGGATAAACGCCGGCACGAAAGCGTCACTACCCGTACGCGCCGATACGACACGGCGGCAACAATAGAAAATCTTCGGGGTGGGGTAAGCCGAGAGAGGGTGGGGGCACGTTCACCCTCGAGACGACGACGGCAAGTCGACCAGTGTGGAGACAAAAGCGCGCAGATGATCAGACACGAACTGCGATACGCGCGGCCCGCAGTGCTGCCGTCTACTGGTGCTCCGTGATCTTCGTGGAATCGTCTCCCCCACTCCGCCCCTGCTCCCGGCTCTGGCCCTCAGCCCTCCCCGCGACACACCGCCGCCCGATCACCCGATCCGCCACTCCCTCCTCGCTCGCTCCACTCGCCGGACCACCTTTCCCCTCTCTCCCCTCTCCCCCCGACCCCGGTTATCGCCCGGCCCGACCATCCGATCCTACCTCCCCTCGCAACTCTCCTCCTCCCACCTTATCCGTTCCGTTGCCACGACCCCTATCTCGAGACCCTAGGCAACGAGCAGCCGCCTTCGAAAACCGGGAGCGTCACGCGAGCGACGATAATATTGCAAACGTGGCTTGTTGATGCATACCCGATAAACTGTCGCCCTTTCTCTCTCTCTCTCTCTCTCTCTCTCCCTCTCTCGCATCCCCACTACTTGCCCTCTCGCTTTCTCTTTCACCGAGACTCGTTATCTTCGCGTTTCTACGCGAATCCTGCCCACTGTGTTTCGAAAGACGTTCCGTAACTGAATTTTAACTACGCGCGGGTCCTACGTACGGAGCGTTGACACATGTGTCTCGATTCCAAAGGTCGAAACGAACTCTAACAATTTATTCAACGCAGATTTTGCATAATTTTTCTCTATTAGATTACAAGTTATTATTAAATTCGCATTATTACGCGAGTATAATTATAACCTTGAATAGCAATTTGAAATTTTCGTACAATATGCGTTCGAAAACGCACAAATTTCGGGAAATTTCTGTCGTTACGCATAATCGTCCGCGATGTGTTTACCAACGTTCTCGTTAAATCCCATGTTACGTCGAATTCTGAATTCAACGGCACAATTTGACAGTATAATTTTCCGCAACGAGGAAACATCCGAACGATTTGCATAACGTTTGCGTTCGAATTGTTCCCGATAATTTATTAACCTTCTCTCTCACTTTTCCCAAGATGAAGAGGGGAAGAGAAGAGAGAAGAAGAAGAGGAAAAAAGGAATCTTTCGCGCTCGGCTCGTCGCGATCTCACGGATCGATGGTATCTGGAGCAAGTTCGCATCGGTCCGGCGTCTACTCTCGTGCGAGAGAGTATACCTCCGCTAATTTTACCGCGGCGTGTATGTGAATAGAAGCCGAGATTGTACGCGGAAACCCATTGTGAGTTGGCGAACCGTGAACGAAATGGCTACCTTTACGCTTTGCCGGCTACGAGAGTATGCGGAATTTATTGGCAATCGATACTTTTGTTCACGAGCGCGTGCTCTTTTCGCCAACTCTTCCCGATCATTTCAAAGGCATCGTCTTTCTTTCTCGCTCGATCGATCTCGTTTCTCTTCTTTCTTTCCTCGATTACGATTCCAACTTCTTCTCGGCGGTTGGAAAAGGATAAATTAGAAACAAAGTGGCGAACACATGCATCCGTGCTACGCTATGCATAGAACGATGAAAGGTAGGGCGAACAAGTCACGGAGCGTGGCGGCTTTATTTATGAGGCTTACAAAGTATCGATCCGGCACGTCATTCGGGAGTAGTTCGGCCAGCCGGCAACTTTGTTGTTGGCCACTGAAACTTTCTAAGCGGGGAAAACTCCGGCACAAACAGGTGGAACGGGCGATGAAGGCCTTCTGGCGCCAGCCAATGCTACGTGCTTGTGTATGTGTATATATATTATATATTATATATATATATACTCATACAGAAGCGGCCCCTCTAGGCACACAGACATCGAACGTAGACACGTGCAATTGAACCCTCCGCGCGTTAACAATATTGAGAGAGAGTCGGCGCGAAGGAGGGGATCGCAAACAACCCTCCGCCACGAGAGAGATTCAAGGAGAAATTGCCAGGGTCAACCTCTATCCATCGCCGCGGAATAAACGATTCTCCTCGCCATTCTTCCCGAAGAATAACTTATCCATTAAAGGAGAGAACAGGATTCTTCCTCCCTCATCGAAGAGATATTTCGCAATTTATTGATTCAATCGATCGCCCGAAAGATTCGCGCGTTTCATCGTTATTCATTTTTCTGGATATAATCGGCGGATAATTCGCGGGGGACAGAAATACTCCGGAACACTTCAAGCTGAATAATTTATTCGCGAAAGGGAGGGGAGAGAGAGCAACGTGGGCGAGGTGAAACAACCCGTGCGGTATCGCAATTAATTTACGTGCCATTTCTTAACGAGTATTTCCGCCCGATCTTTCTCTCTTTTTTTTTTTCATCGGGCAGTTTAATGAATTTCTGTTTTTTTTCATAAGGGTAATTCGATCTTTTAAGGAGGCCTCTCTTTCGATGCAAATTTAATTACCGAGAGAAAAAAAAGAAAAAGATGGACGATTTCGATCTAAGGATAATTTATTATAAATTATCCAGAGGATAATTTCGGAGGAAATGGATGCTCGTTTAAAATTCTCGCCCGATGATTTTGCACGATCGTCGAATCGATAACGAATTACCCTCCCCTCGTTGACGCGTTATTGCCAACTAAGCGGAAGTATTTCCGTAACCGCGCTCATACATATCGATTTAAACAACTCTGAAGTTGTTGGAAAAAACAGAAAAAGAGAGAGAGGATAATAGAAGACGTTTTATCGGATTGAAGGGAGAGAACTGGCGGGAATCGGGCTGGGAAGAAAAGTTGGCGGAATTGCAGACAGGTTGGGAGAGGACGAAATTCGCCAATTTGTAGGCTGATGTTTTGCGTTAGCTCCGGCCGGGCAGGGATGTGTTTCGCGCCAACCACCAGCCACCCCCACCACCGTGCCTCCCCCACCAGCCTGACCTGCCCGAGAATCAATACAGCTACCGACCGCCGCCCCAAACCCCGCGCCACCTGCCCCACCTACTCTCTCCACGCTACACGCTTTCCCCCTTTTCCCATTCTCGAGTGCCGATTCCCATTCTGGGTTCGTTCGCAGCTTCAGCCCGACTTCCACCCCGTCCTCGCGACCCTCGCCACTCTCCGCATTTCTCTTTCTGCCACTCTAACCCCCAGCCCTGCATTCTCCCCACTCCTCCAATCCTCCCTCTCCATTCTGATCTCCACCGTCGACTATCTCGCTTCCTTCCTCGTCTCGAGGAGGGCTGCTCTTCTTCCTCCTCTTCCTCCTCTTCCTCCCACGTGCCACGAGGCTCGGCTCGTTTTCTTTGGGCCGCCTCGGTGCAGACTCGGCCAACCACCCCTATTGGCTGAACGACCCTTTAAAGGATAGATACTAGCTCCGGGAGCCGGGTAATAAAGATGAGATGAGACGAGATGGGATGAAAATGGTTGGAGAGGGGGAAGTTTCTTCTTTTTTTTTTGAAAACCAGGTGAACTTGATCGAGTCCCGGACCGATTGGCGACCGGCCAGGATGGTCTCCCTACTCTTTTTTTAGAAGTAGGGAGGGGGTTCGGTTGTTTGGCCGATATTTACATTCGGATGAATCGGCCCTGTCTGTGTCCGCCCGAACGTGTATTTTCCAGTTTCGCCGACATCGTCCGTTTCGATTGTTGACCGAGCTCGTCGTCCAACGGAAACGAGGAGAGAAGAGAGAGAGGAAAAGATGTGTGTATATATATTAATGGAGGTAACGAACCGAGGAAAATCGACAACTGGTGCAATCATCTTCGAGCGACCTTGCGACGGAATACAGGTCTCTCCTTTGTCTAGCTCGGTTAGAAGAGAAGCAGGTGGAATAGCATCGAAAGTTTTCCCCTCGAAAGGGGGAGGACCCTTTTTTTAAAGAAGCTGTTGGTCGATTTAATGAGAAACGAGAAAGGGGGACCATCAATCTCCCTTTCTCACGTATAAAGGAATCCGAGAGTTGGCGTAAAACCCGTTCCATCGCGGGATATTGTTGGGGGATCCCATACTGGGAAACGGAAGTGCGTACCGTTACTCGTTTTTTAAAGAATAAGATACTTGCGAATAATATATATATATACATATTTCAGTTTATTTATTTATACGGAATTAATTAAACGGGTCCCACAATTGCTGTATTAATTTTTTCTCCCCGATAAATGATAAGAAAGATAGAAAAGATGAAAAGAGAGAAAGAAAGAATAATCGAGTAATTTATCATTGCCTAAAATAAATAGATGGATAAATAAATAAATAAATAAATTTTAAAGAGAGATTTCTTTCTTTCTTTCTTTTCTCGAGGAGGTATATATTTTTTTCCTTTCAAAGAAAAAAGAAAGAAGTCGAATAATTAATCATTGTTAAAATAGATAGATAGATAAATAAATAAATAAATAAATCTCCCTTAAAGAGAGATATCTTTCTTTCTTTCAAAGAAAAAAGAAAGAAGTGGAATAATTAATCATTGCCTAAAATAAATAGATGGATAAATAAATAAATAAATAAATCTTAAAGAGAGATATCTTTCTTTCTTTCCAATTTTCGAAGAAGTATATATTTGCTCCCTTTCAAAGAAAAAAGAAAGAAATCGAATAATTAATCATTGCCTAAAATAAATAAATAAATGAATCTTAAAGAGAGATATCTTTCTTTCTTTCCAATTCTCGAGGAAGTATATATTTCAAAGAAAAAAGAAAGAAGTCGAATAATTAATAATTATTGCCTAAAATAAATAAATAAATAAATCTTAAAGGGAGATATCTTTCTTTCTTTCCAAGAAAAAAGAAAAAATACTTAATCATCGCCTAAAATAAATAGATAGATAAATAAATAAATTTTAAAGAGAGATATCTTTCTTTCTTTCCAATTCTCGAGGAGGTATATATTTCCTCCCTTTCAAAAAAAAAAAGAAAGAAATCGAATAATTAATCATTGCCTAAAATAAATAAATAAATGAATCTTAAAGAGATCTTAATCATTACGTAAAATAAATAGATAGATAGATAAATAAATAAATGTTGAAGAGAGATATGAATGAACCGTTTCGCGGACAAAGCGGTGGTATTAAGCGTGGAACGCGGGAAGAAGAAGAAGAAGAAGAAGAAGAAGAAGAAGAAATTCCGTGGAAAAGGGAGGAGAGTTGGTTCACAGTGTTTAAAGTGGCTCTAATGGCCATTTCCAAGAAGCGTCTCGAAACTGGAGAGCAAGTTCCATTACCCCGGCCGAGATGTATACCGGCTTAATCCCTTTCGGCGAGTTTTCGAACTCGTATAAGCCAAGCCCGGAATTCGCCGACTTTCAGGGGCTGTCGACCCAAAGTATTCCCGCCAATTCCCGCCCCAACTTTCCGCACCACCTTCCAACCAGATTCCTTATAAACAGATCCTCCGAAGGGGGCCAGTGTTACGTCGAACACTTGCCTCAGGTTTCTTTAAAATACAATCTTTAATAAATAAATTTCCTAAAACTTTGCTTTTTTCGTCAACCAGATCAATAAATAAATTCGATCAATCTCGATAAATAATTTAGGAAAATGATTTGATGGAAAGAGAGAATTGAAAGTTGCTCGTTCCAAGTTTCGAGAAGAAATCTCGAGGAAACAACCGAACAACTCTGGCGACCCAGGATTTCGAAACTTTCTAGGGATTAACCTAACCTAACCTAACCTTAATGCTTCTCGATCAACTCTCTTTTCCCAAACCGATTTCTGATTCGTTACGAAATTTATTTAATTCATTCTATAAATATTATTATATATATAATAATTCATAAGATTGATGATTCATAAGATTCATTCATAAGATAATTCATAAGACAGAAGTTTAGAGATAGATTATTTGAAATAATATTCGTTTAATTTTTACTGATATTAATAATTGCAATTTTTAAATCGTCTTTTATTAATAAAGAGAATTCACGATCTTATGAAAAGATTTCGAATTCTTTTTCTTTCTGCTTTTGGGAGGACAATGACGACACGCGTCTTCGAGAAAGATAATAAAGGAAAGATAATAAAAATATCTAAAACAGGTTGATCTTAAACGACTGTCTGGCTGGGAAATCGAGCGAGGAGAAGGAAGGTGGGGCAATCGTGTTCGCGACGAGCGGAAGTCGGCCGGCAACGGATTCTCTGTTCCCGATTCTTGAAAGCTCGAGGGTGCCGCAAACACCACTTTATTGATTTGCCGGGTTTAAAGGGAAGCACTCGGTCCGCACACACACACACGCTCTTTCGTTTCCATCGAACAAGATATCGTGTTCGATTCACGATAATTTTCCGAAATGGAACGGAAAGAATTCTTTTCTTCTTATCTCGAATCGAGTGGTCTGCGTGTTATCTTGCGTAGACGTATGTAGATTCACGGTTGGAAAGAAGAATAACAAGGAGAAAAATATCGGATAGGCGATGAGTGATAAAGCGATAACGCTTGGGTCGAAAGTTACACTTCTCATTATCTCGCAGGTGCGAAAGCGGCGGCCAAGGACGAAGGAATTTTCAAATTCGCTCAACTTGTTTGCGTGAACATTTTTTCTCGTTAGGAGGACGAAATTATATTTAGATAAAGATTCATTCCGTCGGAAAAATACGTGTTTCTTTTTCTTCTATCTTATCTGCGAGCGATCGTTTCGAAGGAAACGTATTTGAGCGAATCGTTTATCTTTATTAGAGGAAAAAGCTGTTATGTTCGATTATCGATCTGAAATATCTCGATGCGATAAAAATCGATTCGTCAGACAAAGATACTTTGAAAATATCCACTGAGTATTTTTATTTTTCGCTTTCAAGCAGCGATGAGACAAAGTTAATCGACGATAATGCGAATCTTTAAGCGATGCGTAATAAATTTATCTCATTGAATTGGACGAGTATGAATAAGAGTACGTTTCGTTATTTACAGAGTGAGCTAAAAAAAGGATCAAAGAGGATAGATTTCTTTTAATATTTATAATACAAGAGCTTATCAGGTTGTTCTTTCGAGTATGGATTATTAAAATTAACGAGTTAATAAAACTATATATATATATGTATTTCATAACGTTATTAAATGTTAAAATACACTTTTTGAAAAATCTTATTCTCTTTGCTGCCGAATAATTTAAAAAGAAAAAAAAGACTGCTCCAATTAAGATTTTTGACAATATTCGCCTTTTCTTCTACTGTTTTAAAACCGAACAATCGAAAAGAGAAAAAGGAGAAAAGTTTTATTCAATCGAAAAGTATAAATAACCTTTCGTAGAAATTAATATCGAAAATGAATAAAATTGGACAATTTATGATATCGAACTTTTCAAATTTCAATTTGATGAATATTAAAAAACCGGATAATCACCAGAGAATGATCGATAAACGAATGAACGTTAAAGTGTAAAATCGTTTACGTTTCTTCATAAAACTTCAAATCAACTTCAAATCTCTTCCACTAACACTTTATTTCCAAACTTAACTTCGTTTGTTCGCTTTTGCCTCTTCGTATATTTTGCAAAGGCAACGATACGTATGTATATATCAGTTTCAAAATGAGTCGAAGGCGAAAGAAAAAGAGACGACAGATAAAAAAAAATGCAGCACGACACATTGCTCTTGCCTTTTATTATTGTAAACTACGATGGCGATTTAATAATAAAACGGAATTGAATTTCACTCACCACAACAAGCGCGTGCGTCAGAGCAGTCGATGACCTCGACCTCCTCGGTGTCATGCCGACGACCTCGCCTCTCATGATGCTCTCCACGACTGTACAAAAAAAAAAGGAACGAGCTGAAATTGATATTTCGTTCTTTTTCTTCTTTCCACTCTTTAAAAAAAGTATACTGCAGCCGCCCACTAGTAGTTTTCCTTTTTGAAAAAGGATTCTCCTTTTTTTTTTTTTCGTCGATTTTTCGAAAAAGAAATTTTGTTCAATCGAATTATCTCTCATCACTCACCTCCGTCGCCGATCAACCGCATTTGTACTAGGCTGGGGTCCTCGTTGTGGTCCTCGAGAACTGTGTCATCGGTGACGGTCAAATCCTGGAATTGTTGCAAATCGAAACGATCGATTGATTGATCTCCAAAACCAGCTTTTTTTAACCGATTTAAAATAAATATGATTATGATGAAATAAGCTCTTTTTTTTTATCTTTATTATCCCAATTTGCGGATAATCTTTAAATCTACATAGTTAATCTCCAAAAATCGTATTCGATGATATATTTTATGGAAATAATAAATAGAAGCAACTCTGAGATATCAATCTCTGGCGAATGAATAATTATTCCCTTCCCTATTACGAATTCAATTCCTGAGAAAATTTGTTATTAGAAGAAAGAAAAAAAATGATATTATTGGAAATTAAAGACGAATCGAATTGTATTCGTCGTGCAGACAATTTCGGGAAGTTTACCTTGGTCGACTCGTTGTAACCAACGATGACGGCAGTGTACCATTGCGTGGTGCCCTCGGCCCGATAAACTTCGACCCTGAAGCCGACCAGAACGCTCGGCGTGGTGAGCAGGATCCTTTGCCCGTCCTGCATCTCTGCCCATCGCCTGACGGCGCTCGCCCAAGGCACCGAGCCTTTCGTAAGCTCCCAGTCCTGCTGCAGAAACAACACGCCTCGGTCGAAGCCTCGTTTTTTTTACGCAAAGAAATCCAAATAAATTAATAATTCTTCGACCCCGTTTCGACGATTGTAAAAAAGTGAAGAAAAAGAAAAAATATATGTATTCGTCGTTATTCGTAAAGGGAAAGGAGATAAAATATACGATTAATTCCTTTTCTCTTCTTTTTCTTTTTTAAACCAATAAGGATCCGACTTCCTCGAGGCGGCCATCCGCGACGCGATGCTCAACGTAGTATCGTAACTGGGTGATTAATTCTCCTTTTGGCTTTGTTGCTTTGTTGAAGACGATTCTTTCATTTTCCATCAATCGTTCATTTGTTCAAGCCGATATAAAACCGACAAAAGCTACGAGGATTTGTTTTGTTTAAGCGGGATTAGTTTTTAATTTGTCTATTCTCCGGCAGAGAGATGGCGCTCGTTGTGTATAACTCTATTGTTTTAATCAGCTGATAGAATTAACAATTCAATTTTCTTCCCAATTATCCACGCTTGCAATCATCCGTGTGGTTTTCTACAACGAATGATTATTAATAATAATTTCGTCAAAGTAAGTGAAGTAAGAGCGGTAAATAATTCGATTATTTAGCGAAGTTAGAAGAAAAAAGGAAAATAAATCGTTCCACGGAGATTCGAAAATATTACGATCGTCTAAATTCAATTTCAAAATCGAAATCGATAAACGTACTTTTAAATCATTTACTTAAAAAAAAAAAAAACAATCGAGTCGATCGAAAATGGAATCAGAGCCTCTTGGAACTTCAATGAAGTAATTCCATTCCGTTCTACTTTGTTAAACTCTCTCTCTCTCTGCCCGTCAATATTTTCACAAATACAAGAGACAGTTATACGCGTGTTGCGTCAACGTCTCGTTACGTCACGATCGCATCGTTACGTCAGATGCGTTGTATAATCACAGCATGAAGACGCACGATAATAGTAATATAACGGCAATTATAATGCCATTACCATTGAGAGAGGCTTCAACGATCGCTCTCCGCTGAACTTTCCAACTGGTGGATGAAGAATGATCAAGGAAGAAAAATCCTTTTCGAGGATTCGAAGAAATTTCTTCAATGTTGGATAATTTTAGAAATAAACGTGGAATTTTCGTTTAAGAGGATTTTAAAATCCGAATGAAACGAAGAGGAAAGTAAGAAAATACTTATCTTTTAATGGATCGATTATAGAAAGATATTTAAACTTGAATTTTGTAAAATAACGATATATATATAAATCATTCTTTATCCGTTAACGCTTTCTTCGAATTTCATGCATCGAGTTGTACAGAAATATTTTCTCCAGAAATATTCCAAAAATGGAAAGAAATACCTCTTCGCCTATCCAGCTAATATTATCTCTTAATCTCGAAGGCTTCATCGAGACGGGCCACCGTATCTCTGTCTCTCTCTATCAAGAGTCGAAACGATGATGGGGGAGGAGAGGCGCGAGGAGAGAAGAAAACACGAGGAAAGGTACGTCGCGGGGTGTATCGAGGACCGTTAGGTAAAACGGGAATATGTTGGCGCCTCGCGTTGGCCGTTCTCCAACGTTTCATCGGTGCAACGCTGTCGACACGAGTCACCAAACCGGCAACCGCGGCGAGGAAACAAGAGCAAAAAAACCGTCTCGAAAGGTTCGCGCGAGCCTTCTCTCCTCCTCCACCTCCCCTCTCCACGGGACGAACGAACGAACGAATCCACGTGATCGCTTCTTTCCGCCCCGTACGTACACGTATCGCACGGTATGCGTGTTGCTAGGTATGCGGCTCGAAAACAGAAACCGGCAGAAAGAACCCGTTGCATTTATAGTTCAGGGTCACCACACTGTTCGCCCGGTCCAACCGATTCCGCTCAGACTCGCTCCTTCTCCGTTCCGTTCGGAATCGACTCCACCCACTTCTTCCTCTTGCCCCCCACCACCGACCCTTTCTCCTTCTCTCTTTCACCAACCGTTCGCGCCACTCTTTCCTACGCTCGCTCGCCCTCTCGCTCGCTCCTTTGCCACCGCGATCCTTCCGTCCCGTTTCTTCGTCTCTTTTATCCTTTTGTAGCCAGCCGGTCGCAGCTATTTCTTTTCTTTTTTTCTTCTTCTTCGTTTCTTTCCCTTTGTTCGCTCGAAACATTCCTTCTACCTGTGTTTCTCTCTTTTGTGATTTTTTCTTTTTCCTCCTTCGCTTCTTTGGCGATTCTTTTCTTTTCTCGAGCAAAGATGTTTCCCTCTGCGAAGGGAAAGTGAGGCGCGCGTATCAAAAATCGATAATCGAGAACGAGTAATTTCCACTGACCCCGATGTGTCATCCCATTATTTCTATTTTTTTAAGTTACCAAGTTCAATCGTCATCTCAGGATTATACTTTATTTTATTAGGCGAGCTGATTCCGATGAGAAAAGAAATTTATTCTATTTCTAATCAAAATAACAATCAATATATGCCTGAAATAAACAGCTGTTTTTAAATATTCTTTTCCTTACTGGCCGACGAGAAATCAAAGAGTAAAAATTCAACCGCGAGAAACGTATTACACTTTTCTCTTTTCTTTCTTCCATCGTGCGAGAGTAATTCGAGGGTAATCGGGTTTGATGCGATGCTGGAGGATGAAAACTCTGGCGCAGCTGATCCTGACCACGATCTTCCCGGAAACTTCTCCCGCCGCACGTGAATGACTTAGAAATTCGTCGGGGATCCGGGAAAACTTTTAACGGTAAAAGTTCCGCTAGTTTAATTACTTGGAAACAATTCCCCGCATCCGCGTCCACCGGCTCGAACGTAAAAACTTTTCAAGTACGCTCGACCGGAGAAACCACTCGTCGGATCGATTTATTTTCGCGCCATGCTTTTTCCCCCCTCCGCCATCTTGAAATATGGAAAATCGATTTTAATCGAGTTTCAAGAATATCGATTAGATTCAAAATCACAATAACAATGCCCTTCATCCTTCAAATTGATGAAAAATTTTGTTCATTTATTCTCTTATTAATTTCTCACTCGGTAAAGAAACTTTTGTTAATTTCTCGCTCGGTAAAGAAACTTTCTACGAATAACTCGTCTATCGTACAAATTTGAATCTTTCTCGATCGTAATTTTTCGAAACAATAAACTCGGAAAAGAAAAAAGGAAAAATGTTAGATCGGGGACGACTTAAAGGCGATATATTCGGTCGGGATCCGCTCATCCCTCCCGAAAGATTGCTCGCAGTCACGGTTTCCCAGAGGGCTGGATAGGTCAATAGCCCCTTGGAACTTGCTTCCAAGTTTCTCCTCCCCGTTTTCTAACGAACCGAGTTGCTGCTAGTCGGTTTTCGGCAAACTTGCGTGACACTCGATCGGATCCTAAACGCGACCCATCGATATAAAGCATATAAGCCTCGCGAGATTTTCGAAATCAAGTTTGCATTTCGCATCGACGATGTTCTAAAATGGAAGTCGATGAAAAAATCGACGCTGTATATACTCATATATACTCACGGTAAACGGCTTCAGCTTCGAGTAATCGACAAAGTCCAGCCTCCGATCTTGCATGAATTCGAGAGGCATCGCGTCTTCCGGCAACTCTGCACGCGCCACCAGCGGATAAAACGTCTGCAACAATTCCATTACATCTAATATCCATCGTAATATAAAGTTTTTTCTTTCTCTTTCTGTTACGAATTGAATTATTTTATTACTCAAATGAATATCTTTTTCTTTAACACGATTTACATATGGAATTGTCGATCCTAATCTTTCCAAATACGAAATTCATTTCTTCCACGCGATAAAATTCGACGAGAAAAAATTTAACAAACAAGACAAGATAAATTGTTATACAAAAACAATTCTATTATAAATTTCTTCTTCTAAACGTTATAAAATAAAAAAATATAATATAATATATTTATATATATATATATATATAAATAAAACTCGAAAACGAGATATTTCCATGATTGCGTATCCATATTTGATCCAAGTGGCGACGAAAACGACGAGAATTAATTAAAAGTTCCGGTTAATTAGGATCAGAAGCGTCCTCGCCGAGGAAATCCACTCGACGCAAAATCAGTTTTTCATGTATTCGAATAAGAGACACGAGAAGACGCTTGAAAGAGAAAGAAAGGGAAGAGAATAAAAATTTAAAGGGATAATCGATGATTAAGAGAGAGAGAGAAAGAAGGCGCACTTACGAGAGCCGGCCAGGCGACCGTGTTGGCGACAGCTGTGGCGCCCCTCAGCAGCTTCCCGTTGATACGGTGATGGTGGTGGTTATTATTCGCGTGATTGTGGTGATCGATGGCGATGAGGCTGGCATGCCTTGGATCAGGCCGCTCGGCCCAGCACAGACCCTTCTCCACCAGGAAGAACGAGAACACCGAGTCCCTGTGCGGCGATAGCCATTCCCTCCTTTGCCACTCCACGTCGTCGTATTCTACGAGGATCTGCAAGCAAAGTATTTCTAAATTTATATAAAATTTCAAAAAAACTTCGAACTATTTGATATATATTTTTAAAATACATTATTATAAATATTTTTAATAATCCATCGATTCTATTAATTTATTCAATTTCATATTCAATCCTCGTTGAATGTTTCGTTATTTTCTGGAATTATTTATTCGAGATATTTTTGCTATTTTATTCAATATCGAGATGTTTGAAGGTAATTTTTCTAAGTTAAAAAAAATTATATATGCAAGGATAGTTATATTATTGACCGATTACGAGAGATTCGTTGAAAAGTTTCGTCTCTCGATAGAAATTGCTCGATATTTTCAGATCTCGTACAGAAACTCTATTCTGTTCGTTCGATTCTATTAATTTATTCAATTTCATATTCAATCCTCGTTGAATGTTTCGTTATTTTCTGGGTCGATGGAATTATTTATTCGAGGTATTTTTGCTATTTTATTCAATAATCGAGATGTTTGAAGGTAATTTTTCTAAGAAGTTAAAAAAAATTATATATGCAAGGATAGTTATTAATTTTAAACTTTTGGTATTATTGACCGATTACGAGAGATTCGTTGAAAAGTTTCGTCTCTCGATAGAAATTGCTCGATATTTTCAGAAACTCTATTCTGTTCGTTCGAGAAAAAAGAAGGAAAGAGAGAAGAAGGGGGAAATAAGAGGAGCTCGATATTGGCCGATTAACGGTATCCATTATTCATAAATCACGAACACAGCGGCGTTAAAAGGGGTGATCGAAGGGGAAACGGTGAATTCTCACGCTCGGTTTATTTCAGCTCTTCGTTAACGCGATAAATTCGTTAACGAACGGAGCGATCGCTAATTGAAGGTCGAATCTGCGCGTCGCTTAACAAATGCGATCACTGTGTCTAACGATCCGGTGAAAGTGATCTTTCATCATTAAAAATGAATCGACGACATCTTTCAAAATTCTTTTTTTTCTTCTTTTCAATCTATTCGAAACAAGTTTTCTCCCCCTTTGATTATTTTTCGAGATAACGAAAGGATCGATTTGTCGTTCGTTCGGCTGATTTCACGATCGAACGACCGACATTCCTCTCCCGTGCAGCGCAACGAACTCAAAGGCACACGCGTGACCCGTTACGGTCGTGGCGCGTCAGCCAATTAAATGCATAAATCAACATTAATCGTGGCGCTGCTAGGTCGTCGAGACCGCTTATTTGCGATCCTTTTCGAAACAGTTTTATAACGCTCCCTCTTTTTACGTTTCGTACGTATTTTTTCTATATCGAATGATTACGATGATACACGATCGTGTAATATAAAATACCAAGAAAAATCGTGAAACACTTTTTGTACAATATCTCTTCATTCCCAAGAAATTTTTAGATTTCATAATTCTCCGAATTCTTTCGACGTTATATTTTTCTTTAATCCAACTAATAACGCCTTATCTTCAACTAGATTCCTGGGAAAACGTGGTATTTCTAATCTTTAAAAAATCGAGCTGGCGGTATTCGTGGAAAATAATCAACACGCAATATCGCGGATAAATTATTTCGTTGCAGCAAGAGTTGCCCGGGAGAACCGGTGAAAATAAATCTTCGTGTGTGCCCTTGATTTTATCGAATGCACGGTCGCACGAGCGGCCGCTAAAAGCGCGGGGAAAACGAGGCTTGGCAACTCGGGACTCGGCCGTCAGGCGGCGATACCTGTCGGAGTGGGGATCAGTAATGGCCGCCACAGGATTCGAAAGCCCCGCCCCCGGCCGACGTCCCGGCACCGCCCGATTCCCCGTTGCCAAGGCGACCCGCGGTCGGCCATTTTGCACTCGTGACCTACCGCAACCGTCTCCTACACAGGCACGCAGAATCTTTCCCCTTCTTCTTCGACCGCGATTCACGTCTCCCCCCCACCCGGCTGACTACTCGTATCGCGCGCCGTCGCGGTCCGTTTCGCGTTCCCCTCGTTTCGAACACGGACGGTGAAAAGGGAACGGTGCACGCGCGTCTTGTTTCCATCAAAATTTCCAATCTTTTTTTCTCTTCCGAATATTTCATCTCCGGTGAGATGATAATTTCGCGTACGAGAAATTCGAATCTCTTTCGTTTCTAAGGTAAGAAGAGGGAAAAGAGAAGAGTCGTTGTGGAAATGAAATTCGCTTCCCGATCAGATAAACCACGTTCGCTCGTCGTTCCTTTCGACGTTTAAATTCTGAAACGGCGGCCATTGATCAACTTCCTTCGCGCCTTCCGTGACTCTGATCATCCAACTATTTCCAACGGCGTGACAACGAGCAGAAGGCGTGGATGGAAAACCGCCTTGCCCCCAGATCCCCGAACGGATAACCGACACGTTATTCGATTAATGGCCTATCCCCCTTTCCATTTTTTTATTTCCAAGTAACGTGTCGAAATTCTCAGTTTGAAAGCGCGTTGTATTTGAAACAATACGTTTCGAGGCTACGATTCGGATAGGTATCTCAAGGTCAGTGCCAACATTTCGAAAAGATGCGTCACGCACCGTTTCGCGCATATTTATTTTCGCGACGACGAGGACGATGACCTCCTCCTCCTCCTTTCCGCAGTGGTATCTCTCAAGGTCGTTAAAGGTAACCTCCTTCACACATCTTTCTGTACAACACGCGCGTATATAAGTTTTCTTAAAATTAGCCGCACACGTTTTGAAATCACGTTTTATAGCGTGTATCTCGGTCGATCGATGAACAACAACGAATCATTCGAACGGTTACACCGTGCAAGGCCGCTTAACGCAGCAACACTTTCGAGAGATAGATTATCCCATAAATTTTTAATATAAAAATTAATAAATTAAAATAAAATTTAATTTATTAAAATAATTATATCTAAATTAAATTTATTTCTAAAAAAAACTAGATATTAATAAGTTCGTTTAACATTTAATTTCTAAATTTATATTTATAATTTTATTGCTACAAAAAAAATAATATAAATTTAGCTCCCTTATTTTCGAGATATTTAAAATTATTAAATAAATTTTAATCAACCCTGATACAAAAGGTACAAAAAATTATTCTACTTTTTTACATTTAAATTTTCATTTACATTACTTTAAACTATAAAACTTTAAATTATTTCAAAATAATTAATTTAACCTAAATAAAATTTTTATAAACTTTTAAAAAAAAATAAATAATATATATATATATAATAAATCAAATAATTTTAATAATTTTAATTATAAAATTTGAAAAACTAATTTTTAATCTTTTCACTGTAAAAGAAATATGCGCAAAAAAAGAAGGAAGTGACAGTTTCCAAGACTTGTGCAAGTGGTGTGGAAAGAATAAATATTTCGTTGGGAAAGAAATTTGATCGAAAGGAAGGAATTAAAAACGAATCGAGACGTTGCGCAAGGCCCAATTAACTATTACGTTAAATACAGCTCTGCTCGCGTTACGTGGCTGCCTCTTCGATCATTTCACTTTTTCTTACAATGTCCTTTCGCGACCTACGACTCGATTCTTTTCCACGCATGCCCGATAATTAGAGAGAGAGAGAGAGAGAGAGAGGTGCTTTATTTACAAACTTTCGTGTCGTTGGGCAGCCTCGTGGCGTTGAAGGTTGAATCAGTGTCGTTGCTATTTTCTCCAAGAATTTTTACCAACCAGGGATGGAAATATATCTCCTCTCGAGGAATATTATCGATAATGAAGGAAAAAAATTTAACGTAGAAAAATACCGATTTATTTACGAAGCGAGAAACAGCGGACGTAAATATTTTGCTTAAATTTAAAAACCAGCTCGTAATTTATATAACAAATAAACTTTTACAATCGAACCCTTCCAACACGATTGATCCTATACATACATATATATAAGTACTTGACTAGAAGTAATAAGAGAAATAAATTATGTAATCTATTAATACCTCGGATGAATATGGCATATAATAAGTAACAGCGCGTGTAGTTATATTAAGAAACTCGCGTTTAACAAGTAGATACATCATCGAGGACAATCCTCGTGGAGTAATAACGTTTATAGCGAGGAATAAAACTTTTAAATACCAAAATACTCTTCGATTTCTATATCGATCTATAAAAAAAATTCTTAAATATCAACAAGGGATATTTCTATCCTCTTAATATTTTTTTCACTCAAGGAGGAAAGAATCGCGCGAGAGGAAGATCGATTTCTCGACAAGTGTTTTAGGGAAGGGGAGACATATATATATATATATAATCGAGAGAAGGATGGGTTCGATCCCGTCGCGACCCCGAACAAACTTTCTCGAACGGAAACTTGGAAAGTTTCGAAACGGGGGGAGGAAGGATAGGGGCCATTTAAAATAGGGAGGGGGAGGCATTCCAGTTGCGTGGAAACGCGGTGCTTTCAAAGGGCTCGCGTCACGTGTGTCGATCGTGTATCGGATCGGCTTAAATATTGGAAACGAGAACAAGGCTGAAAAGCTGCTCGTCCGCCAAGAAAATGAACAGAGTCCTCGTATGCATACGAAAGCCTTCGATACACGGTTCTTTTGTCGTTTAACGTTTCTTATCTCTCTGGATCGATCGATCGCTTTTCCTTTCGAGTTTAAATACCGCTACTCTTCCAACACTTTCGTTTCCAAGATCGAATACATGAATATCGATGTGAATTTACATTTCATACATCCTTCGACGAACGATGCGATACGTAAGCGGAAAAACGTAACTATTGCGTTATCGATTAATTATTCATCGGATGAATTATTTTCCAAAATCAGAATTGTGCAGTTTGTTATCTAGATTTATATTTTAAATAGATAATTACCGAGTTTACGTCAAACTCAAATCACAACATCATGCTTTCGGCACGATGGAAAATAATACGTGCAATGGATCGAATTAATGAATTTTATTACATCAATTCCAATGTTAAAGAGGTTTTTCTCCTCGAAAAGAATAAGTACATATACATTTCCAAACAGATTGTAAATCTCACCTGAAAGATTATTAACGATATTTAATTGGATTAAAGATGTTCACAGATCAGAATGAAAAAACGAGACATTTCTACGCAATTATTTATATTTCCACATTCTTCATTCCGCACATGCTTTTCAAACAATGGACGAGGAGGGAGAGGAGAGGGCCGATACATATTTAAAGGTAGGCATTCAGTATCTCGCATGACTCCCGAACAAAAAACGGGACGGTGATGAAAAAAGAAAGGAAGAAAGGAAGGAAGGAAGGAAGGAAGGAAAAAACTGCATCCATGGCCATCCACCGACTTCAACTTCGCGAAGAAAGAACGTCCCGCATTGTTTCAACCCTTCCCGTTAACAACGTCCCCAGCGAATGCGGGCAGAGGAGGGGGGGGAGAGGCGAGCGAAAAGTCACGGTCCATTTTTTCCATTCCCTCCTCTCTCTCCCGCCTCGAATCCCTCAGTGTGTCATTAGTTTTGCCTTTATTCATCGCACGTGGCTGCTCGCGGCTGCCTCTGCACAATACCGACAAATCACGTTCCGTGAGTGTGTACGCGATCTGCTCTCGATGCGTCCCATAGGCTGATCAAGGGAAATTTCTTCGAGTTAAAAATGATTTGGAAAAGGATCGAGACTCGAGGTGATTTTCTGTTTTACCTTTTCGTGATTCGATCTCCTATAATAATGGGGAAGGAATGGAAAGAAATCGATGGTATTTTGTTGTATAAGAGAATCGTTGAAAGTATCGTGTAATGTAAAGTATCTCTTAAAGGGGTGAAGAGAGATGTAAAATAAATTATAATATTAGAAATATTACGTAGTTTTATCTCTTTCTTTTTCGATTATTTTTATGAAAATAATTATACGAGTGTATGTATGATAGATTTAGGTACATGATAGATTTATCTTATAGAAGTAACATTATTTCAATGATAAATTTGATAAAAACAATGTTGCGTATGCAACTTTGTACGATATAACAACTTTAATTTCAAATTATTTCTATTTCTTCGTTTCCAGTAATTTTAATTTTTCTCTTTTCTATATGAAATAACGAAATGATTTCAAATAATATATTGAGTATATGTACATTTCAAATAATTATTTCTTATCTTCAATTAAATAAAGTTAAATAAAATTTGCTCCAGTCTCGTCTGTAATTGGGGCACAACTTTTTGCTTGCATTTTTGTATCCATTAAATCAAACTTTAAAAGAAGAAACGTCAGTTGCAAGAGATTCATGGTTTATTAAGGACAATTTAGAATATCAATAATCGATTCCTTTAACAAAAATACGATAATTTTAATAATTCAATTTTCATTATTTAGAATTAGTTATTTAATTACAATCATGTTCTTTTAAAATCGAAATTTTCGACAGAGTGTTCTATTTGGAAAATTCTAAGAATTTGACGTCACTTTGAAAAATTTCACAGATTTTATTGTTTGACAATTTGATGTTTTTCCCAAGAAATGCTAGAATTCCTGGAAAAATATATCGTATTATATCCCCCTAATATAAAATCGAATTTTCAGCCAAAAGTTTCATATATATGAAAGGTTCGTATATGTGAATTTCCGAGAATTTGACGTCAGTTGCAAGAATTTTAGAGATTCCGAGAATTTGACGTCATTTCTTGGAAAAATTTTTCGAAGAGTTTCGATATTAATCTCTTTTTTCTTAAATATCTCGTTTATCCTTCGTTATATTAAAAAATGCTTGGAACAAAAGTTGAACGGTTTCGAAAGGGCTATATTCTGGTGCTTTCAATTTTTTAAAACCTTATTTTTTTAAACGGCATCACATACTTTCTAATACTGTGATCTATGCATCGTGATCTATGCATTCTCTGTAAGAAAGTATCATCAAGCCATATATAGCAAAATATCATCGGTTTAAAAGATATTATTATAATTAAGTTTATTTATTTTCTAAACTGTAAATTTTTCATTGTATATGGCTCGATACTTTTTTATAGAGAATGCTAAGATGTAACAACTGATGCGTCAAAAAATGTATAGTTCTATTTAAGAAAACGACATTCATTTTTATAAGTCCTTCACGCTTCTATATATTAAAAAGTATATAGCAACAGGATGTGGTTCTCTTGAAACAATATTACTTTTGTTCGAAACAATTTTTAATATTTCTAAAAACAAACGAGATATATCAGATAGTGTTTTTCGAACCCGATATAGTTATGCAATTGGTTATTGAAAACAATGGAGATATTTCAAGTAAAAAAGATACAGTGCTCAATGTATTCTTGAATTCCTAAAAAATTAAAAAAATGTTAAAAAATGCATTTTAAAGCTGTAAAAGAATGGCAAAATAAAAAAAAAAATGACACAAAATCAAGTGTGGAAACGTTAATAGACGATAAATGTGAAAAAACTCCTTTTAAATGATGTTCTCCTGATACAAAATCGAATTTATGAGCAAAAATTTTATTCCATAGTTCGAAAACTTGAAAATTTCCAAGAATTTTAGAAATTTCGAGAATTTGAATTCTTGGAAAAATTTCTATGATGTCATGTACTCCTAAATAATACAAAATCGAATTTTTGGACAAAATTTCATTCTTTCGACACATTTGAAAATTTCCAAGAATTCGATGTCATCCCTAAGAGTTGTTCAAAATTCTTAGAAAAAATCCTATCAAGTTATGTTCTCCTGATCCAATTTTCGAGAAATATAAATTTTTAACAAAATCGTTAACTTTTTATCAAAAGAATATAATTTAACAAGAAGTGGCACATGTTTTTCTGGAATTCTAATTCTAATTCTATTTTATCCCAATTATTATCAGAATAAATGAGTAGAAAATGTATCGTACTTTTTTTATACTTACTTTTTATACATATTTTCAGAAATTAGTCATTTTTTAATCTTAATCTTAAGAGATCGAGAATTATACAGGATGGGATATATAATTTTTTAATATTAATATTAAAAATTATATGATTTCAAGAAAGGAATATTTTGATATTATATAAATGGATTTGTCGACAACTTGGAAAAGTTAACTTGGTCTTTTTAAATGGACCTATATTATTTTCAGTATACTATTAGATGCAACTCGATATTCTCCATAAAAAGCACAAATTTATTTATAGCAAAAAGTCATTAGTTTAAAAGATATTTAATTAAATTTAATTATTCTCTCGACTATGTAAGTTATTTGTCGGTTTTAATACTTTTTTTTATAGAAGCTGAAATGTATCTACTGTAATATTAAAAAACCTATGGTTCTATTTTTAAAAAATCGAGATTAACTTTCACAAATCAACATATGAAAAAATTAGTAACATCAAAATGTATCTCTCACGAAACCATTTAACTTTTTAATATTGCTAAAAACAAACGAGATGTTCCAAATAATAAAAATAAAGTGGATAAGGTGTATTCTCGAATTCTTCAAAAATGACAGCTTTCATTACAAGAAAAATATCTATCTAGATTTATGTAAATTGGGGGGGAAAAAGTGTTTCAAAAAGGATAATAAAAATGTATTGAAACAATAAATACACGATAAATACACATAAAAGCTTCTTTCCAATTAAATTATTCCGATACACCAAAAAATTGGACGAAAGTTTCGTTGATTGAAATTACTATTATTTTAAATCAATCAATATATATATATATTAAGCATATGCAACAACATATTATTTCAAATAATTATTCCCCGTTTTCATTTTAAATTTGCTCACGTCTCGTATCTCGTAATTGGGACACAATTTTTGTTTGCTTGCGCATTCGTTAAATCAAGCTTTACAAGAGGAGCTGCGAGTTTACTTTTAAGTTTAGGTTAGGTTCTTATTAACGAGAATTTAGAACATCGATTCCCTTAACGAGCATCGAAACATTCCTTTTTCTTTTTTTTTTTACTCGTCGCATTTTCACCTTTCAATAATTTTTCGTTTCAGTTTACTTTTAGATTTAGGTTAGGTCTTATTAACGAGGTCTATTAATTTTTCGTTTCAGTTACTTTTAAGTTTAGATTAGGTCTTATTAACGAGAATTTAGAACATCGATTTCCTCAACGAGCATCGAAATATTTCTTTTTTTTTCTTTTTATTCATCGTATTTTCACCTTTCAATAATTTTTCGTTTCAGTTTACTTTTAAGTTTAGGGTTAGGTCTTATTAACGAGATCTATTAATTTTTCGTTTCAGTTATTTTTAAGTTTAGGTTAGGTCTTATTAATGAGAATTTAGAACATTGATTCCCTTAACGACCATCGAAACATTCCTTTTTCTTTTTTTTACTCGTCGTATTTTCACCTTTCAATAATTCAGACGAGATTTATTAATTTTTCGTTTCAGTTATTTTTAAGTTTAGGTTAGGTCTTATTAACGAGAATTTAGAACATCGATTCCCTTAACGATCATCGAAACATTCCTTTTTCTTTTTTTTACTCGTCGTATTTTCATCTTTCAATAATTCGTTTCAGTTTACTTTTAAGTTTAGGTTAGGTTTTATTAACGAGATCTATTAATTTTTCGTTTCAGTTACTTTTAAGTTTAGGTTAGGTCTTATTAACGAGAATTTAGAACATTGATTCCCTCAACGAGCATCGAAACATTCTTTTTTCTTTTTTTTATTCGTCGCATTTTCAGTTTTTTTCAATAATTTTTCGTTTCAGTTTACTTTTAGGTTTAGGTTAGGTCTTATTAACGAGGTCTATTAATTTTTCGTTTCAGTTACTTTTAAGTTTAGGTTAGGTCTTATTAACGAGAATTTAGAACATCGATTCCTTCAACGAGCATCGAAACATTTTTCTTTTTTTTTTTTTTTTACTCGTCGTATTTTCACCTTTCAATAATTTTTCGTTTCACAATTCGATCAAAAATTTCGAAATCGATTAACCAATCACATCACTCGATCGTTTTAAAAAATTTAATCTAAGAATGGCGCGCCCTCTTTTTCTTTTTATAAACCGAGTTCAATTTTCTCGTGAAATTTCTCAGGCCGTTCTTACTTCGAAACAACTCACTTCGCGGCCGGAGAAGTGAAAAGAGAACTTCTCAATCTCGTCTCCGATTATAACTCGCATGGCTGCCTTCCCACTTGTGCGCATGCGTACGAGATAATTACGAGATTTCCTTTGCTCCACGGTTAATTAAACCCGTGCATCGAAAAATGGGGAGAGGTGGGGGAGAGGAAAGAATTCGACGAGCTCCTACGAGAATTTATTATTATTTGTTGGTCCAATCGCGAGCGCGGCGGACGCAAATCTCGTTAATTTTCTTTCGCGGGGACCGTGGCGTAAGTGGAACGACCGTAAATAAAGTAAACGTAATTAGGCCGAGCGTAAATTATGTAAACGTAATTGGAACGACCGACAATTTCCCCTCCCTGAGAGAATTTTCCCAGAGAATTCGAAAAATTTTTCGATTCTGATTAAAAAAAAAAAAAAGAAACCGATCTCATGGAATCATGCTAATCATCTAAAAATAATTTAATTCCTGTAGGAACAGCAATAATTATTGTTGCTGAAGTAAAATATGCTCAATGTATCAACATCTAATCCAACTGTGAATATATGACGTGCTGAAACGATAAAACTAAAAATCCAATTCCTAATATTGCATAAATTATACCTAAATTACCAAAAATTTCTTTTTTTCCTTTATTACAATATGAGAGATTAATCCAAATCCAGGTAGAATTAAAATATAAACTTCTGGATGACCAAAAAAATGAAAATAAGCGTTGATATAAAACAGGATCACAATTCATTCGTATTCCAAGATTTATCATTATTTTATTTATTCTCCTCGATCTATCATTTACCTTACCGTTGTTGTTCAGAAAACCATCGAGCGTGACGAAGCATCTCGCGATAAATCTTCAAATCCACGCGCGGAAACACGTGATTGGTTCCACCAAGCGGCGACGAAAAGAATAAGAAAAAGAGAGAGAATAAGCAGGAAATTTCGATCGCCTGTTACTTCACTCCGCCCCGCGGATCTCCACGATTTTTCCAGTGCAACGGATAATTATTATTCCGTGACACGTCGCGTGCACGCAATATATATATATCGCGACTTAAATTTAAAAAATTCTCTTTTTCAAATCGCTTCCGTTGTGCAGCGCGAGGGAAATATTCGAGGGGTGGGGGAAGGGCGAAAAATATATATATACAGGCGCGGGAGGAAGGAAGAGGAGAAAGAAAAGAGGTAAAAAGGGAGAGAGGGGGTGGAGAGCGTAGGAGTGCGCGGTAATACGCACGGGAGAAACGAGATATGTGCGCAGACGAGCAGCTCTCGTCCAAACGTGAACCCTATTTTCCCGGGAATTACGAGTGGGCCCCGGAGGGAGGAGGAGGTGGGAGAGAGATGGTTACAGGGAGGGAGGGAGGGCGCGCGCACTTCTCGACAAAAGATCTTTTTTCCATTTCTCGTGGCGTCGTTAGGTATCAGCTTCTCTCTCAAACGTAACCCACCTCCTCCCTCCCTCCTGCCTCGCTCCTCTTTGTCCCTGTTTCGCTGCGAGCGCGCGCTTTTCATGCACAGCTCCGTGTATTTTCGCGAAAATAGGCCGCGTGGAGAGGAGGAACGGAGAACGAGCAAGAAGAAGGAGAGGAAAAAAAAAAGAGTGGCGGCTGGTTGCGGTGACCTCTTTCTGGCCAGCTACCGCTCTCGTTCGCCGGCCTGGTCGGTTGATCGAACCGGGGCCGACGCCTCGCAGGTGCCACAAAAGGGTTGCTTGCTCGCTTCTTTCTTTTCTTCTTCTTTTTTTTTTCTTCTTTTTTTTTTTTCGTACAGCCTTCCTTTGCTTCGCCAAATCGCTCATCGATCGTCGCGAGCGCAAACGCTCCTCTATCCGATTTTTAATCTAGTGATCGGTGAAAATTGTATTCTTTTTCCTTTCCCTTCCTCTGAATACGAACATATAATCGTTCGATTGTTGATAAAATTTTTGAATTTGAAATTGGAAATAAATTAGGAGTCTTTGTCTTCGAATTCTTGAATTCTTTTTCTTTTCCCTTCCTCAGAATACGAACATATAATTCGATTGTTGATAAAACTTTTGAATTTGAAATTGGAAATAAATTAGAAATTAGGAATCTTTGTCTTTGAATTTTGGAATTCTTTTTCCTTTCCCTTCCTCTGAATATGAGAATACGAATATGTATAATCGTCGTTTGTCCAATGATAAAACTTTTGAATTTGAAATTGAAAATAAATTAGAAATTAGGAATCTTTGTCTTTGAATTCGAACATATAATCGTCGTTCGATTGTTGATAAAACTTTTGAAATTGCAAATAACTTGGGAATTAGTAATCTTTATCTTTGAATTCTTTTTCCTTTCTCTTCTTCTGAATATGAGTACGAACATATATAATCGTCGTTCGATTGTTGATAAAACTTTTGAATTTGAAATTAGAAATAAATTAGGAATCTTTGTCTTTGAATTCTTGAATTCTTTTTCCTTTCTTTTCCTGTGAATATAAAAATATATAATCGTTGTTCGATTGTTGATAAAATTTTTGAATTTGAAATTGGAAATAAATTAGAAATCTTTGTCTTTGAATTTTTGAATTCTTTTTTCTTTCCCTTCCTCAGAATACGAATATATAATCGTTCGATTGTTGATAAAATTTTTGAATTTGAAATTGGAAATAATTTAAGAATCTTGGTCTTTGAATTCTTGAATTCTTTTTCCTTTCTCTTCTTCTGAATACAAACATATAATCGTCGTTTGTCCAATGATAAAACTTTTGAATTTGAAATTGGAAATAAATTAGGAATTAGAAATCTTTGTCTTTGAATTCGAACATATAATCGTCGTTCGATTGTTGATAAAACTTTTGAATTTGAAATTGGAAACAAATTACGAACCTTTGTCTTTGAAATATTTGCTCGACAGATCTATCCGTTTTATTATTAAGATTATTTAAAGAGAAAAAGGGGAAAAAATTCAACTGCCTACCGCGTGATTCAGCGCAAATGTTGAACACTCCAGGTGCATCGGCGTAGTAGCAAGTAGGCGCGTTTTTTTTTCTTTTTCTTTTTCCTTTTCTTTTTCTTTTTTGCACATTGAGTGCACGCCTGCAAAGAGAAAGGAAGACGAGCAGCGGTGAAACCCCTCTACGCTCGAGGGAAACGTTGTTTCGAAAGAGAGGAAGAACTGTTGCTCGCGTGAATCTTCTAGGATCCATTTTCGATCCTTGTATACTTCCATATTGTACGAATCATTAAAATATTTCGAATACAACAAGCGTTTACAAAAAATTCAAGTATCGAAAGTGAGAAACTATCAATCACTATTGTACTATCAATCATATTTGTGTTTATTTAACGAGAAAATTTTTAACAGATACGTAAAGTTTCAAGTATTTAGAATATACGATAGTATTTAAAATTTTATCATCAACACCAAGTTATACACGATTTCGATCTGCTGATTTTAACGACGTGCTGTTAAAGAATATCATTTCGAGCAAATCTTTCCTTTATATGTAATATCGATTTTCCATTTTATTTGAAAGAAAACCTTCCAGATATTGTATCACTATTCAACTCTATTTGTATTTTATTGTACGTATTATAAACACATTGGAATAATCGACAATCAATATATATATATGAATTATTATCGAATATCTCTTTCAGATTTGAATTATAAAATTTTCTTCGCAATTTACTAGACAGAAATTGATAAGTATTGCTATCGTTCCATCGTCTCCTTGTTGATTTATACTCTATTCTTTATCGTATTCCACGGATTTGAAAAAAACTCTATATGAAATACTAATAATTAATTCATCCAGTTGAATAGAGTTGAGAAATTACCGATCATATGCAAAAGAAAAATTGTTTAAAATGTCACGCTTCCTCACCACACCTCAAAATCATTAAAAAAACAATAATCAATTCATATACCAATCATCATAACAACTACTAATAAATAAAAATGAATTTATTTATAATTCAAAAAATTTTAGTTACAATTAATCCTTTTGGAGTTTTAATTTTAAGATTGATACGTTTTATCTCAATTTCATGTAAAATCAATTGTTGCAATTTCTTCGACTGTTCACACAGGATTAATAATTATAAGAATAGTAACTTTCTTTAAAATAATAATCTCTCATGGATCAAGATCATCTTTATTCTTTTTAGTAAATTATTAATCATATGCAAAAGAAAAATTGTTTAAAATGTCAATGTTTCCATCACACCTCAAAATCATTAAAAAAACGTAATCAATTCATATACCAATCATCGTAACAACTACTAATAATTACTTATAAAAATGAATTTATTTATAATTCAAAAAATTTTAGTTACAATTAATTCTTTTAGAAATTTAATTTTAAGATTGATTGACGTTTACCTATTTCATGTAAAATCAATTATTACAATTTCTTCAATTGTTCACATAGAATTAATAATTGTAAGAATAGTAACTTTCTTTATAATAATAATCTCTCATGGATCAAGATCATCATCTTTATTCTTTTTAGTAAACGATTAATCATATGCAAAAGAAAAATTGTTTAAAATGTCAAATTGTTTAAAATGTTTCCATCACACCTCAAAATCATTAAAAAAACAATAATCAATTCATATACCAATCACAAGAAATAATTACTTATAAAAATGAATTTATTTATAATTCAAAAAATTTTAGTTACAATTAATTCTTTTAGAAATTTAATTTTAAGATTGATTGACGTTTACCTATTTCATGTAAAATCAATTGTTGCAATTTCTTCAATTGTTCACACAGGATTAATAATTATAACTTTCTTTGAAATAATAATCTCTCATGGATCATCATCTTTATTCTTTTTAGTAAACGATTAATCTTACATACATATACACATCTTTCTTTTATCAATTTAAATTTAAACCCAATAAATAAAACTTTTATTATTTCACCATATTGCAACATGTACAATCACTCGAACACCCTAGCAAAACCAGTAGTACACTTATACACTTGGTGCAAAAGTACCGAGTCCAAGAAGATAAATAGACCCAAAGTTTTAGGAAGTCGAGGAACTCGAGCGAGAGAATGGTTCAAAGCTTGGGGAGAAAAAGGAGGGACGAGTGTGTGGGACGAAGAAAAGAGAGGTGGGAATTCAAGTATAGTGTAGTTGGAAGGAGACGGAACAAGCGGGAGGAAGAGGAGGGAAGAGCGAGAGGAGGGGGTGTGGGTGTTGGAGGAAGATGGGGGAAAGGGAATGCCCCCTTTTATACCGCGTACGTATGACGCGCCTATGTGTGAGAATACCACCACCGGAAGTTGGAGGCCACCGCCTGACCTTGCAGCGGTCGCTCGGTTTCAACTCTGGCTAGCACCAGCCCCGTTCAACACTCGATTACGTACCGGGTGTCTCGTGAATTTGGAGGGGAGGGGGAGGAGAGGATCGAGATGCAGAAAGAAGGATATAATTCTAGAAGAAATTAATTTCACCCTTCCCCTTCGTTCTTCGTCCTCTCTCTCATGGAATAAATTTGCATTGGAAATTTAAAAATGTATTTTTTTTCTTCCTCCTCCTCCTCCTCCTTCTCCTCCTCTTTTATTTATTACGATGGTGTTTTTTTTTTCTTCTTATTAAATGTCAAAGTTGTTGTAAATCTTGTCGAAAGCTATTATTTCGAATGAAATATCGGCAGACAGTTTAACGACAGTGTAACACGATTGTATTTTTAATAATATTTTTAAAGAAAAAAGGAGAAACAATTCGAGGAGAGGGAAACGGAAGGAGGGAGGGAAATTTTCCTCGACGCAGCGAATAACGGCAGGTTCGATCGGGGACAACGAAACGGGGACAAAACATTGCCAGCCTCGAAAGATCGGATATGGACCCCTTTAACAGGCTGAAACTCTAATATGGGCCATTCAAGCCGATAGCGCGATATTTGTTCACGCGATCGAAGTTCAAGCGTCTTCTTCTACGCTTGATCGGAATCGCGCCGATTTCGAAGCCGAATGATAGTCCGTTTAACGGGTTTCCACGGCTCGATGAAAGCTCAAGGATTTGTTTTAAATCATTTTTTTCTCTCTCTTCGCGTATGAAAAGAAAGGCAAGTAAGAAATTTACACATTGGGGATAGATTTATCGAGAGAGAGATAAAGTATAATTAGATTTTTCTTGTATTAATTAATCAAGTTTCTTTTTAAAGAGACGTTTGTAATAAAAAAAGAGAAACATGGAAATAACCGACAAAGGTGTTCAATCGTCCATTAATCAATGCAATTCCATATAAATTATACTCCGACGATCGATAATTACGGAAGATAAATGATATAATATTCATTTTTTTTTTTTCTCAATGACATTTATAATTACAAATTTTCATTCGAAGAAATGAATGTATTTATCGTGTAATCGTTCGTGGAATGACTTTTTCCTATTTTTTTATTCATTATTATTTTTTTTTTAATGGTTGAATCGATGAATGGAAATTTTTACCGATTTAAAATGCTATTAATAAATCGATGATTTGCAAAATTATACAACAATTATATTACACGGAAAATTTTTGTAAATTCGAACAGTTGAACAATTTATCAAGTTTTCGAATTTCGTTTCATCTTATCTCAATTTTAACACGTCCTTTGAGCACGAAGTTTAAAAACTCGGAATGATTATCACTCGATAAGTGTAATCATTCACGATACACATACAACGTATCTGTATCTTTATTACATCTTTCTTATCTTATCTACGAATTGATCTTTATTACGCGACAGTTATTAATCGCCACGTGACGAGTCTTTTTTATCGATGTTTCGCCTCCGTTGTTTGCTCCCTATCTTGTTTTTATTCGAGGCCACGTGTGTCCAATGAAATGTACATCGAAGAAGAAGAAGAAGAGGAAGAGGAGGAAGAAAAATTAATTTTTTCTAATATTAAAAAATTCAAAACGCAATTACCAATTCCAAGAACGTATTCGCATTATCTCGTATTCCCGCTATCGATATATTATTTTTTATATTCTCGCGAAAAGATCCTTTTTCCATTCTCGTGTGTCTTAATAAATAAATTATCCGACTTGCTCGCCGACGTTTTTTCGTTTGACGTTGAGGTCGCGTCGATGCGGCACGAATGAATGGGCGATCCGGTATTTGCCAGGGGAGGAGGGTGGAAACTAGCTTTAAAGGGGATGTAACGGTATCCAAATCTCACGAATCATTCGCTTGAATTGTTTCCCCTCTGCCTCTCGATTACAACGAATCTTTTTCGATTCTTCACAATTCAACGAGAAGAAGAAAAGAAGAAATTTGAGAAATCTAGTTTATTCAAGTTTCTTCTGATATCTTTTAAAAAATTACAAGTTGATTGTAGAACGAATACTTTTTCTATAATTTTATAATATTTTAAATGATCGAATCGATTCTCTATAAATCGATTTATTTAATTTCCAAACAAGCATTGCAAGTAATTTTTAAAAAATGGAATAATGAATATTTCATTAGAATTCCACATACACGTGCGATATATAAAATTTCACAAGGATAAAATAAACACACGAAAATAAATGGAGAAATTGTGGAAAAATCAATATCTTGCTTGATCGATAAGCAAATAAAAGCAACGAGTCCTCCCAAGATCCTCCTCCGTCGATACGAGGAGAAATAAAAATGGAGATCGATGAAAGTGCAGAGAGCTCTTGGAAAGACGAGGAAAAAACGAGAGTCAATTTTTCGTGGACCAGCCAGTCTCTTCTGAAGAAGAGAAGCAGAAGAGAAGCGTAGGCTTGTACGAAGGGAGAAAACGAATCAGCCGCCTTTGGTCAGAGCACACCCCTTTTCCGCACTCCTTCCAAGCTTTGTCGGGCAACGCCCAGATAGGGCTCGAAATATCGAATCTACACGTATCCCTCTCCCTCCCCTGACCCGTCAAGGCCTAGAGTTATTTTCAGATTTTCATATTTCTATATATCTTCCACCCCCCAAGTTGTGGTGGAACACGCAGGTGGTGAATCCTCGCTCCTTTGTTCGAGCCGATTTATCTGATTGACGGAGAAAAAATGCAGTATTCTTCGATATAGAGCGTTTGATGCACAGATTATCTCTGCTTTCTCGAGTGATGAATCGTATACCGCTATCGAATAGAAAGATGATTAATTTTTCTTAAAGTGGATTTAAAGATCGTTCATTCTTCCTTTCTTTATCGTTAAACTTTTTCAAATTCGCGACGACGAATCTGAAATGTTAAATGTTAAATATTGAATATATTTGGATCGATAGAAATTGATAAAAATGATGATTAATTTGAAAATGTGTTTAATTGTTGATCACCATCGATAAAAGTAAAACGTGTACTTATTTTCTACGAAGATATAAAATTCGATAAAGGAATATGGTAATTGAATAATCGATATGGTATATGTGTAGTTTTTGATAAGAGAGTAATTAGATATTTTCTCCTTTTGAAACTCGCATTAAATAATTTATAATTTGCAAAAGAGATAATTTACTAAAAAAAGAAAGAAAGGTAACTTAAAAACTTGGCCAAAATGGAGATTAACGTTTCTCTTAAAAATGAAAACGTATTATTACATGACATAATTCTGACATAGTCATCCAACTATTTTATAACCGAGTGCAAAAAATATAGAAACGATATGATAATTACTTTTTTATTAATTTCGGTAGCTAAGAATCGTTAAAAATGATGAAAAGTAATGCATTTTAACATTTTTTAGTAGTATAGTTTTTAACTTGTATTTTATTATTATTATTATTATTGGTTTAATCAAGTTTTTATCTCAAGCTGAAGTTATATGAATATTAAACAGTTTTTTTCCAAAATACATAATTTTTGGGGGGACAGAATTAAACAAGAATTAAAAATTGTGATATTAATTCTTTTTAAGGAAGCTTCATCTTTTTTTGATTCTGACAATAATTACGGATTACAGATTTATCTGCATTTTTACTTTATGTCTATGTACAATAAAAAAAAATTTACATCCTCCTAATTTCAAGCTAAAATTTAATATAATTTAACTATATTAAAAAAAATTATTTATGCGCCTTTAAAAAGGAAATATATATACAACAAAATTGCAACATATTCTTCGTTCCTTCTCATTTACAATTCACTTCACTCCATGCTCTCTTGCCACTTCACGTTCAGATTCATTTACACGCGACATTTCATTTCAATTTTTAATTCCCAATAGGTAATAAAAAAAAACAAAGTTCAAATTCTCTCTCGCCTTTCATTCTCCTTCTTATTCCTACCTCGAACAATCATCCTTTCAATTTTCAATATTAATCTTAATACAATAACCAACAAAATCATACGCACGTATTATCGTCTCGAATTTCAAGCTTTTAAACAAAGATGCGTGGACTCGATATGTAGAAAATTTTATTAAAAAGAAAAGAAAAGAAAAATCGTTCGTCTGCGGTCAATTCTCCCGGTCGTGCCATTTGTCCGTGGCCCCTTTGTTGGTCATCCTTTTTCCAAGAACAGTTTCGTTTCGCAGAAATAGCCTTGACTTTTCGACCACGAAAAAAAAAAAAAAAAAGAACCTCGATCGTATGCCCGCTGAATAGCAATAACCGAAACGAGTCATTGTTGGTCCCAGAGACCTATGACTAACGACTTGTTTACAACGCCCCGACCCTTTTTTTTTCTCTCTCTCTCTCTCCTCCTCCTCCCTCCGCCTTGCAGGTGGACAAAGTCCATTAATGGAGGCTTCGACACAAATCTAATGGATCTGTTATTGTTGAGACGCGTACTCAACGCGCATGTTTGCAAACAATGTGCGCAATAACCAGTTATTTATATATATAGAAAGAGATGTTAAGATGGAATATTACAACGATTAAATGCGAAGAAATTATTTTGGAAGGAGGATTATTCGATTTTTTTTTAAATATTCAAACGTAACGATTAAAATTGTTCTCCACGATATTAATGGATATCGAATTTTCTTTGAATTTTGAAGACATTTATATATAAATTTTTACAAGATTAAAAAATTATTGAAAATCTTTTAAATTATACTCTCACGATTAAATTGTAAAACAAAGGGTTAATTAAGAGTTGGAGTATAAAATACAACGGATGCATAATAACGAAGAGAAGCCAGTAAACTGAAACTCTTTATCGTTTGAGAAAAGGCGCGGTGTATTTTTCCTTTTCTTTTCTTTCTTTTTTTTTTTAACAACGTAAAAGAATAAAACGTGGAGCAAGGATATCCCCGGGCTGGATATATACGGGAATAGTCGAGAGAAGCGAGTACTCGAGAGAGGATGAAGAGCGAGGTATAACTGGGGCGAAGAGAGGGTGGCACACGTGCACTGTCCGCCTCTATTTTTACGTTTAACTCTTTAGAGATGGCCCTCCGCGAGCTACGTGGGAGTCCATGCACTTTTTCCACGTTCAGTCGTCTTCGTTTGCGATGCTCGCCAAAAAGATATCATCGTGAAAAAGAATCGAAATTCTTACGGGTGGAAAAATTCTCTCGTGCGTTATTTGATTAAAGAAATTCAAATTTCAATTCGAACGTCTTGAAATTTGTGGCCGTGATATTGAATTTGACGAAGGAATTTTTTGATCGACAATTTTGTCTGAATTTTTTTCTGGAATAGAAAACAACATTAAATCCTGAATATTTGTTAATTTAAAATATTTACTTTTCTCTTGTTCTAATCGTTCAATGATGATACCAATTAATAATTTTTAAAATTGCATAATCGTTCAAAATTTTCAACCACGAGACGCTTCGAGATTTGACAAAGAATAACTTTGAAATGTACTCTATAGAGATGTACATCTATAATGAAAGTTGACCTACAAGATTGTACAAAACATAAAAAACTGATTTTTTTTTTTCTCAAAGAAAGGAATTTTCCATTTAATAGCTTTATAATACTACGCGCAATAAAATACATAAAGTATCATTATATAATTATATTACACACATCTATTATTATTTTTTCGCCATTTCTAATTACCATTTATCCACTGATTGTGAATTTTCTTTCATGTATAAATTATTATTATTTTTTCTCGTACCGCACCAATTTAATATTATTTCTTCAAACGAATTTCATTAAATAACTATTTTCGATGAATATTAAAACCCTATTTACGTATTATTATTTATAAAAAACGACGAGTAAAAATCAATTGTCACACTTTTCCTCGAATTTCGCAAAATCTGAAATACCCGGATTTGGATTAAGAGCGTACGATCGACAGCGATCGCTCCGCTGCAACGACTCGTTTCCCATCTTCAATCAAACCGGGTGTAACGCGCGAAGGACAAAGTTGTAATTGAATTTCGTGTCTCAAACATCTGCGCCACTTGTATCACCTCGCGCAAAGTTCAATTACACCCTATGTAAGTGAGTTTCGCAAAGAGCCAGCCAGTCAGTCACGTCCGCGCGTGTCGCTTCTCTCATCAAAGAAACCATGACAAACATCTTTTTATCGACATGTTATTTCTCGTATTAACGACGCTCTATTCGATCGTAGACGCGCAACGTGAATCTTCGTTCTTCAATGATTGGCATTTTTCAACCGGTAAGGAAGAGAGAGAGAGAAGATTGTCTGGAATATCAGAACAACGAGTAATACACTCTAGACGTGGAAGTTTTTACATTTTACGATTGGAATAAAATTATACTTACGATACTTTGAATTTTTATATCGATTGTAAATCGATACGAGATTTATTTTCGAGATACAGGTTTTTTTTCTTTTTAATATCTTTTGAGTATTATAATATTGTTATTATCGATGGATTAAATTAAGAGGCAACGATTGAAACAATTGATGAATCTAATTTAAATTAGAAACTGAATTTTAAGAGGATTCAAGAACGTACAATTATCCTCTTAATTCTTGACGTATAATCATTTTCGATCGATGGTACTTCTCGTTTTAAAATGACACGAGCAAATTGGATTTCTTTGACAAATTAACCAGAAATTAACGATTAAAAATAATGCCTCGAATTTTATGCATCGCAAACGAGAATCTTTCAATGTGATAAACGTTATTTTTCGATGAAGAAATGTACGAACGAATCTATAAATAAATAGAAAATAAATGAAATTAATAATTAAAAAAAATGAATAACAAGTTAAAGAAGAAATGAATAAAAGAATGTATAAATAAATAAATAAAGGAAAGCGTCAAAGAGTTAAATAAAAGATAAGTAAATGAATGAATGAATAAGAGATAAAAATATATTATAAATAATAATATATTAATAAAAATATATTAATAAATAAATGTATATGTATATCGATCAAAAAAATGAATAACAAATTAAAGAAAAAATGAATAAAATGATGAAGAGTATGAACGAATCTATAAATAAATAATAGAAAGAAAATAAATGAAATTAATAATTAAAAAAAATGAATAACAAGTTAAAGAAGAAATGAATAAAAGAATGTATAAATAAATAAAGGAAAGCGTCAAAGAGTTAAATAAAAGATAAATAAATGAATGAATGAATAAGAGATATAAAAATATAAATTAATAAATAAATGTATATGTATATCGATCAAAAAAATGAATAACAAATTAAAGAAAAAATGAATAAAATGATGAAGAGTATGAACGAATCTATAAATAAATAGAAAATAAATGAAATTAATAATTAAAAAAAATGAATAACAAGTTAAAGAAGAAATGAATAAAAGATAAGTAAATGAATGAATGAATAAGAGATAAAAATATAAATTAATAAATAAATATATATGTATATCGATCAAAGGTATAAATAAATAAAGAAATAAATTTTTAATAAATCGATGAATATGTAAATATTATGTGATAAATATTAATAAAAAAATTAAAATAAATAAATATAGGCGTATGTATAATTTATGAAAACGATGTTGAAAAAATTCAAGAAAAGATCAAAATTTTACTGCTTCGTATAATAAAAATTCAACAATAAATTCAAAATAGTGTCGATATTTCGATCTACGCGTAACGAAGGCTCCGTTAAGAATGACTGGTCTCGCGCGACCTATCTCGTATTTATATATATCGACTGTTACGAAAATCTACGAAAACGTACGACCTTTATCGATTGTATCAAAATCGAGTTTTCGAATATATAATGGGTTAACAATTTATCAATTTTTGGATTATTATTGTTAATTGATAAATCTAACGATTTAATACAATGCCGTATATAATAATCAATGTCGCGATTAATATTTTTAATGGACTAAAATTAAATTTACTGTTTTTCTTGATTAATTTTCGATCCACGTTTCTCGATAAAATATCCTGTCCGCTATTTTACGCGACGAATGACCACGAAATAAACGTGTAATTATAACTGTCGAAAATTTATAAATTTTTATTATTTCTAGATTTTTAAATAATTTATGCAACCATAGAAATTGATACGTGATTTTATATAAGATAAAATAGAAATTATAAAAAAGAATATCGAGAAAAATCTAATATAATTCCAAATTTTTTATGGAAAAATTCAAACAAATCTCTAACAATCCTTCTCCTCAATTACATTAATTTTTACTTTTCTAATTTTTCTTTTTGCGAATGATTGTATCAAATTGTAAAACTTTTATTATAAAAAATAATATTTTATCGTAACATTTCAGATACAGCAAAGCAGTAAAAGCTAATCAAATATATATACAGTTTTGACAAATCTATGATTAGATAAGCATCTTAAACAGCAATCCCTCGAAAAAACACTCGAAAAGAATATCGAACTCTCGAATCACATTTCCAATTCTAAAAACTAGAAGAAATAAACAAAATAATAAAACCTTTGCGTTTAAAAATTAAATTTTTCACAGGAAGAAAAAATGTCCAACTCCAAGGAAAAATTTTCCTTCTTATAAATAAATTTAAAAGAAGAATTCTGAATTTCGAGAATTCCCAGAATTTTCAGACGAAATTTCAATACAATTTCAATCTAAAAAAAGAAGAAGAAAAAAAAAAATCATTACAAGAGAATACGACAAGAGTTACTCCGAATATGCCAATACGTTTGACACCGATTCCCAATTACCTATTTAATTTACGACATCGTATACCGCATCATAACCGTGCACACACGGACAAATGGAAATCCTCCCATTGCGGGAAAGGCGAAAAGATCCGAACACGATTCCATTTCTTCAAACTCATCAAAGGGATAAATCTTTCGATGTCGTTTCAATTTCAAAAATAGTTTCCGCTCGGGTAGCGGGCGAAAGAGTGGAGGTGGATAGAAAAGTGGTGGGGGGTCGGGTGGAACCTATTTTCCGGTCCGCGGTGGCTTCTGTGTAACAAAGTTGACGGCAAAAGGGGGGGAGGGACTTCATCCCTCCGTGTCTGATCGGCGCCTTTGATGGTCACCATGGCAACTTGCTCGCCTCCTCGCTCCTTCCTCCTCTTCCTTGCTCTTTTCCCTCCCAAAGTCCAATCTCCTCTCGTACTTATGCACATACGAAATTTCGTGTTCTAGCTAACTCTCTGTCACAAAGAGTCGGGAATAGAAACGTTTTATAGAAATTTTTATAGATATTTTTCGATAGAAGATTGTTCTATTCGAACAATTATCATTCTTCTTCTGATACTTGGATCTTGTTGTTTTTCATCAACGTTACGAAAGTTTGTTTAATTTCGCGTTTTTCAATTTGCGTTCGGTCGGTTAAAAAGTTTGCTCCGAATTTTAATTTTTTCGAAATGTAAAAGTAGGGATATATTTTTTCGAACGATTCTTAATTTAAAATTCGTTGGATGTATGATAATGAAATAGCCGAATCAAGAAAGTGTTGGGAGAAAAGAAACGAATAATCTTGGATTTAAAAATGGATTTGTCGGGGAAAAATAGGGAGAAATTACGAGTATAACGAAGAAAACGCATAATTGGATAAAATGATTTGCTACAGGGAAACTGCATAAAGTATGGAATAATTGGCAAAGGAAAGACTATAAAATGAAATATCGTATTATAATATTAAGTTTAAATATAAAATTATTACAATTTCGAACATTTATTCTCGAAAAGAAAAATAATAAAATTAATTTATTACATTCCTCAATAGTCGAACCATCTTATCTCATCATAAACATCATTAACATATCCCTTTAAAAAGAGCCTATCTTTTCTGAAATTAATAATAATTCGTTCTTTTACACCAACTTTCCCTTCATTAACAAACAAAAAAAAAAGTTAGAATTATTTATCCAAGACTCGAGAGAACATCACACGTATTCCAATTATAAAACAAACTCAAAAACTTAAACGCTTATATTGCGCGATTTCTCTTATTTAGATAAATGTCGTAAGCATTTAAAAGGATCTCAGAGATTCCCTCCTTTTCAACACTTCCTTAACAAACCCTTTAGCCTTAAACCTTGGGGTTGAAAATGGAACAAGTTGGATCGCTGCAATAAGTTCGTCTGGGGATAAGGGAACTGGTTTCGAAATCGAAGAACAGGGCGGTTATCGGCGGTGGTTGGCGCAGGAGTCGCTCGAATTGCCTCCGCAAATTGCGTTCCGTGCCGGGCTAATGAATTTGCCCGAGCTCGATCGCCGCGGATTCCTATATCGATTTGTATCGCCGGATTGATTCGAGGACACCGCAAATCTAACGAATGGATTATCGAAATCCATCCCACGCACGGATATTCTTTTATCATCAGGGAAAGAAGAGGGAGAAAAAAAAGATTGGAACAATCTGCTTGTTTACCTTAGTGGATCGTGCGCGTGCAAGTAAATAAGAAGCGCATCCGTGACCCGTTTTCCCTCTCCGTTTTATTCTCAACGTGGATCACGTGTTATATTTAGCGTTCCGGTATTTTTTTTTTCTCCAACCCTGATGTTTCCACCCGGTGCAAATTGGGAATATAACGCTAATCCCTTGTCCCTGGTTGAAACATTCGAAAACTCGTTAAAATATACCTTAGAATTTTTCGAGTATCGATATAAATATATGTATATTCGATGGTACGTAACGTGAGAGGATTTATTTATGAAATGAATCGATGAAGTAAAAAGAGAGAAGTGTAATTTAAATTTTTTACAAATGGAGAAAGTGTGCATAAGATAGAAATTTAGGGGAAAATAAAATCTGTGGTTGGTGCGAATTTCGTGAAAGAAATAATTTAAAAATAATTATTTCGATGTTTTAATTATTATTTGATTAATAAATCGAAGAGAGTTCGAGGGAGTGTTTGTTGAAAAGTAATAAATCGAAGAATTGATTATTTTTGTTTAAAAATTAAAAATTTTGAAACAATAATCGTGTAATAAACAATAGATAATACTATCTGTAAAAACGAATTACTTTCACGAAATAATCTCTGTTTTGCGAAGTAATTTCAATTTGAAAATTTCTCAAGATGCCAAAGTTTTAAGAATCGTGAATAGATTGAATAATCTACTTTAAAGTTTTCGAATGATCGAACAGTCGTTGAGAAATTTTCCTGTTTATCAATGGTAACGATCTCAATGTTTCGAAGCAAGAATTTCAGAGATAATAAGAGATAATAAAATAATTTAAAATTGGAAAAATTTGGAATCCATAAATCTTTAAAAAAAAAAAGAAGAATCAATTTCAGCATTCGCGTTTAATTTCAATATTCATGATTGTTATTATAAATATTCATCTACTCCCGTATTTACGGTATCAAAGAATATTTTTGAATATTTATGTTACTTTCTAACTAAACGTCAAGAAAATATTAATTCGAACAAACAAGATTTCTATCAATTATAAACGTTCTCAACACGTCCTTTAATAAATTTCTCATTCTCATCGAATTCATTGGCTCAAACAAACGATATAAAAGTACAGAAATTATACATTCACTTTATAATTATACCTGTAACAAAAACTCTCCCATTCCCAAATTGGAAACCACTCGATCAACAAAATACATTTCCAATATCTCGAGTGTATCTATGTTACACACACACACACACACACATGAATACTCGAGAACGAAGGATGAAAAAATTATTTAAAGTCCGCCCCGTTCAAATATTAAATCGAGAGCAGCTCGATTGTAATTTTACTTTCCAAACCAACACCGACGCACTCGAACGCCAACTTATCTCGAACGGGTCGAACGGGCGACTCGAGGAAAAAAGCGTGGATCGAGAGAAAAAGGGAAGAAAGAGACAGAGAGAGACATCGGGAGGGAAGCACGTGCGTGATCGTTGGCCGGTGAAAGCGAGTTGGCAGTCAGCTGAGCGAGAATTAAACCGAAAGAAGTTCGGTCTCCCGGCGAGCAAACTTTTCTGCACTGTGTTACTAGACCAGCCTAGTTGCGCCCTAGTGGAGGAAAGTGAAGCCGGACAAAGCGATACCGCGGCACAAAGCCGCGCGAGAGGGTGGCCCGATCGAACGCGACCGACCGAGGCCAAAGATCGTTCTTCGATCGATTTGCCTGTTCCCTAAACCATTGAATAATTAATCGAGAAATTGCACGGATATAAAGCGGGACTATTCTTCGAGGGAAACGGAGTTTTCTTTCTTTTTTCAGGGGAGTTGTTTCGAGCGAAAATTTGAAGTTTGTTTCAAAAAAGATGGATTTACGAGGGATCGGTCGGTAATCAACGTCTTTTACGTTTCAACGGGTTGATTTATAAGTGTAACGGTGAGTTATAGGCAGAAAAATGTGTACGAAAATATGTTTCGTGCGGTAATTTTTTTTATTTCTTTTTTTTTTAAGCGTAGGGATATAATAAATGTGGATAGAAGGATACATTCATAATTCTTTTCCATCCACGTTACGTCCTGACATTTTTTTCACTAGATACGTGAAATATATTTTTGCACGAGGTGTAGGATTTTGGCTCGCGTATATTTCGTAGATACGACGTGAACAAATTTTCAATATTCTAGGATAAATATCTCTCGATATCTGGGAAATTTTTCAAATGTATCTAATAAAATAGCACGATACAGTAATTGTGAAATAATGTGATAATAATATTGTATAATTTAGAAAAAATTTTAACGTAAAATTATTTATCATATATATATTTGGATTCGTTCTTGGATAACAAACGAATCGTGAGGAATAAGAAGAGATTCGAATAGTCAAGCATCAATGTACAGTGGAACTCTATGAACGAAATTTTAATAGCGTCTGATTATCCATTAATGCTACATCGTTTACGAATAATAATTTTGTAATATAACATAATAATTGAAGGTATAAATCTCTCGCGTCAAATAAGTGAAAGATTAATTCGTTAAACAATGGATAATTATTTATTCAAATTTATAATATCTTTATTATGCACTTTTGAGAGAAAATATTTATTTCGTAAAATAATTTTCATACGAGCGTGGCTATTCCAATCGACCATTATATAGCGAAGGAAATTAAATAGATTCGCGTTGCATAAATTCGAGAGAACAATGGATATAATTTCTAAAACGCGCGTTTATTAACTTACTTCAATTATTATTATTAATCCACGAATAAAAGTTTAATTGAATCGTGCTTACACGACATAAGAAGCAAGTATTCCTACTATTTTCCAATTTCAATTAAATTTCTTGCTTACAATTTCATCTTCCTAAACGTCCTAGATCGAAATCATTATACTTTCCTATTTTATCCACTTGTGAACATACATCAATATTCAAAAACAAAGATTCTCTTTCTGAATCGCTCTTCACAGACTTTGTATGAATAAAATTCCATTTACATCTTCATTAAAATTTCCAAATTCAAATTGTCAAAATCGATTTAATTAATGGAATAATGAGTTGGATACCTCAAACTATTCCCAATCAACTCTTTCAGAATCGTATCCCTCCCTGATGTGGTCGAAGGACAGTGTCGAAGGATCATCAGGTGTATAACTCGAGGAATGGACTCGAGGAACGAGAGGAATTTATTGATCTCTCGCCACAGCCCTTTGGCCTATATACGAAACCGTATCCCCCTAGTATTTTCCTCTCTCCATTCTCTCTCTCTCTCTTTCGTTAGACTTTTTGTCCATGTACAGATCTCTTCTATCTCGGCCCCTTTTTTCCCCCGTCATTCTTGCATGCATCACAAGCCCCCTTCCTCTCCCGTTTCTCGCGAGCTATTATCTCGTAGCGAAGAGCTTTTTATGCTTCCATCTAACGATCTCCTCTCCTCCGAGCTTTCTTTTCCGCCTCGCTTTTCCGCCCACCCACACACCACCTCTCTCTCCCTTTCATTTCGAGTCTTATTCACCTGAGGACAACGACGAGAATCAAGGTGGAAGCCGAGGAATTCCTCGTAATTTGCTCCGATATTTAATGGCCACGCAGTCGTTTCGTCGCCATTTCTAATAGAACTGGTCTCTCTGATCAAGATCCATAGGCGAAATAAATTTGAAAGATGGAAGAAAGTGAAGTTACAAAACGATTATTCGATAATTCGCAATACTGCTTGAAATTGTTCATTTCACGATATATCTTTTATTCTCCAATTTCAGGAACGAATTTTTTTGAAACCTGTTGCGAGGATTGATACATCGACGAGATCGTTTAATTTTAAATTGGAAAAGGAAAAGGAAAATTAGCAATATAAATATAATTATGTTACACGAGTTAATCTAATCGTGTAATTAAAGTTGAAATTGTCCGTGTTATTTATAACGGTATTCGAAATAATATTCGAAATCGCGTGAATTTTCAAATCTCTTCAATCGCCTTTCCTTCTTCGTTCGACCGACCAACAGGTACAGTTAGTAGAACGGTATATAACGCGCGGATAGGGACAAGCGCAAGCTTGTTCGTGGTGTAAGTAAAATTCCTCCCTCCCCCCCCCACACGAAATATGACTCATTTATCTCGAACATTTATTCTCAACACCTTCGAACAAGCGGAGGTAAATGTCGTGCTGCAACTGTGCTTCTGATTTCAACCAAGTTAACCAATTGTTATTGTAATAAGATCTGTTGGATGATCAAAATAATACAAAAAACATACAAAAATTGATTGAAAATTTATAAATACATTCTAAATTTCATTAATTTCCAAAATATTGTAAGGTGCGAATTAATAAAATAATTTTTTCTAGTGCATTAGTCTGTTGCATTTTAAAATCTCTTAATTTCGAATAGATGAACATTGATTATTTCGAAAAATTATCTATTAATAAGATTTTTTCTAGTGCATTAGTCTGTTGAATTTTAAAATCTCTTAATTTCGAATAGATGAACATTGATTATTTCGAATCATTGAAGAAAAAAAAAATTTTTGAAAATTTCTAAATACTTTCTAAATGGTTTTCGTTTGAAAACTTTTATTAATTTCCAAAATAATTGTAAGTAAGGTGCAAATTAAGATAATTTTTTTTATTTTAGTCTGTTGCATTTTAAAATCTCTTAATTTCGAATAGATGAACATTGATTATTTCGAAAAATTATCTATTAATAAGATTTTTTCTAGTGCACTAGTCTGTTGAATTTTAAAATCTCTTAATTTCAAATACATGAATATTGATTATTTCGAAAAATTATCTATTAATAAGATAATTTTTTCTAGTGCATTAGTCTGTTGCATTTTAAAATCTCTTAATTTCAAATAGAATATTGATTATTTCGAATCATTGAAGAAAAAAAAAATTTTTGAAAATTTCTAAATACTTTCTAAATGGTTTTCGTTTGAAAACTTTTATTAATTTCCAAAATAATTGTAAGTAATTGCGAATTAATAAGATAATTTTTTTTATCGCATTAGTCTGTTGCACTTTAAAATTTTTTAATTTCAAATAGATGAACATTGATTATTTCGAATCATTGATTAGAAAAAAAAAATTTTTCTATTTATCCAAGCATTTTGTTGATCTGCAAACTTACATGCGTGTTCACATTTTTCACAAAGCATCATGGATATTTATTTTTCTTATCATCAACACTTACGAGAGACAGTTGCATTTGAACGAAACAATGATGATGCTAATCCGATGATCAGGAATCGATCTTTCTCGAATAAAAATCTTTCTCAAATGCTTTCCAAAATATATTTATTTTTATCGATATATATCACGTTTGTAAGGAAATTTATCTGATAATTCTGATTTTAATAAAAGTTTAATGCACACGTGAAGCAAAACGAGTTACTTTCCTTATTGACCGAGAGAACTCGAAATTAGACATTTTTTCATACAAAAAGTTTTGCTTTATCTCGTGTCATCACAAAGTTGTAATTTAAAAACCGAGAAAAAGCACCGAAGAAATTTCGGACACTGATTTCATCTTTTTAAAACGATATTAATAAAAAGTATTCTCTACATGCTTACATAAGTTCCATTCTCAAACAAATTTCAAATAACAATTTTCGAATACACTCACATCTTTTCATCTTTGAAACACAATTTAGACAGTTTCAATTTATTTATATTATTATATCCAAATTCCCTACAAAACCAACTCCAATCCAATCACACACGTCGATGCACAATTCATAACGATCAAGTTTCGTAAAAAAAAAAAAAAGACGAACTATCGACAACAATTCATCTATTTCACCTTAGCGAAGAAAGAAGGGGAAATCCATTGAATTGCAAACGAATGATGAACACGAGTGTGCTAACAAGAATCGGGAGCGGATCGGTTCTCGATTTCGCAAGCCAGCATAAGGGAAATAAGACATCCGTCCGTTTCGCTCGGATATCTGGCCGGCAGGCGGTTTTTCGTGTCGCATTCCTCGCGCGTACCTACACACCAACCCCTCCCCTCCCCTCCCTCCCTGGCCGTTCGAAAGAAGCGAAAAAAGCGGAGAAAAGGCCGAACGGAAGAAACTGGAGTGCGCACTTTTAACACGCGGCCACCATTCCGTTTTTTGTTCACCGTGGAAGCGTGCCTCTCGCGCCTCTCTATTCCTCGTATTTCCATCGGGATTGGCCCGAATGGCCTCTCTCCGCTTCGCGGCCTTTTCAAAGGATGCTGATACTTGGAGGTCCGAAATGGCGGCCATTCGCGCCTTCTTCCTTTTTCAATTTGATTTTCACGCACGAGGAACGAATTATTGAAATAATTATCTATCTGGAAGATGGAAATTAAATCTTAGCCCCCGTGTTTTATAAAAACTATAGAAAAAAAAAAAACGATGAATTTTCATTTTGGGAAATGAATTGAAAGATGCTTGTTTCAAATTTTTTTATCGTGGATAAAATGATCAATGAGAGGGATTATTTTTATTTCGTTACTATTTATTAACGTAGAAAGCATCGAAGAATTTTTATTATATTACTGTATTTATTCATTTATATAATTTTATATATTTTATTTCGTATAAAATATACGTTTCACAAATATGTCCCCGTGTTAAAAGTTCCATTCCGTTTCCAAATATTTATCTTACTTCAACATGATTCCGACTGTTATTTTACTTACTGAAAAAGAATTCATCATTCGTTTGATATTGTAATGAAAGACAAATTTATTTTTTAATTTAATCACTTTTCAACTTTCTATTATTTTGTAAAAAGCTATATTTTATTTAACGACAAAATATACAGGGTTTTTCAAAAATTGGAGAAAAATTTAATACTCTAATGATGGGTGAAAAATGAACAAGAAACAAGATTATATATTTCTCAAGTTATTTTCTTTCTAATCCTAATAAAGATTCGCTTTTATCCGTCCCTTTTTTTTAAACAATTGCCATTCTCTCGCTCATTCGTATTATGAGATTTTTTTTTTAATTCTTAATCTCCCGCTTTCATCCCATTTTTCCCTATTGTTTTTTTCGAGGGACGCGCATTATACAACAAAAAAGCTCGAAACATAGAGTTTATTAAAAGCTCGCTTGTTACTTGAGAATGCACGATAGCGCGAACAACGATATAGAACGGTGTTGAACAAGGGACGGGATACATTTTACTGGTAAATTGCGTTTCACGTGACAAATTTGTAGGATTCTTTTCGAGTTATTATCTCGTTCGTTTTCTCTCTGTGACGAAATTGGGTCACGGAGTGGATGGAAGAAAGAAGAAAAAGTTCAAGTGCGAAATGACTTGTCATTAGTTCCATCCGTTAATAACACAAGGAGAAAAGATTCGTTGTTCATCTACTTATTGCAAATAAAATTACGAATATCGCGCAATAAAATTTCCCAGAAAAGGATATACCGTTAATTATCCAATTAATTCTGTAATTTTGTAATTTCTTATTACAGATCTAGCGTGCATCGAATGATTTTTCTAATACAAGTAAAGTATCTGATGTCTTCCAATATTCTGATATTCTGTTTATCAGATACGTTAATTAAATACGATGTATCTTGATTAGTAGGAAGGTGATAATTTTAATTATTAAAGAAAGAAATATATATATATATACTCAAAAAAAATGAGAAAAAATGACGGTAAAATTAGCGAGAACATAAAATATTCGAAAATTGCAATAAATAAATAAATAAATAAATAGATAGATAGATAAAAGGAAAGGAAAAAAAAAAAAAGAAGACAACAAACATTTTAATATATAGGCATTACGTAATATATCTATAGATATATAAATCTCAGTACCAATAAAGAAAGCTTAACAAATCCGTATAAATGAAAATTCTTCAAATTGAAGAGTCTGAAATTAAACGAAAGATTATAATGAAAGGCACTAAATTTCTAAGAAAATAATGATTAATTTAATTATACAGTGATTAAATTTAGTTAGTAAAATTTTTCTAAAAAATATGTTTATAGGATATATTTGTAAAGACGCTTCAAACAATTACTTATTTACATCTCAAAAACTTGTTAAAAGATTAACCAGCTCGAACAATATTTGACCACTCGATATTCTTCACCGGTCTACTTGTAATGACAAAAAGAGAAAAGTTTAATATGAGAAAAGAACCTAAAAATTCTTTCTCTCTCTTTACAATATCGCAAAGCTAATAATAATAATATAAGAAGGAGTTTTTTGATTCAGAGATCGAAAGATAGCGGATCATAATTACAATTATGCGAGTTCGAATTTCGGTCGGTGACGTGTACGCATAGCCGGGCGCTTCGTATCGAAATTCGAGGGTCGTCGTCGTCGCCGCCGCGTACACGTCGAGGTCATTGACCCCGATCCAGTAACACACGCACACGCGCGAAGAAGACTTGGCCACGTTGTGACATAACGCGCACACGTGCACCGCCGCCGCACACACGCGCACGTTGAACGCACGTACGTGACGGCGTCGTCACGTGTGCACGCATCGCCGTTGCTGCATCCCTTGCGTTTATCCTGCCGTGCCCTGTCTTCGCACCCCTTCGATAATTCTTGCCTCTGGGAAAAATATCGTTCTTCCTTTCTTTTTCTTTTCGAAAAAATGTGTTTTACGCGCTGATGGAAATATTATGTGGTATTTTGGATATCTTCTGCGTCATTTGTAAAATTTGTAATTTTATACTCTTAATTTTATACTCTAGCATGTATTTTTGTAATACAAAAAGTTAGAATTAAAGATATGTGCGAAACTTTCTACAGATTCGATTTTTCATTATTTTTGATTATTCAAACAAGATTACAAATCTTTGGAAAATTTGCTTTCAATTATGGCTTTTTTTTTCGCTTGAAAGATGTCCTCTTAATTTAAACAATGTACGAACGTGGGAATAAATAATAGATTTATCAAAGAAATTTGCAAAAGAGTGATGAAAGATTGCGTTAACAATTTTTGAAAAAAAAAGAAAGAAAGGGGAAACTCGAGATCGGAAAATTTATAAAATCTGGATATAAAACAGGATATCCAGGTAAAAAGAAAGTTTCTTTCAAAGTCTTGAGAGAAGCTGAATAATTAAAATTTTATATGGTGAAACACTTTCGTTTAAAAATAGAGAGTCTCATTACGAAAGTTTGGCTCGAGGAGGATGGACGCATTCCGATATTGCAGCTAAATTCATGGTGGGGAATCGATCGACCAGCATCGATATTGATTTATCTCAAGTAAGTATTGGTGAGGATATATACGATGCAATTGACGCTGAATTTCTTATAAAATTCTCGGCTATGGGGAAATACAGCCGAGACATTTTATTTATACGTGTACGTATTATATATGTGACGTTATACAGTTATGTGACATTCGAGTTTCTCTGCATTTGAATATATACGAGCATCCTATTTTCTAGGTAAAAAAGTTATTGGACAAATGCAACAATATATATATATATATATGAAATTCATTAAAAATAACTGTAGTTTTTGAGGCGTAAAAAGACGTTACGATGCTTAAATGTCAAACTCATTGATGAGACCTCTAAATTTAATATGAAATAAATAAATAAATAAAAAAGTTTTAACTTTTTTTTTTATCAAGAAAGAAAAACCTTAATTGGACACATATTGGACGTACAATGCCAACAATAGAAACAATGGTTACACACGTGAATATGGAAACATCACAAAATATTAAATAGAAAGTATTTATAAAAAAAAACGTTTATTTCTCCGTTAATTTGCAATAACAAAAATTTCTTCGCTCCGTGACTTTTGAATAACACTTTTTTCCAACTATTATTTTTCATTATTATTCCTTTCTTCGACGAAAGTTTAAATTATTTATTTGTTTTCTTCTTTGTATCCCCTCATACGATCGATTTCCCGAAATTATTAATTGGACTAAATACTCGTTAATCGATCAGAATGGAATTCAATTTGTCGATACGTCGCGAGGTAAAAATTAAACACATTTTGGACGATCATTCATGAATAATTAACTTTCGAACTTTCGATCCATGTCTCATTTTTTTTTTCACCTCGTCAACGCATATTCCATACTTTATATTTATATCATATGCCGTTTTCAAAAATTACCACCAGCGTTTTTTCCCCATAAACTTCATATTCCAGCGTAGACAACGATCATTCTTACTACTGTATATTAAATAACAAGAGAATGTCCTTTTCCCTTTCACTCTTTTCTTTTTCATTTCTCCAACCAATTGGCCAACTTGCCAACTTAAACCTCAGCTCACGATCGAGCGTGCCAATCCGATGTAAGAAAATAGAAATCTTTCTTTCCCCTTTATATTAAATCACAATTTATAAAATAACACGTGCCAACACGTGCGTTCCAATTTAAAACGCGCTCTTAATCTCGTTGCAAACAACGATTATCACATTTCTCCAACGAGAAACAGCATCGTTTCCATTCTTTCCATCCTCGAGCTTCGACAATTTCGACCTTGCGTCCATCAAACACCTATACATATACATATACATATATTCGTGCGACAATAAAATTACAGTCCGTGCAGAGGCACGTGACTTGGAATGCACCAAGAACTGCATTCTTTCACCGTGCACCGCTCTTCTGGCATCCTTCCCTCCCCCCTCTTCCGCTCCGCCGAACCAACCTGGCTGGCCCCATGGCGCAAGCTAATAAATACCGAGCGTCGGCGTGACGTTTTTCTTACTTTTTATTTTTTTTTTTTTTTAATGTCCAGACAAGGTCGAGTAACCGTACATCCCAATGCGATATTCGCAACGAGACAAACCTCCTCGAGCAGTTTTCGACTCTTCTTTCCTTGCGAACGATTAATCGATCCTCGAGGATCGTCTTCCTCCTCGATTTCTTCCGAGAGAGAGAGAGAGAAGGGCAATACTTGTCGAAAACGGAGGAGGAGGAGGAGGAGGAGAGATCGGGCGAGGGCAAAAAGGTCGTCGAGATAAGTTAAGCAATTGGCGATAAGTTATCGTTTTCGTTATCGTGACAGGTCGGTGCGCGTACATTTCGCGGGCGTACGTGGAGATAAAGAGACAAACGAAATCCGAGAAATTCCTCCATCCACGCGGATTGATAAATTCCAATTCCAAAACCGATAGATCGATAGAGGGAAAAAACTGTGCGAACAGAATATTCTACGATGCGTGCAAGTCCGTGAAAGTTTTTCCAAGATCCATTAAAAAAGTTGTGCGTGTATATATATCCGCGTGATTTGCTTTCAAGAATACAACGAGGTATAATTAGAAGAACAATAAATCTATAGCGGAGCGTGGCGCATGCACCGCGCCACGAGCGTGATGCAATTATAAGTTGCCAGCATCATCCCTATACGCGTGTTACCATCCTCCTCCACCTCCTCCTCCTCTTCTTCGACGAGGAGGAGTCGACGATAGGAAAGGTCTTGAGCCGCGGCCAAATGTCACGACGAAATCGATCAAACGTCGTGCACGGATGGCGGAAGAAATTTCCAGCGCCGCTATTTAAATTTCGCGAGCCAAAAACAAATTGTTGACGCGTGTATCGAATCATAGACTCGACAGGACGAGATGAGGTAGAATGGGAAAAGTGTGAATAATATTGGAGAGCTTGATAGAATTTTGGATTTTTATTTATTTAAGGAAACAAAAGCAAAATTGGATTAGTGGAAATTTGAATATGAGTTAAATGAGTTGTGAAACTGCGTTAATAGGAAGGGTTTTGTATAACGCGAAATATAATGAAATTCGAAATTAGATGAACAATTTATTTCGTTTCGTAATAACACGTCGTATGTAAATTGTGCTTTCTAAACCCGCATAATCATTTTTAATTGATCAGAGAGAGAGAGAGACTGTATCTCCATATGTATATATAATTTGCCTTTAAAATCAGAAAATTTTAATTATATTCAATCAAGTATCTCATATTTCTACCAATTTGCTATTTCACTTTCTCCTATTACATCATAATCAAAATAAAAAAGAAAAACGAATATTTTAAATCTTCGTTTGAAATATTAAATCTATTGTAACCGATTATTATGTAATTTATTTTTTCTTTCCCGTTTCCCTATAAATTAAAATAAACTAAAGTAAATTTCACATTGATAATTTGCTATTCTTCTTTAATATTCTTTTCTCCCCACGTATATATTTCTCCGATTATCGAATTTCCTTGCATTATTATTTAATTTATCGATCGAAAAACTGATGTCTCTGATTGACTCTATACAGCGAGTATTTTAATATTATAAAATTTAAATTAATTAAATCAAATTGTAATAATAAATAAATTATACATTAATCATAAACTGATAATCTTTCGCGAATTTCAAATATTTAACGTACGTATAATTCTTCCAATATGGAAGAATTATTAAAATTCCATCCTCGGTGGAAAATTCTTTTCCACTTTTTTCAATTTTCTTTTACTTTGTAACGATCTCACACTTCAATTAATTAGTGGAAATTTCAACTTTTATCGCTCTTAATTTAATTCCCTTTCTCGCGAAGCTAGTTCCAATTACCAACCAAGTAACAAAAAAAAAAAAAAATATTCGAATACACGCAGGAAGAAAATTATCTCGTCGTACGTATATACCGAGCATCGCTATTTCGATTTTAAGACGGTATCGTAAACGCGAGATGCGCGAAAATACACGAACAGGACGGATTCTTTCCGAAGCAACCTTGAAGTGAGATGCGCCTCGCAAACACACAGTTCGCTCCGTTTCTCCGTCTTCTCATCTCTCTCTCTCTCTCCCTTTGTCAAATACACGAACGACTTAACGTTAATGCATACCGTTTTTCAAGCACGCGACTACTTCGTTATTTACAATTAAGAAAAGAAAGAAAGAAAGAAAAAGAACAATCTACGAATTGCATAACAGAGAGAGAGAGACAAAGACATGGTAACCGAGGAAAGATTCTACGTGGGTTCGCGTAGAAGCTTAATGGCGGAGGTTTGACCTGCTACTTTATTTACCTCGAAATATTCTCCACTCCTCTTTTCAAAGGGAAGATTTTTCAAAAGAGCAAGGGAGGAAGAAGGGGGGAGAGGAAGGGAGAAGAATAGACAGCGGACGAAAAGAAAGAAGACGAGAGGGGGGTCCGAGTGTTTGGCTGTTTGTAGAATCTGGGTGAGTGACCTGGGTCCCTGGCGGTTAGTCGCCTGGTCTGCCGGGAACCTGTTCTCCCGACCGTCCCCTCCCTCCATCTCTCTCTCTCTCCCTCCCTCCTCCCCTCTGCCCCACGAATCATCTTCTCCGTCCACCGTTCTCCGCGCCCTCTGCGGCCAAGGCGCACACCGCAAACGCTTGAAAACCGTGCAAGCGGGCCGAGGAGCTTTTCGCGCCATTGTCGTCTAGAATTCGTGGAGTTTCGGTGGAGAGGGGAGGGGAAAAGAGGAAGACGGAAAGGCCGTTAGAGGGACACGATCATCTGGGTCGCGGATGATCCGGGTGAAAGTGGTGCGCTAACGGGAACGGTTTCTTTCTCCGCTAGAAGATAGAAAATTATTTTTCCTTCTATACGTCTCTCTCTCTTTCTCTCTCTCTATCTATCTATCTATCTGTCTGTCTTTCTCTATCTCTCTGTTCTTCTTCTCTGTCGATAGAACGTGGTTTTACAAAGCATCGAAGCAATGATTATCGTGGGAGAATGGGAAAAATCGGACGAGTTGGACACGTTGTACGTGCGTACAACGCGACGAATTATACGAAAGGTGGTCACGCGATGTGGGTGTTCGGTACAGGTGTCTCTCGGCTCGTCTGGAGATCGTGAGGTCGAAATGCATATGTGTATATATATATATATATATGTACACCGTGTACGGATTATGCAAGCAAGTCCGCTTTCTACGTTCAGGCTTAGAATCTGGGTCGGACACGAACTCATTGTTTACAACGAGTCGGCGTTGAATAGGCGGGTTGATGCTATGCGACAGTAAGCCACCTTAGAAGTCTGCCGAGACTTCTGCAACTGGAACACGTACGCCTCGTGTTGTTGATGGGCCTCGAATCCCGGCGGGGAGGGGTCAAATCAACGCCAACTGGGACTAGATCAATTGGATAGATCGATTATGATGCGACGTGGATCGAACACGTTGTTCTTTCTTCCACGTTTCTTCTCGAATTTGGTAATATGATCGATTCGATCTCGTTGATTAATTGAAGAATCCTTGAAGAAGGATGAAAGGATTGAGAGTTTCTATTGAGAGGAAAATTCATATTTGTTGTTATTATTAAGAAGGAAAGATGAATATTTTATGTGGAATTAAGGGAAGAGGTGCAGTGTATGAATCGTTGTGTATTTTTTAGTACAGATACGATTTGATATTCTTAAAATAATATTGGAAGTTTAAAAAATTTATTTTTAAATTTATACGAAAGACGAGAATAAATTTATAAATTTACCTGCTTGCAATTTAATTTAGTTTAAGTATTCACTCTTCCCCGAAATAATTTAAATCTAAACGATTTTTTAGTTTTTTATTTTAGGATTAGATGGAAACAAGCTTGATCCAATGATTTTTAGAAAAATTATTCCGTTTTAAAAAAACGGATATATGAAATCAGAGTTTGTTACAATGTTAATGAAACAAAGAATCGAAACGTCTGTATTCATTACGTCTGCATTTTAACCAAGTTTCTATATCTTTGCTGGGAAAATTATGTAATAATTAAAAGTGAACATTCTGATAATTTTTATCGAAAATTATTCGTCGTTTGTTCACCGTTTCTTCAATTCGTATGGAAATTGCAACAAAAGTAATTGTTTCGGCAAATGATAATGCAAATAAAGGAAATATAACGAAACGCGAGAAAAGGTTTTCGAAATAAACAATGTTGCCTTTAAATGTTTTATATATATATATATATATATATATATATATATATATATATATAATCGAGTTGCATTTTGCAGAATATTTAATGTGTCGAGGAAAATTTGCGAATACGATATTAACAATAATATTATACTGGCAATTTAAAATCATTAAAACGAGTATTCTTTCATAATCGAATCATTGAACGCAAGATTTTTCAAAATTTAACGAAAAGTGTCGTAGTACAAATAATAAATAAATATTTATGAAGAACAATAAGTAAAGAAAAAAATGATAGTTTAAATAAATATTTGACTGGCAAAAATCTTGAAAAAAGGAATGAATTCAAAAAATTTGGAAAAAATAAATATTATTTTTTAAAAATATTTTATAACGTTTCCAAACAGCATTTTATTTTTTTTTACTATTTCACTTATATTGTTTTAATTTTGATTTAATATCTCATGGTATTTTCCGTTTCAAAAAGCACATAATTTATTAAAAATCAAAAGATGAAGAGAAACTTGATCCCTGTCTCTCTTATCTTATTCGAAGTAGCAAATGAAAATTTTCATAATTCCTAATATCTAGGACAGTTTCTCAACCATTTCCGGTTATCAACACACACACACCAGATAAATAAAATTTCTCAACCGTTTTCACGTCAGAACAATGTAAAATTATTGTAATAGATTTTCACGGTGGATCATCATAATATTCAGGACGAAAATTTGTATTTAAATACTAGAATTTACAACACTCTTTATATATTTTTCTCTTTATTTAAGAAGAAAAATAAAAATAATATTAAGACAATTAAGACAAATACCGATTCTTCTTCGTATTCATCGACATTTTCTAATGAATTGCACTTCTCAACGATCATTTTATCATAAATAATAAGAACAATGTAAAATTATTGTAATAGATTTTCACGGTGGATCATCATAATTTCCAGGACGAAAATTTGTATTTAAGTACTAGAATTTGCAACACACTTATTAAAATATCTTTGTATATTTTTCTTTTTATTTAAGAAGAAAAATAAAAATAATATTAAGACAATTAAGACAAATATCCATTCCTCTTCGTATTCATCGACATTTTCTAATGAATTGCACTTCTCAATGATCAATAAATATTAACAAGCCAAATTTAAGTTGGACAAGTTTAGATAAAATTTTGATAAAATCAACAGCATTGTATGATCGAGGAATAATAAAGACCTGGACGATAATTTATATCAATACAAGAGAGATTTATAGATCATTAACGATTCTAATATATCCTTTTCGCTCAACTAGTTCGCGATTATTTAAAAGTTCGTTAAAAAGTGTGACGGATCACGCGGGATTGTCTTTGTTCCGCGAGAATAAAGTATCCTCGAAACTGCAACTCCAAACCGAAACAGGATTGTTTCAGGGAGGGGAGAGCCATTGTCCGCTCGCGTTACGATTCATCATTTCGAAAGAGCTTCATCATTTTTCATTTTCGAATTTTTAGCATCACCGTGAACGGAAAATCCGGCCAGATTATCCCTTCGAAAATCTGACTTTTCCATTCCCTTCTTCATTTGAAAAACAAAATGAATCCTGCCAAATGAATCCGAATCTTAAACTTATTTCTCAAGGGATTTTTCAAAATTACGCGAGACGAGGAGGACAAATTAGATTCACTTTTATTTAGTCGAGGCTCGGAGTTGTTACAATTGTTAAAATTTTAGAAAAACATAAAATGATTATTGTCATATACGTTTTTATTTATCGCTTTATACTTTAACAATAAAATATATAAAATAACGCTATAATAAAACTTTATTTTATCTAATTATATTACAAAACTATTACTATTCAATTCTAATATCACACAACGTAATTTATAATATACTAACATTTAATGGAAATATAAATTGAACACGAGAAATCATTCCATGTTACTAGCACGGAACCGAATAATACAAATACAAACATCCATTCCTAATTTACTGGAAGACGAAATCTTCCGTAGGGAAAATTTGCAGAAAGATAAAAACCGCGTCGCACAACGTCTGTCCACACTTTCTCCGTTGGAATCGCTTTCCACGTGGAAAAGAAAAAAACGCGCGTAAATTTCACACGTTGAAATCTTATTTGCGCGTCTTTCCGGAATCCCCGACCGGGCGCAAGTAGAACGACTCACCAACTCGGCCCGAAGTGGTTTTCGCGCGAAGGAAAGTCGCGTGGGCGCGACGACGAGGACGGTTGCATAACGTCGGGCGGGCGAAATATTTGCTGGATCGGAAAGAGCAGGATCTGTCCATCCTCGGGACGAACACCGTCTTCCGAGGAAGGGGGATCCCGTCCGTTGGATAAGCGCATCGAACCGTATCATCCTCTAACCGGCGGCCGTTGCACCCGGATTTTAATATTAGAATATATACAGGCAGGATATAATGACAGGGCCCCTCGAAATAAACGTCCGCGATCGGTTTCCACGACGTCAATCATTACGGTTCGAATATTTGCGCAACGAAATTGATACTCTCCTCCTCCTCCTCCGGGTGAAACGTGACACGAAATTTCACGCGGTTCCGCCGCGTTCGATTCGAGGTCGTTGCACCACATACGCGCTGATCCATGCGTTTCCAATTCGTAGATTTGTCGGATATTGTATACACTCGCGCGTGCAAAGCGATCGCATCCCTTTCGGTATTTTTAAATTGACGATTTTTAATTCGTATATCGTTGTATATAAAATAAAGATTTTTTTTGAGAATTGAATTTTCTTTCTCCAGGAAAATCTAGAATGAATATTGATTTTCTGAATTTATTAATATGAACGTATATATATAATCGTGGGACGTATAAATGAAAGATTGCATTTCATTTTCATCGCAATTAAAAATGCGTACCTAGGAATGAATTTAAAATTTTTCTAATTACTGAAAATATATTGATGTTCATCAAGATAATGCATCCAAGTACAATAATTTTTATACACGGAGGATCAAAAATTTTTTAGCTTCACATCGATTGCCCATTATTTTTTTTCCCCTGCTTAATAATTTCCAACCATTTTGCACAAAGTCGTAGTATTTTTGCCAATTTCTGTTACATGACTGGTTATTGTAACGCCCAACGATTAATGTGATGTAATCTTTATTACGTCGTCTTTGAGACCATTAAAGGTTAGGTAATATATCGGATTAAGCTGACGTCAGTAACGTTTAATCGATTCAGTTATAATGTAGTAATATTATTGATAATAAAATTTACAACGAAACACAATAGTTTTCAAACGTGTAACGCGAAAGGAAAAGAGAGAAAAATAATCTTAGCTTGGAAGAACGATTTCTCTATTAGATAATCGAAGACTTGAGAATCATAGTGATCGAACTAAGTTAGTCAAATAATATCGAGCTTAACTTTCGAACAAATAAATTCTTACTTAAATTTTTCAATCAGGCGTTCCCTAACTTTTAATTCTTGAATTAACCATCGAAACAAGTCGCATCTTCAATAACAAAAAAAGAAAAAGAAAAAGAACATAGGAAACACATAGGGAACGAACAATTTCCCTTCTCCCCGTTTAGCGAATAAAGCTCGTTAGCTCGGCTCGGTCGAACGGTTAGGCGATCTCCTTAACGAGTTGAGCGAACCATATCGCCACGAGGCGAGGAGAGAGAGAGAGATTTTCTTTCCGAGCGGCGAGTTTTGGAAATCATCCGGCCGAGCTCGATCCTCTCTGAGCAGCAGAGTGTAAAGGAGGAGGCTCCTCCTGGTCCAGGAGGCGACTCCTAGAAATAACATCTTCGGCCGACCCCATGGCTAATGATACACCGTCCACACTCTTTTGAACCCGTAAAGGGCAAAGCGAATTCCCTGCTCGTTTCGCTTTGAACCAACTTGCTTATTAAACTTGCGCATAATTCCTCACACGTGCCTCCAATGAAATAATAACATCGAGACTTGTCAAGGATAGATTTAGATTTTTCTTTTTCTATTATTTTTAGAATGAGAGACGTTCTTTCCTTTATTCTTTTCTTTTTTATTCCCGCGAGGCGAAGCCGCGACCGGTAGTTCATCGCGTCTTAAGGTGAATGGAATTCTTCCATAAAGAGGAGGCGAGAGAAGGGGAAGGAGGACGAAGAAAATCTCGGTCTTTCCACGGCCAGAATTCTCTCCTTGGCTTTCCTTCGAATTCCTCTCGGCAAATGGAGCATAAATTACGAAAGACCTCGGCTTTTATCTCTTTTCAACGAGGATGTAATCGCGCGGGTGAGGAACATCCTTCCTTTTTATTACCCTCCCCTTCCTTTCGATCTGGAAAATTTCGAAACGGACCACCCTCGAACGGCATAGACGATCTCAGGATGATACCAAGCTCTTGTTTCCTCAGATTTTATCCTTTGTAATTTACCATTAGCGGAATTGGAAATTGAAATTTCCAATTTCTTTTTCTTAATTTTTTCAAAAATCCGATCACATTCATCGTGTCAGCTTCGTCGATTCCAAAAATTCTCGCGCGATATCAAGGACCGATCCGAGGCGAATATAAATGTTCCATCCGATCGTAAATAGGTCGAAACAACTCCCCCCTCCTCCCTGGTGGGAGCGACCACCTTTTTCGTGCACCTGCCACGTCCACGGGGAAGCACCGTTATGCAGCACGTACGAGGCGCATCGACGCGCACGAATCTCCTGGAATACGTGTTCCAGAGAAAGAAGAAGAAGAAGAAGAAGAAGAAGAAGAAGAAGGAGAGGGGGATGACCGATCAGCCCAAAATTATTGCCAACTCCGTACCCCAAAATTTGCGGTCGACGAGTTACGTACGGAACCTAACACTTTCCAGTAATTCCCGACAGTTAGACGTTAGTTTTCTTTTTTTGGAAGAAGATTACTCGGTCGGGGAGGATGGCGAGGAGTCAGCTGTTTTCGACGAACCGTAAAGAAATCGTCCCTGGAATGGCCCCTGCGTGGGAAATCTTTCCTTTTATTTCGATTGCGTAATGACGATTGACGATTGATGATTTCTTGAAGAAGAAGTGTTATGTGAAAAGAGATATTCAATATAATACGATTAAAACACAATGACGTAGTTTTTTCTTTCTTCTTCTCGATATCAGTTTAGATTTATTATAATTTTAAATCGATGCATTCTATTTTTAAAAACGTGTTCAATCAAATGTTTACTCGAATGACGCAATGTGAATTTTTTTTTCACGTTGAATAAAAAGTAAGTAGTTTTGGTTAGGATCTCGTTATCACGGGGAATATATATATTAGAGATTGAAATAATAATATTTGAAAAAAAATATCATTATCGCACGTGATACACGTGTTTTATAACAGTTATTACAGATATTATCTTAAAGTAACGTTAAGTTTATCATAAAGGGTATATATAACATATTCGTACATAATTCTCGGGTTAATTTTCACTTTCTCTATCTTTTAACATTCTTTTTTTTAAACGAGTATTAAAGGAAGCATAAATTCTATATATTTCAGAATCGTTTGTATTCGATTATTCACAATGTTCAACGACAAGTTCACGATTCTTCAGTTGAGCAAATAATTTCGTTCTATTTTATTACGTTACGTTATCTCCAATAAAAAATTCCAGTTTTGTTATTTTTCTTTTTTCTTAAATATATGTATATAACGATTTAAAAATATCTCCTGTATGTTTGTCATTTAGCCAAGAACCTGTCGACCGGTACATTTTTATTATCTTATGATAACTGAAGTTAAATTTATATTATAGAAAATGTTTATTTAGTTGTGAAGTTCCAATATACGTCATATTTACGGATTAAGAAAATATTGATCATTTTGAAATATTTTTAATAAATAAAATTTGAGCAAATATTTTCTATATACCGATAACTAATTATTTTATTAATATATATATAATATTTTTTATTAATATTAATAATCGTTTAAACTTAAATAAATTTATTAAATTAATCGATAATTTTTTCGTTTTCTATTTACAAACTTGAAACTTTATTATTTTTTATTAATCAATTCTCAAGATTAAATTTTATATATATATATATATATATATTATTTTTCATCGATTATATAAATTTAATTTGAATTCGCGATACGGGCAATGAAATGCAATAAAATGGTATAATTAAAATTCACGAATTAATTAAATCCTAATCAAAATCTGGAAACGTCGGAACAAAGGATATTCTCCATTCGCGCAGAGATCAAATTCCTGCGAAACAATTTTTCCATCCAATTAAACGCGTCGAGACGAGAACGAGAACCTTTCTTTCTCTTCAAACGTGCATTTTCTAAGCCAAAGATGCGTTCTCTTACTTTCGCTTCGAATCGATCGTATCGCCATTTGCGGATAAAACTAAAACAGACAGCTCTAACGATTTTCAGAATTAATTTTATTCAATTTCAATTTTTGGAAATTGTGGAAATTACGTCGCAAAATGTAATGATTAAAGATTGTAGAAAATGGTCGGCACACGTGTAAAAAAACAAACACGGACACATATTTGAGAATGATTTCCAATGTATTTTTATTCTTCGCCTCAAGTCTGAATTTTTAATAAAGTAAAAATTGTTTATCACATTCGGCTCGAGAGATAAATGGATGGAAAAATATTGATTTTTTGCACATGGAAGAATATTTCGAAGAAAACAATCTTTTTTTTTTTTTTTTTTCTAACATCCTCGTCAATTTCCCGCCACACTTGTTAATTCTTGCAAAAATTAAACTTCTCGATTCATCATCGCAAGAGTCTCTTTCGCTCAAGATTACAGTTTGAAGATTATTCTATTTTTAACATGCATGCGGGTAAAAAAACTTGTCGCAAAGTATTTGCCTTAATATTTGTAGAGAACACATTTTCATTCTCTATTAGTCTTCCACTCGAAGAAAATAAACTAAGAATCTTCATCTACTCGTTCCTTGCATATAACTCGGCATAAAAATCATATGATAATGAATTAAATTTGATTTAATATCAGGATAACGTACCACTCGATGTAATAGACGAAAATAAATTCTCTTAAATTGGAAAATAAAAAAAATCAAAACTATCTAATATCCACTTTATACCCTGTTGTTTCGTTTCATTCTATTTCTCACACCGAGTTTCCACAAATTTGTGGAAGAAAATTCGACGTATTATTTACCAACAGGCAACGAAATGTAAATTTTATAATTCACAATTCGCAGGGATCGCTCGTTCCGTTTACTTTCCTTTCCTTTGCTTTCCAAGGATCACATACATTACGAGTACGTGCTCATACAGCTAAAGAGTTGCCATATATTTCGTACGTGACCGTTTGAATTAATCTCGAGAAACACAGCATATACATATATGTGTGTCACACGATCGATGACTTCGACACAAATACGCAAAGCACAGGATCTATTGTTTATCCGATCGAGCGAGCCAGAACCGTATCATTTTTAAGGAAGGAGAAAGCGAACGACGAGCAATTCAATGACCTCGGGCCGCGGCTCGATGCCAGAGCAGCGAATGACCTCCGACTGGCAAATAGTAAACAGATGTCAACTAAATTCACCGCGAAGACCAGACACCCACAAGTTGGCGCCACCATGGATTCGCAGACGAAAATTCGATCGGACCAATTTCATCGTTTCACGGTTCCTCCACGAATATATTCAATCTCTGACGAGCTTATCTGCGTGCAACGTTTCGATTAACGATAATCCGTGTGCGATTAATCGATAAAGCAGTTTAGAACACAACTTGAGAGATGGTAATGGCAAGAGTTCATCTTTTCTTTTTTTAATGAAAGTGTGATAAATGAAACATTTAAATACCGAAGATTGAATGAAAGGTTTTATGAATCGTTAATTATCGATGATAACTTGGCGTTTTTATTGTCCATTTAATAAATAAAGGCTTAGTTTGTACAAAGGTTATGTCGTGTTCTATGATAATTTATTGTAATTATACACAGTTTAAATACATATATATTGTTTAACTAAACTTACTAATCTTGTATTATCTTATAAAATTAATGAAAGGAGAATTAGACAATTGTTAATTTAATTTTATATTGATTTGATATAAGATAAAATACTGTTATCAACGACTAAAAAATTGGTAATTTATTTATCAATAGAAAATATTAAAGTTTTAATAGAAATAAGTATCTTAAAATTTTTATTTTTTCCTAAAATTATCTGCAACTTTTTAACTTTTTGTTAGAATAAATAAATAATAAAAAGAAAATGTCCAAGAAAATTTAAAAAATCAGCTTATCATTCATCGAAGTACTCTGATACTATTAATTATTGCATTGTTTCTGCAACCCTTGCACGTATGCGAAATAATTATGCATGTAATATATTTGAACGTGGAGAATCGTATCTAAAATATTTTACTCCATGCATTATACTATGTATATTTGACTACTAAATTGTATTTAAATTCAAATTGAATGGCGGAGAAAATTAATGTTGCTTTTTCGCGAACAAAACAATTTCATCGATCGTACGATAGGGTTCTGATTGAAATGAAATATTAATGTTTGCGTTAATAATATTAAATATAAATGTTAAATATTAGAATTAAAATTTCATTTATTCAGAAATTAGGCATGTGCTTCGATAAATGAAATATTTATATTTTCGTTTCGATTTTTGCAATGCTCGTTTAAAAAAACTTTGTAGAAAAGAAATAATTCGCGAAAATTTTCAGCCGAGTCGTATCAAATAACAGGTTGAATTAAAAACTTTTTACATTTAATTATATTATATATTTTATTAAACAAATATAAATATTAAAAGAATGGCACTTTTCGAAATTTTGTGCTATTTTTCCTAGTAGAATCCTAAAAAATATATATTTAAATAATTTACGAAAAAATATTGAAAAAATAATGATACGAATTTATTTTTACTCAACTAATTGATCCAATGATTCGAGATGAATGATAAAAATAATTAATGTCTCTTTTCCCCGATTGAAACAATTTTATCGATCGTTTATATTCAGACTTTACGCTCTTTAATTACTTTAATTGGTTAAATTTCATTAATATAAATATCACATAAAGGAAAAATAAAAATTTTAATTTTTTATCACAAAAACGATTACAATCACCGTTGGCTAATAATTTATCGAAACCTTTTACCGTAGTTTCTTATGAAATAAAACAAAGAAAAAAATAAGCAGATTTCGAAATTTTTAAGTTTCTAGAATTCTAAAAAATTAATCGTCTCTAATAAATTTCAAGTTAAAAATAACTGTTCTAAAAAATGGACTTAATTAAATTTGAATTTCAATTTCGAATTTCTGAAATCTTTCTGAATTTTTGTCTGAATCAAAATCATTATCACGAAAAATAACTTTACGCGTTAATGAAAAAAACGAGTGAATAGAAAATCTAATTAAAAATTATTATCAAAACTGTACTCCAACTTAAGCGTTTCCCTTTAAATGAACGCTATTCGTGATAAAGAGTCAAAGGATACATCTCATTCCCTGTGAATTATTTAGATAAACTAATAATTAATGAATAAAAAAAAATATAAATTCCAATCACAAACTCTTTTTCCTTTCATGAATGCAATCAAAATAAGAAAAGAATCTTTAAAGAACTAAATTATTTAATTTCATAATAATATTATACATGATATTTAAATAAATTTTACCAATATAACCAAAATTGATATAATCGTTAAGATATTTTTCAATTTATATAAACTGGAGAGCAACAATTTAAAAATTGTTGATCCCAATGGTATATAATTTCTTTAATTATTAAATGACATAAAAAAAAGAATTCGTGGTGCATGTTTGAACAAACATTTCCAACAAACATCTTACAAAAACAATGTATAAAAACATTTTGTTCACGCAACTAAAGTAACATAATTCGAGAAACATTTGGGTTTTATTTCGGTTTCAAGGTTATAGTTGTTGCTAGCAACAAGTTGTCCATACAGAAGACACTTTGTTCCAAACTGCGAACCTTGTCTGAAGAAGACTTGCTCCTTGCAACAAGACAAAATTTTTCACTTTTCATTTCGCTTTTATTATATCATTTATTATAGAAAAGATCCATTCCAAGACCTATTCCATCCTATCTACTGTTCAATTAGCTCAATAAATCAATCATTGTTCCATATTTTGAATACTTTACACACCTAATATACGTAATATAATTATTATTGATATCGATATTGAAAAATATTTTCTCCTATTTCTAAATCAAAATAGGACGAAGAATCCTAGACGAACGATCGACAACAAGCAACGATTTTTTGAAAAAAACATGGAATATTAATAAAAATATTTCTCGTTGTTGCTTCGTTCGAAGACCCAGTTTAATAATAATCACGTTGTATACAATAAAATATAGTAGAAACGTATATTTATCCTTTGCAAACGTAGAAAAAAATCTATTTTTTTTCCTAAACGACGAGATTAAAAAAAAAAAAAAATGATGTATGTACATTGTTCAAGTTTGAAACGAGAGAATCACGGCCTTTGGTCAAGCTTAATTGACAAAAACCAATTGCGTACCTCTTGTGTTTTGCGACGTATGCATGTGCACCGACAACGTCCTCGAAATCTGAAATAGTTATGACTTCGCGATAACAGAAAAAAAAAAAAGCTCTCGGGTACGATAGCTTATGTAATCTGATAGAAACAGTGCTTTATCCTATAGCTTCTTTCCCTTTTTTTTTTTTGCCTCGTAATTTTGTTTTTGCCAATCGATTTGTTGTTGTCCTTCTATCGACTTCGATCAACAATTTTCTTATTCTGAATCTTGAAAACTTGTATGATAATAACAATCGAAACACAGTCTCCCGCGAAAAATGACGCAAGGATTTCCTGCTTCTGGTAAATACCAGTTTTAAAAGCGATTACGCTGATATTAATCTAAATGAGACATGACCAATGTTGCCAACGACTGTCTATTTAAATATGGTTTAATGAAAAATTCAATATTATTTTTCTTATTTTTCGAAAAGACAATACAATTAGAATATATATTGGAATCGACGTAAAAAGAATGATAAATGTTTTTCGATTAAATTTTTAAAATGTCGTATATTTAAACTCGCATAAATTTATTTTTTTTAACTTCATACCTTGTATAAAGCTTAATTAATTTATCCGTTTTAAATAATTTACTTTTGGTTTCGGTGAAAATATATTCGCGTAGTTAAACTTTCAAAAAAAAGAAAAGAAAAGAAAAGAAAAGAAAAGAAAAGAAGAGAAATGCAAACAAAAATATTGCGTTATGAAAAATTCATATAACGTAAAAAATAAATTTATGTTGCAATTTTTTTAATTATAAATTTTACTTATTATGTACGAAAAAACAGGCTTATTTAATTTAGAAAATTTAATTTACAAAACAAATTATAAAATAAAAAAAAATTTATTAAAATTCGTAAAAGATTTATGTATAATAATTTTTAATTGCGTTTAAAAAATAAATTTTTATCATCTGCACGAATGTCTTCTAAAATAATATTTCCTCGTATCCTATATTTGCCAATGACCAGATGTTTTCATTGTCTGAAACCTCTTAGACATTGCCATAACTTCAAACTTCCTTGGATTTTTCCAATTTACTTTTCCTTATAAGATAAATAGATTTCATACGAAGTTCGTATATCGAGATCGAAATTACAAGAAAGTTACTCGTTTCTTGATGTTATTTCATAATAAAACAGGGAAGAATGATTTATAAATGAATTTGGCGAAGTTTAAGAGAATCGAATATATATAGAATTAAATATAGAATTGAAAATTTTCGACATTTGACGTTATATCGCTTTAATTGCTACAAAAATTTAATGAAAATATTGATAGCTATATTATTAATAAATTATTAATAGAAAAAAAAATTATTCTGATACGAGAAATCGAATTAGATTATTTGTTAACCTCGTTCTGAATTTTATATAAAAATAAACTAAGAAGAAAAAATTTATAAATATTTTTAAAGACAAACATTTATCGAATATGTAAAAAAAATAAGGATTCCCCATAAGATTATACAAATTATAATTAATTTTGAATAATTTCTAACTAAATTCTATCTTTTTCAATTATAAAACATATTTTGAATAAAAAATCCAATGAAATAATTATATTATTTTTCACTTATTATATTTGTTCAATTTCATACACGAATCTCTCTAGAAATAATTTCGATTAAATATCTCTTAATATTATAATGTATAATTATAATATAATAATATAATAATTGAATAATAATATAATAATTGAAATGATATTGAAACGACAAGAGAAAGAAACAGATGAAACTATGAAATTCTCCTTGAATTTAATTCGCAAATCGGGATGTAAATAAGGCAATAATAATGCCTCTGATGAAGACTCTTTGTAAAACTCTAAATAAATATATAATTAAAAAATAAAATAAATATTACGAAAGGATACGCGTTTATATTACGATTTTCGTCATAAAGTTTAAAATAATTTATCGAGTAAAAATTTTTTTTCAAATACACTCGATTGCTATATTTCGATAGAACTTTCACTGTCGTTACGTGTCGTAAGAAAAGAATGTTTAAATATTAAATAAAAACTTGACGTAAGTATCGATCGTAAAAAAAGACGCGTTAAATAGGGATCCTTTCCCGATATTAAAAAGGAGCGCAGATTTCTCGAATCGAGGTGAACAAGATTGTAGAACGCTAAGTTCGAATGTTCGAAAGGTCGGTCGCTAATGTAAACAGAAACAGCGTGTCGCGCGCACGATGCCAGATAGGCCGCATGCATCGAACCAAAGTTATTCCGCGTAGACCGAACGTGTTTCTAAACTGATTATAGAATTAATTAAAGAAGAAGAACGTGTTTCGTTCGATGATACTCACCTGAAGATCATGACAGCTGTTATCCCTGTGACTGGCAGCACGAATTACCCCCGCACGCCACCCCCACTCACTAATCTTATTCACCTTTAGCTTGGTGAAACCACTCACCGAGAGAAACCTCTTTCCCACGATCTCTTCGCGAAACTTGTACGCCATATTATGGATCGGCAACCGCGGCGTGTCGAATCCGCGAATTCGGATCGCCAGCCGGGTCTTCCAATCACCCTTTCTCCTTCTCCTCTATAAGTTTACTTCTTCTTCTCACTCTGCCTTCCTCTTTCTCTCTCTCTCTCTTTCTCTCCCTCTCTCTCTTCTTCTACCTCTATCTCTATTTCTATCTTGCTATTCTTCCCTCTCACTCTCACACTCTCTCCCTCTCTTTCTCTCTATCTCGCTTTCTCTCTCCCCCACGAACTGTGCCGTTCTCTTTTCCTCTATTCCGATCCTCCAGCGAGCGTGCCTCTCCCCCAAAAAAGAAAACCCCACGTAGCACTGAACCGTAGAGAAGAACAATCGAGCACCGATCACCACTTCGTTATTTTTCACCAAAACACAAGAGCACAGTCACTCGGAGATCTCTTCTCTTCTTCGTGATCACGACGGGCCAATAAACAACAGGGCCATGAGGCGCGCACGATCCTCCTCTCTCCTTTCTCTCTTTCTTCTCTCTTCCTTGGACGGTCGGCCACCAGCAGCAGCAGCCACTCCTTGCTCCTACATACGTGCGTCTGGACACACTGGACACCGTACACCGAAAACTTTCGGCGACCGTTCCAAACATACAACACACTTCGCTCTTTGACACCTTCCTCCCTCCCCTCCTTGTTCCCTTTTTTTTTTTTCCTTTTCCTCCGTCGCGCACCACGCAGCCGATCTTTCCCTTTTACAGTCCGCTCCACCTGCACGTCCGTCGTCGTTGTCGTCTCCCCGATGATGTCCCCCGCGCCGACAGGATTTCGCCTGCTCTCGCCACGTCCAGGACACGGAACGAGAGGCACTTTAAACTTCCGGCCGCACACCGTGTATACTGGACACACACTGCTCGGTTGACGGTAACGGTGGCAGCGCGGTAACCAAGCACTCCGAACGGTACCAGTGTGAACGTGAGAGTGACACACACATGACCGGCCAGTGATATCGCGTAGCGCGCACTGCGGGCGGACGGCAGGGAGGCACGGCTCCTTCCCGCGACTCCTACCCTCTCCCCCGCTTCACGGCTCGACCTCCCGCCATCCTCCTCTACCCTCGAACACCCCCAGGCTCCCGCCTGCTCCGACGTTCGCGCCGACGCTCCCGCCCCACCCCACCGCTCGCTCAGCCAAGCAACCGTGCCGCGCGCTACACCGCACCGCGCCGCGTCCCCACCAATCCCCCCCTCCCTATCTTCCACTATTTTTCCTCTTTTAGCCACACATCTCACCCTTCTCTCTCGTTCCCATCCACTCATCTTTCCTGCTTTCTTCGCCTCTTTTCTCTCCTCCTCTCGTTTCTCGTCCCGTCTTCTCTCATCTCGTCTCATCTTTTCTCCTCTTCTCCTCTCCGCTCTTTTCTCTTATCTCTTCTTCTCCTCTCCACTCTCTTTCCCCCTTTATCTCCTCTTCTTCTCTTCTCGCCGTCTTTTCTCTCCGTCTTACCACCGTCGCAGTGGTCGTTCTCTTGCATTGCTGCAACCTATGGCACGAGCGTGGGGTGAGGAACTCTAGGGCCGTAACACCAACCTCTGAAGAAATACAAGGGGCCGCGACTCTTGGTGGGATGGGATGAAATGTCGATTCAAGGATCGTATTACGGGGACAGGATCTGGAGACCAGGCGCCTTCTTCTGTTGCTATTCAATTTTCTAAATATAATTTTGGTATGAAGAATATAAATAAGAAACGAGTGCTTAAGGATTCTTTGAAACTTTCTTATGTGTTCGTTTGATCGTTGTCCTTGTAAAATCTATTTCTTCTTCTTCTTTTTTTTTTTTTTAAATAAAAAATGAACCGAGATGCATTTAGTCTATTATTATCAGTCGCGACACGCATCGCTATTCTTAATACAAAAAAATTGCTCTCTCATCGATCTTTGCCGCTCGATTTATTTGTTGGTGCAGGGCCAGTGGTCTGGAAACCGTTCCTTTACATTAGAAATTCATTTGGATGTATCTTTATAGTGGTTTCGATGAGTGGCATAATTTTAACTATGCTTTAAAATAAGTACACAAAAAGAATGATAAATGTATCCACGATAAATATAATATATCAAAAGATAAAAACCTTGCGTCTCTTAGAAGAAATTGTTTTTGAAAAAAATGTCAAAAAAAAAAATAATAAAATTTTCGTATATAAAATATTTATAACATTTAACAAATTTATATTAAAACGATTAAAATAAAATGTATTTAATGAATTTGATATTTTCTTGTTTCTATAAACATGTTTCAATATGTTTTAATTTTTTGTTAATAATGAATTCTATATTTTATGAATTTATCATCTTTTTTATTATATACTGTTTGTTATTTTTTATTCATTCAATATTCTATTATATAAGAATGGTAACGGTATTATATAAGAATATGTATAAAAATCTCACACAAAATTTTCAAGATAATAATAAATTGCTCGTATCGTATCTTTTCAATTTATATATAATTTTGAACAATTACACGATAATTTTGAACTAAAAATTGATATTAAATTAAATAAAATCACTTCGTTCGTGTTTCATCATTTAAAATTTAATAGTTTAAAATTAAACCGTGATATATATGTATAAATCTTATTAATTATAACGTTTCATCTCGATTTTTAATATCGCTACTAAAATAACGTTAAATATTTAATTTCTACGTCAAGATAAATTAATCGTCTGCCAACGATATTTAAAAATACCTAACGTTTATACAGCCCTGCAGTCACGTGACGAAAACACGACGTGACGTCACACGCGCAGCAGCAGCCAGCTGCCAGTCCAACATGGTTGACCTGTGAGCAGTGGTGTTACAAACGGCCGTCCGCATTAATTGCTCGTTTCTTTCGATCGCGCGTTACTTGTATAACGTTAAAAATCGTTAATATGATATCCTCGATCGTCTCGCGACTTGTCATGTGAGTATTTAAATTCCCAGTAATGGAAAGATGGAAGAAAATAGTGTGAAGAAAAAATTCAGTTACGCCTGGATTCTCGCCATCGTTAACTCAGGATTATCCGATTCTGTTTCTGTCAATTTGTAATTCAATTTAATTTCGTTCTCTCTCTCTCTCTCCGCTATGATATGATTATTATTATCTCTGCCTATGTCTTTTAACTCCTCGCTCCGAAAACTAAATTCGTGTAACGGTCTGAACGTCTAATACTCGCTATCCTTTTTTGTTTCATCCCTTTTTGACAAAAAAATTGTAAAGGGTGTCTCGTTGGCATGGTCATGTAAATGCGAATTGTATCAAAGGTGCCAGTGTTCCTAGTGAAAAAGCTGTTCACGACGATTCACGAAATCTGTTTCGGACAGTGAAGAAATTATGTCATCGCGTCGTCGCAACACGGCTCCAAGAAACATTTCCATGTTTGGTTACAAATTCTACAACCAAGTCTAACCAATTGCGGTCACATTTGAAAATTGTCACAAGTTGCACAAACGAGGTATCGATTTATTGCTGAAATTAATTCAAGGCGGTAACTGATACTTCTGTGTCAAGGCATTTCAAAAACCTTGGTCTGCGAAGGTAAGAGGAAATCTGTACATTTCATATTAGGGAAACGAAAAGAAAAAAAAAAGCGATCGTTTAAGAAGGGAATACGTGTCGATTTATATTACGCATAGAAATTAAATTTAAAAAAAAAAGTTTCCATTTAATTTATCGTATTTACATAAATAATTATAATACAATGGAATGAATTACACGAAAGCGTATAATTTTATCCTCGAAATGCCTATATCGCTTACATATACATTATCAAGCTTTGTAACGCGAACCTAACCTAACTCGTCGCTGCTGTGAGTCCTAACAGCAGGCGCCCACCCCACCATTATGGACGTATACTCGTGTTACGACACCTCGCGCATAAAAATTTATCGAGAATTTAAAATTTCTAATTTGAAATGTAAAAATTTATATATATATATATAGAGGGGGAAAATATTATTGGAGTATTTTGTAACGGCCGATACAAGTTTCTTTAGCCTCGATCGATTTTTCGTATTAGCACCTCGTACACCGATTTAAAGCTATGAAAGAGCTTGTTCAAACCTGTTTGGACACGTTCCACGATCTGAATCGATGCTCTTTTATTTCCTCTGGTCTTTGTTCCTTGTACTCATTTTCTGCATACGTCACATCAAATGTTTAAAAATAGTCGAATGTACTCGATGAAGGACAAAATCCACTCCCTTAGATCCAACGATAAAGAGTATTATTCCCAATATCAACCGATCAATCCGCTACGTAACAAAGAAATATTGACACATTTTATCTTATCTACGAAAATTCAAAACCTCTCTAATTATTTCTCAGCTACTTTGAGTCCTCGTTTTTCCGATTCTTTCTTATCTTCAATAAATATTTACATAGTTTCTTACTAATCTTTTCACAAATTTTTGGAAAAATTGGCAAAAATATCGAAGCAAAATAAGATTCTTATTTGGAAGAATTATTAATCTAATAGATTCAGAAAATGAAATAAAACAAATTGAACTGAAATTAACATCGAATAGTTTTTTATTAATCTTTTCACAAATTTTTGGAAAAATTTTGGATTCTTATTTGGAAGAATTATTATCTAATAGATCCAGAAAATGAAATAAAACAAATTGAATTGAAATTAACATCAAATAGTTTTTTATTAATCTTTTTGGAAAAATTTTTGGAAAAATTGGCAAAAATATCGAAGCAAAATAAGATTCTTATTTGGAAGAATTATTAATCTAATAGATGCAGAACAAATTGAACTGAAATTAACATCGAATAGTTTTTTACTAATCTTTTCACAAATTTTTGGAAAAATTGGCAAAAATATCGAAGCAAAATAAGATTCTTATTTGGAAGAATTATTAATCTAATAGATTCAGAAAATGAAATAAAACAAATTGAACTGAAATTAACATCGAATAGTTTCTTACTAATCTTTTCACAAATTTTTGGAAAAATTTTGGATTCTTATTTGGAAGAATTATTAATATAATAGATCCAGAAAATGAAATAAAACAAATTGAATTGAAATTAACATCGAATAGTTTTTTACTAATCTTTTCACAAATTTTTGGAAAAATTGGCAAAAATATCGAAGCAAAATAAGATTCTTATTTGGAAGAATTATTAATCTAATAAATGCAGAAAATGAAATAAAACAAATTGAACTGAAATTAATAATTTCGAATAATCGAATAATTTCTTACTAATCTTTTCACAAATTTTTGGAAAAATTGGCAAAAATATCGAAGCAAAATAAGATTCTTATTTGGAAGAATTGTTAATCTAATAGATGGAGAAAATGAAATAAAACAAATTGAACTGAAATTAACATCGAATAGTTTCTTACTAATCTTTTCACAAATTTTTGGAAAAATTGGCAAAAATATCGAAGCAAAATAAGATTCTTATTTGGAAGAATTATTAATCTAATAGATTCAGAAAATGAAATAAAACAAATTGAACTGAAATTAACATCGAATAGTTTCTTACTAATCTTTTCACAAATTTTTGGAAAAATTTTGGATTCTTATTTGGAAGAATTATTAATCTAATAGATGCAGAAAATGAAATAAAACAAATTGAACTGAAATTAACATCGAATAGTTTTTTACTAATCTTTTCACAAATTTTTGGAAAAATTGGCAAAAGTATCGAAGCAAAATAAGATTCTTATTTGGAAGAATTATTAATCTAATAGATGGAGAAAATGAAATAAAACAAATTGAACTGAAATTAATTAAATAAATGAGATCGAATGAGATTTTCTCACATGTAAGTCGCATAGTTTCGCATAGTTAGCTAAGTCATCAAAGATGAACGACTGATCAAGAATCAGCTGATCGGGAACTACGTCACAATGATAGGAAGTCGTTCCACCGTGGCGTCGCGCCTTCTCTTGTTAGGGAGCACGTTTTGTTTACGGAGTTCGCAAACTTATGCCTCCGATAACACACACGCGCACATACACACGCGCGCGCGTTGTTAACAGTCTTCTTGCCGAGACATGACTCATACCCGTTGTGCTTGACAATAAATTGAAACAAGCTGGGGAAACGATCGATTCCAGATCGAGCACAAGGCAAGCTTCTTAAAATTTCAACCGGTTCGCTCTTTCGATCGATTCATTCTATCGACGAAGCGATTAGAAATCTTACATTTAAAGATTTAAAGATTACGCTTCCGTAAATTTGTAACGAACAGGAACACGAAAAAAGCGGTGAAAAAATCAATACAACGGCGATACGAATTTAAATAGTGAAAAGAATATGGATGTAGGAATAATACCGAAAAAAAAAAAAAAAAAAAAAGAACAAAGAATGAGTCATATCATATATCTATGTATAAACAAGAATTATATACGTGTACATGTATTATAATATAAAGGAATGGAAACTAAGTTTCTATTATACGAGTGAAAATATGTCGAATAAATTTAGAAATCCTTCGCGCGAAACTTTGTTTAAATTTCTATCACGATGTTATGCCCATACGAATTTTATTTATACGAAATTATCCGAATATTATGTAAGCTTTTATTACCATCCAATATCTATTCTTATATTCTCTGATGCAAGATAAATTAATTTGTCGAACGGTAAACAATTATTGTGCTCGCAAAATTGTTTCAAATTTTTAATATTCGATAATTTTTTTCTTCTTCTTCAATTTTCTTCTCTAATTGAATGGAATTTGCTTGATTCGCGTGAACGAAGTTCAACGTCGCAACGTATTTTTAAATTTCTAGAAATTTCACAGGAAGAACGGTTATCCTGATTTTGGACTTAAAAACAATTCGAATAATAATAATAATTCGAAAAAAAAAAAAAGAAAAAAAGGAAACAATAGATTCTCTATTGCTAACCATATGGTTCATTCATTTGTGCATCACGATGTACCTCGGCCAATGTTTCGCTTCTCGTTAATGTCACGAAATGTTATCCCACTTTTATTATATCGCTTAAGAGGCATGACTCACGTGTGTTTAATAGTCTTTGTATACACGAACCATTGTCTTTTTGCCGCGTTTAAAACACACGAGTTCAGTTTCCTTTCACCTCGTCAACGCGTACTATCTCGCGCCCATGTCGAATGACTAAGAACCTTTGTCTCTTTCTTTCGCTTCTTCTACGTCATTCCTAATCATTATTAATTTTCTTCTGACCGATGAACAAAGATAGATATATCCATCCTATTATTTCCATTAACAGCTTTAACATCCTCGAGTTTCGTAATTCAAAAATAAAATAAAATAAAATAAAGGAAAGTAGCGATCGCCGTCCAATTTTTCGATCGAAAAATTTTTATTCCCTTCTCTTCGTGAAATTCTCCCCTCAAAAAGGGGCGGAGGGGGGTAGATCTTGGGTCTGGAAAAGCAAGTCTGCGGAAGGAAACGGGGGTAAACCGAGGGATGCTTTCTTGGTAGACCAGAGGAACGTCGGTCGGTCGTTGGATCGATGCCCGGTTGGCAACAGGAGGGTGGTTCTGCCGGTGGTGTTGTGTGCGAGCAAGGACGTTCGTGCGGCACTCTCGTTCCTCCGCCCTTCCTCCCCTCCCTCCCCTCTTTTTCCCTTCTCATCTCGTTCTTTCTCTCCTTTCTTCTCCTCCTCGTTTATTATTATTATTCTTGTTCTCCGGTTACAGCTGTGCTGCAAGGGGTGGCACGATTCTCCTTCGCGCGGTTTCCCCCGTGAATCGATATTTCAGAGGAGAGAGATCTCGCATTAACCTTTCCGGCGTGCGCCACAAGCGTCTGACGGCTCTCTTCGCCACCTAAATCAGTCATAGGAGGGGTTGGCTGTTGCTTGTTTATTTTCCCTCCCCTAAATATGCAAGCGTTACACACTCTTTTGATAAAAAATATTTCTGCCCGAAATTATTTAGGATCCCTGCTGCTCTTCCAAATGTGGAATTTCAAAGCGTTGTTTCGTTCTTCGAAAAAAGAAGAGAATAAATAAAGGAGGAGGGGTTGCGATTAATTTTGTAAATGTTACAGCAACCAGGTCGAGATAAAATCGACTATCGACTCCACCTGTTTTTTCTTCCTCCACGGCGACACGTTCATTCTATTTACCTAGCTTCTCTGTTTCCATTCCCTGACCTATATTTCCGATGTTACTGAAAGGCATCTCATTTTCTATGGATGCAAACGGTTGCTCTTGCCGGTGTGGTCGATTCGTGCGCGAAAAAAACATCAGCGGCATTTCTTCGTGCCTCCCGATTCTATTTGCATAGAATCGTGTACGAGAGTGTTGCTCGCGCTTTTAGCAGCGAGACAATTCCGCGAGGTTGGCTTGGCTTGGCTTGCTTCTGTAGATCAAGAAAAAAAAAAAAAAGAAAGAAAAAGATGGGGAGAAGAAAGGGAGGAAAAATTCGAATGAGAAACTGTTGTTCCTCGAGACGAACTAAACATTGTAACGCGGTGAATGATGATTGTTGGTTGGATGGATTGTTTAAAAAATGATACTTGATATTTTTTTTTTTATCAAATATGTCGTAGCTTCGAAGGATTGTTATAATATTTTTGATAATTTGTAATACAAATTGAGAACGGCGTTAGAAATCCACGAGTATTTCAAGAAGGATGTTTGAAAAGAAGCGTTTAAGAAAGATTGATATAAATTTTTTCTTAATGATTGATAGGAAGATAATGAGTTGAGAGATACGATTATGGATAAATTCGAAGAATAAAATTTGGAATGTTTGTTATATGAAAGAAAGAGATTTTCATTTTTGATATAAGAATGTATGGTTTAACATAGAAAACTATAAAATATCTAAAAATAAACGAATTTTTTGTTTTTTCTAGACAAAATCAACACAAAATCAGAAATAAATAGAATTTGAGAGAGATTCTATTTTATATACTCGAGGTATGATAAATATAACAAAAATGACAACTCCAAATTTCAATTTTTCTAGATCTTTCTTTCTTTTTCTTTCTTTTTTTTTCAAATTTATTTGTGAATGAATTCATTGAAATTCAAATTTTATTATTTATTAAAAAATTTCAAATTCTTAAAATCAATTCACTATTTTACTTAAAAGTTTTAATTTTGTTCTACAGTAATTTTTTTTTGAAAATTAAGAATAAACTTCATCAACTTTCTTTTATGGATAGAAATACAAAACATCCATCAAACAAAAATCTTAATGGCTACTTTGAAAGTAACGTAACGTTTACTTTACTTACATTTTAATTATTATAAATTAAGAATATTGAGATTTCCATTTTCTATTACTCTCACCATCTTCCATGACTGTTTATAATCATCGAATAAATTATTCCTGCAATAAATTCCACGTATCATAATTTTTTTAGGCCACGCCATTATTTAAATATCTATTTCTCAAATATTGACGCAAATACTATTTTTGCGTGTTATCGGACCATCGTCCTTTCTTCGTTTTTACCACACATTAGTTTTCCTCCTGACAATGCGATGATATTTCACGATTCGAAACAATTATCGTTTTCTTCAACAGCTGGAACTGAAGTAACGTGTATACCCGCATTGTTATACATATATTGATCAATATATATTCGTGGAGAATTGATAATATATTCTTTGGAAAAGAAAAATTGATACAGAAATATCGATTAAAATTTATTATTTGTCAGAATACAATAACTTGACTAGAGAGGATTTTTAGATATATTTTTCTTCCGAATATTAATCTTATCTCTGCGACGATTGAATATCAAGTGGAAATTTAATCGAATTTTAAACGAGACGATTCGATCACGATATCGAAAGTTGGGAGAATTTTGGAAGCCTCGATTCTCAAACAATATCTATTTGTTAAAAAATCGCGTTTATAAATAAAATTACCGATATGCAAATATTTTGTCATATATTTTCAATAATTATTACTTAAATTTATTTCAATTTATCTCGCTCTTTATTTCCTTATCTCGTTCTTCATCTAATTTAAATTGGTTACAATTTAATAAGATCGATATCTTTTCGATCTTTAGAATCAAAAATTGTCTAAAGACAACCCCGCTGAATGCATTAACGCGTATTCGACTTGCATTCGAGAGACGCGGTGATTCGACCGGAAGAAATTCGCGTAAAGAAGTCTCGAGAGTATTTCAAAAGGCTGGCAACGATTGATGAGAGGGCAAAAAAAAAAAAGAAAAAAGAAAACTCGACCCGGAGTATAAACGAGGAAAAAAAAGTTACGTCGGTGTTGCGGAGCACTTGGGATCCTCGACCTCGTGACGTCATTGCACTCATTAGAATAATTAAGAATGCCGCTAATTACGATGCGGCTCGTACTTTTTCATTCCGCCACGCTCGATTCCATATTGCTCGATATCAACGCGAAATTTCTCACTGACCAGTTTCTTCTCTCTGGATCCTTCTTTTTCTCTTTGCGTCGTTATTAATTAATGTTTCTTATTATCGATCTTAAGATTTTTAAACATTGAGATTTTCTTGATTAATATTTAACATGGAATGTGATTATGATAATTCGAAATATCTTCTCCAATGGATTGATTATCTTTTTTTAATGTTCAAAAGATGCATTGAAATAGTTTTTAATATTTGAAGAAGTAAATTAATATCAGTGTGGATGTTATATATGTAATTGTAGCAAAAATTGGAATGTTTTAAAAAGAAGAAGAAGAAGAAGAAAATAAGCATTTCCAATTTTTCTCCAAAACAAATTTTTCTTCGAGTGATTTTTTTTCTCCAATTTCCAGATTTACACGATGCGAGGCAGTATAATGATCTAATTGAACTTTCAACACAGATTTCGATTCTTTGTCGATTGCTTCCAGTTACTTAACATTGGATAACGTTAACTCGGATACCATTATTAATTAAATATTCATAACATGAATGCAGAAAATAGAATGTAATATGCAAAATAAAAAATAACGGGAAAACTTAATGACGGAACGAATTTCAATTCAAGTTTCATTGTACTACGTGAAATTAATCTTCTGTTTCCTATAAAAATATTCATTTGCATAAATCTTTCTCAGTCTGTTTAATACACTATCGTTCTTTATCGCGAAATTAAATTCCTGTGACCCGGGGATCTCGTTACGCTCGAGGCTTTGTTTCAATAATTTCACGATTTTTTTTTCAATGGGCGTCGGGACATTGTTTAGGACTGTGAAATTATTTTTCATTAAAATAATTATCGATAAAAAAAGAAGGGGGCACCGTTTTATATATATTATAACAGCGGCCGTCAGATTGTCAGGGTGCCACCTTGCATAATTAAAAACTGTTTCTTATTCAGCGGTAATTTTATAAGTGATAAAATTAAGTGAAGTTCTGCTTGTTCTTAATCCTGGCCGACTAATAATAATTTCCTACTCCCAACAGTTTTATTGCGGGGAAAATTATTAAGACTAGAAATTGTGTGAATAAAACGTGCAAAAATAAATAACAGACAGGCTCGGCTCTGTAAATTTAAAAATTTTTTTTAATGGAAAAATAAAACTGTCCGCGTTAATAATTAATATTCCACGATTCAAAAAATTTTTTACTCCTCTCCTTCTTCCTTTTAATAAACATTAATCACACAAACCAAGAAAAGTTTTAAATTACAAGAGAAAGCTTGCTTTTCTCAACCTATCTACTCTTCCAAAATTTTCCAAAATTTCCCTCATTCCCCACAGGATCGATATCCCTCTCTCTTCCAAACTTCTCTATTCGACAGATAACAAGTTTCGTGTTCCTCTCTCGAGAGAGAGAAAGAGAGAGGAGGCGCCGTTTTGATTTACACCCTCCTTTTTCCCGCCCTCGTATATAATTACGCCATTTTCTCGCAGACCAGCCCATATTTCTTTGTCCCTGGAGACGCGCCAAGGAGCAAAAGTGCACGTCACGAGGGTGTGGTAAAGAGCACGAGACTCGAGGAGAGGGTAGAACCGAAAGTATCGTCGGCTTCGCCGGGGTGATGACCCTTTGGGCGTACCCCGACACCTTACGCTCCTGATATCCTCTCTCCTTACCTCTCCTTTTTCATCCTCTCTCTCTCTCCTTTTCCCTCTCTCCACATCCCCTTTTATCCCCGTTTCGTGGATAAAACGAGCAAAAGAAAGAGAAACAGGGTTGTCAATTTTCTTTCTTTCACCCCCGATGTTCGCGTAATTTTCTCTCGCTTCTTTCGAATAATATATCGATTTGGAGATTAAGAATTCTTCCTTGTTTTCAATAAAAAGAGAGAGGGGTCGATTTTAAATTTGCAGGGATGCGTTGGCACGGTCGAGAAAGTTGAGCCGCGTGGGAGGTCCGCGCGATTCATCGGTCACGATGATGTTTGTGGATCTTTTAGCACGGATTTCCCAACATTCTCCGTCGAAGGAGAAACGGCACACGTGCAAGCTCGCGCGAGCCAATGCCCTTTGAACCGGACCAGCTTTCGATCTTCTTCTTCTTCTTCTTTTTCTCGAAAAATGCGGATCGCGAGAAAAGCTAAATCGATCAACTTATGGCGCGTATTTACGGCATATTCTTTAAATACCATCGAAATGTTTTCGTTTCGTTCGAACGAATGTAAAATATATATATATATATATATATATATATCTCCGTCTCTCTTCCTCCTTTCCTCCTCTTCCCCAACTTTCGCCATTCCACTCTTTTTCTTTCTCCTCCACCGAAAAGACGATGCGTCGACGTGTAAGTCGTCGGCCACTATCCGCTGTTTAAATATAAACCCAAGCACAGAAGTGGGCAGCTTCCAGTTCAGGAGTCGCGACCGTTCGTGGAACATTACGTCCGATCTAAAGCTCGATTCTTCTCAAACTTTCACCACAGTTTTTCTCCCTCTCCTCTCCTCTCCTCCCTCTCCGGGTGAATTTTTTCGCGAGTGAATCGGAGGAAGGAAAAATCTCGAGAGGAGTAAAAGTGCGATTCCATTTCGAGAAAAAGAAGGAAACAGAATGGAACGGGTTCTCCCTTGAAAAGGGAATCGAGAAGAAATTGTTGAAGGGAGATCAAAAGGAGTTTCGAGAATCGAAATTTTCATTTTTCAATTCGAAAAGTTTCTCCAACTTTCCCCGAAATTGTGCTAGTTCTTCTCTTCTTCCTCAAAAAAATGTGGACCGCTAGGAGGACACGAGTGAACGAAGAAAACTTTATTAATTAACGAGAGATCGTGCATTCCATTCGAATCTCCTCATATTCCACAGAACATTCAATTTCCAATCAATCGAACGAATATAATACAAGAAGTCGCCGAATTTCAACGACTCGTAATGGCCGACTAAGAAGAAGCTCGCCTCCATTCTCTGTCGAACGGGGTGAGGAGATCCCGAGGGAGCAGCGCGGAGGAAAATAGAAAGAGCGAGGAGAGGGGAAGAAAGGAGCCGGTCGGCCGCCTTTGGAGAGCAGCGTCGCGGGCCGAATCGGTCGTTTGCTCCCGCGTCGGTCGGCGTGACGGCAAAGAGGCGAGGGCGGACGAAACGTGCGCGATCGAAGCAAGGAACGGGCCGAGAGTAAAAAAGGCCGCCGAGGAGAAAGCGAAACGTGCCCCCGAGCGGTCAAAAATCCACGCTCCCTCCCTCTGAAATTCGATCGTATTCTCCCTCTCTCTCTCTCTCTCTCTCGAGAATTAAAGCGCACGTTTCCTTCGACAAACTTCGAACAAAGAACTGGAAACTTCTTCACACGAGCACAACTGTTTTTCCCCTTTCGCGTTTCCTAAATCTTAGCTTTTGTGATACACGCATATCGAGCGAAAGCAAGCTTTTCTATCTTGGAGTTGGACGAGCAGCCAGCTGTAACTTTGGTTGCAAATAGGCTGACACGTTTTTCGAGATTTTTACACGAAGCCAGCTTCGTCATGACTTGCCCGCTCCCCCTGAAAAATGCAGTGGCCGCGCCCGTCGAGACACACTCCTACTCCAGGAATATTTATCTACCCGTTTTTAAACGGGTTAACGTGGTGAACACCGTTTCGATCGTCTTCCTGCCATCCCCCTTAAAAATTGTATCGAAAATGTGAGAACTCGAGGATAACGAAGAGATTGGCGATATTTATTTATTTTTTTTTTTTTTAAGAAGAATAGTTCTCTCGTTTGATTCTTCTTCGATGCGAAAAGAAAGCAGTGGTAAAGAGATGTAATAAAGATGTGTGCATTCGTATGTAAATTATTCGCGAAAATTTTATTTTAATTGCATTTATCGTAAGATTCGTGTATTCGTGAATTTAATAAGATTGAGTGAAAAATTTTCTCGCGTTAAATGATGTTTGCGTAGGTTGTCGTTTCTTTTGTACGTGGAATATTTCTTCTAACGAATGAAATTTCGTGCCAAAGGATTATTATTATCGTTTTATAATTGATCATTTGTATAATTATGTTATAATTTGAAGGTCATTGACACGTTGATCGTTGCTCAATATATCATCTCCGTCGTTTCGAAAACGTTTAATTATATTCTTTTCTAGAAATTAAATCGTTAAAATTTAATTACGAGTTTTGCGTAAAATTTTACAACATCGTTATATCACCGTCGAATAAAATTTCTAAATTTATTTATAATACGTGAAGAGCAAAATGTTATGAAGCAAATATTATCTTGATACGATTACGATTATTTTATCGACAAGTATGCCGAATATAAAAATTCAATTTCACTACTTTCTTTTCGCATCGCGCAATAAACATTTAAATATCTCTTATCGTTATAAGATAATTTTTGTTTTTCGATCGATTTAGAATTAGATTACGTTATGGATCTTACGATTATTATTTTCTTTGCGTGAAAATCGTATTATCCGATAAAATTTTGGAAAGAATAATTTCTGAAGATCAAATCAAGATTTATATTTGTTTGTTCAAATATTATTATAATATATATCGTGAATATTTTTTCCCTCTTTTTTAGAAACTCAAAACGAGTATTTATATTCCTGAACTTATATTTATAGAAAATTTAACAGGGAGTTCAACCAACTACAAAATCAATATGTCATTGCGACAGTTATGAAATTACAAAGCTGCTAAATCATTTTTCAGCAAGTGTAATTTCGTTAGAAATAATTTGCCGCTTCGCCTAACGAGTTCGGGAAAATACTTTTGAAAAGTAAGCTTTTTATAAGCGCGCAATTATTTAACTTTCGATACTTAAAATACAGAATCGCGAGTGAAAAATATGCAGTTTCTGAAAAATCGAATCATTGAGAATGTTGATCATCCGTTGGAACCGATTCAACGTGTCTTTAAAATCATAGCACGAATCTTTAGAGAAAAAAATAAATTAAGAAAGTATAAAATAAATCGTGTAATTTATTCGAGAATAAAGTTCGAAAAAATATTCGAAATATTGACGTATTTCTTAATTAAATACCGAATGAATTATTGATCAAGCAAAAAATATGGAATAAATTTTTTTCATTTAAAAATCAATTTTCGAGGAAATTAAATTTGAAGAAAATATATACGACTCCTTTTTTCATTAAATATTGAATGTCTCCATTTTCTCAAAAACAAGGATATAAATCGTAAAAAAAAAAAGGATTTCGAAAAAATATTATTCTCTCTCTCTCTCTCTCTCTTTTTTTATTTATTTATTTTTATATCACTCGAAGGCTCGTACCATGATTTCGGGGACACTGTGTATATAAATCGACGTTGTATAACAAGGCATCCATAACATGTATGAATACGTGTAATATCAATCCGAGCATCTATCGGTAAACAAGATCGTTTATCGTTTATGTGTTTTTCCATCAACGGGCTTGAAATTTTCATAAACTTCATTTCAAAAATTTCAACGACGATTTTACGAGGTTTTAAGAGGGTGACTCGAGAGTTTCTCGATATTATATTTTATTATAAATAAAATTTCTTTTTAATTGTTTAAATTGCTCCAAATATGCAAAAGTATTCGATATTGTTTCTGACAATTTAATTTTATTTTATACTTTAAGAATGTTGAATTTTAGAAAAATTCACGGAGAATCTTATCATCTTAGGAATTGGATTAAAAATTCCCAAGATTCATTTATAATTCAATGATTGAAATTTTATTTAAGCGAATTATGATTTTCTATTTTCTCATAAAGAGATATATTTTATCGTTTATATACATTTATACCTTTTCAATGTGTGTGATATATTTTTTAAAACACGTGTGATATTTGATTCTGATGCGATCGAAATTTTAGAATTCGATATACGTAATCTTTTTATTATTGTATTGATTTTACATGAATATATTTCCAATTATATTGATTATCATCTATGTTCTTATTTTTCCTATTTTTTTTTTCTTACATCCCATTATTTAATATCTACATTTCTGAAAAGTATATTTCAACAAAAATTTTTATTTTCACCATGAAATCGTCAAAATTAATGTCTCTGCCAATACGACTGTCTGAGGTGACTGATGAAATGCTTATGCAAGCAGACTAGGTATCACAAATACAAAAGATTTGCAAATCTTGTTCAAATAATATTCACGATGGTATTGACACAGTGATATTAAAAATTGTTTTAAAAAAATCGTATCTTTCCGCTTTGTAACGAGATCTCCTCCTCTGATCAATGCCTTCAACTGCAAAAAAATAAAATTCATTTATAATTCAGTAATCGAAATTTTATTTAAGCGAATTATGATTTCTCTATGATTCTTGTTTCCTCCAATTCTAAAATAATTGAAATTTTATTTAAGCGAATTATGATTTCTCTATGACTCTTGTTTCCTCCAATTCTAAAATAATTATACGAGAAAAAAGAATTGAAATTTTCCTTCATGATATCTTATATTATTTATAAATTATAGAATGAGAGATAGAACATCCAATAAATCGGGAAAGAATTTTTTCTCAATTTTTAGACAATCTTTTCGAGATCCTTCTCGATCATCAAGTCGAATCCTTTGATTCGATCGTGTCACCTTTATGGATTATTCTCGCATGATTATTTGTCGCGTCCATTTTCGTAATTAATCGTTTACACGCGAGGCGTCTATTCATCGTGTAAATTATTCTCATCAAGTTATTAACCGTTGTTGAAGAAGAAAAAAAAAAAAAGCTGCATCAATTCATAACAGTCCTGAAAATTAAGAACACGTGAGATGAATCACGCGAAACTCCAGATACAAATTTATTACCTTTTCTGAGTACGATTCTCAATGCTCAGAGTCTAGCCTCGACCTTTTTTCTTTTTTTTTCTCTTTGCTGTTACTTTCTTCGTTTCTGTCGGTTTCTTCGTTTATTTTCGATTCAAGGATCTTTCCAGTGACTCCATTTCGTCCAACCATCCCATTTTTAAAGTAATTTTACGCAACGTATTATTATTTTAGCAAATTTTAATCAAAGAAATCGTAAAGAAATTTTTTTAATTTATACGTACACTATTAAAGGAGAGAAAGTTATTACAAGAGTTGTAGGCAAGAAATTTTTACATCTAAGTTAAGTTGAAAGTTAAATGAAATACATTGTGCGATTAAATAAACTTTCGTCGAAGATTAAAGTAATTCAACGAGACAGAATTTTAGAAATTGTTTGCCACTCCATTTCCAATTGTTAGAACGGCGTTAAGAATCTCGAGGATTAGATATGGATTCATCATTTTCGAGATATAAAAAATTATCACATCTATAACATGAAATATATCAACAATATCATGAAACTTAGTATCCATAAAACTTGGACATTGTTCAAAATGCAAAAAATATGAAACAATCCTTGATGAAATTACAGTATAAATTTTATAATAACTTCATCATATAGTAATTTCGATTATTTTATATTTCATTTTGATTATCGAAGAATCCGTGAAATGGCCAACCTCTCCACGAACAGATAAATATAATGATATTAGCTTACCCGTTATACATTTTGAGTGCCAGTAGCTACGAGCTGTTTATAGAAATGATAGTAGATAAGCGATGCTCACGTACTGAAACACACGTATATATATATATATACAAAATTCAATGTGACAGTGGCAATAAATTTTATCAAATAATCTGCAAAGATTATTGGAACGTGGAATTTGGATCAAAACGATTGCAATCCTTCGACATTCCTAGCACGTGCCCTCCAACAACGTTGTCCCATTAATTAAAATTCTTGCTCCGTTATTTAAATCCATCTGAAAATCCATAAAATCCGTCTTCTCCGGATTTAATGTAATATAAAAAAAAAAAAAATACGATGTGAAAAATGAGGAAGATTCTTCTCCAGGATCGAATTAACGAGAATCGTGTCTTAGAAACAAAGAGTCGAGGATTTTTTTTTTTTTTCCCCACTTTCCTTTAAGCTTTGTCATCGCCTTCAAGGACGATGAGCTGGCAGCCTTTCGAAATGCCACATTCACGATATATTTCGTTGCTGCAATTTCGAAGCTGCTTCTCGTTGATCGAGACTTTGAAAAAGGGACGGATTCTTCGTTGGACAATTTTTTTTTCTTCCAGAAGGGAAACTTTAAATAAAAAACGTTTCCCTCGAACTTCTCCAGTTCCAGACTCCATATTTCGTAACGAGATCGTGGCTCAAAATCATATTTTGAAATTGTTACAATTTACATATTGATCATTTAATAATATTCCTTAGATTCTAACTTCAGTTTGTTAAGTTTAGTTTCGCAATGAACTTTCTGCTCTTCCTCAAAAAGAAACCTTTTTTTCGTAGTATCTTTATTATAATCTAATCGAATCATCATCGATCCAAACTTAAACTCGCTTCCAATGAAACCGTACAACGATATATTTAAGTTTTGAAATACGTACGTCTGTTGCAAAACTATCCACATACGAACAACACACATTCTTATCATCTATATTCAAAAACAAGGTGAACTTTCATTTCAACTTTATTCAATTGATCGATCACCCCCAAATTGCAAAATTTTCAACGAGAGTTGCGTCTAATCATAACCCAATCCCATCCTACGATTCAGCCTCGCTCACCTCCCTTATTTATAGCCACTTGTGTCTATTCTACGCCTCACCTAAGCGATATGCAGCCGTAGATCAGGTTGATGCTCCTTGTCCCCATCTGAAAATAAACCGGACACGCCCTCGTTAAGATGTCTTACCCCCCCCCCCTCCCTCTTTCGTTTAAACTTTCAAAACGAATCGTCATCTACCCCGCGTAACCGTCGAACGAGTTAACAGCCCGTTTAATAACGATATACAGGGTTTCCAACAAAGCCAAGAATCGAAGAAGCCAATCAGACGAGAAAGAGATGATGATGATTTTCGTATCCGACGGAGTTTTAATTAATGGAGAAGAGATAATAAAGAGGGACTCGAGGGAAATTGTGTGCTCGAGAAGGGTCACGATTAAAATAGAAAACTGGGTCGACCCTGAAGCCCGATGAAAAGTTACCTCGGATAAGAGTATCGAGCACGTATCCCCCTTTATCTCTTATCCCTGTTTCGGATCGAACAGGGATATTTTCATCTCTCTCTCTCTCTCTCTTCGAGAGAGGTTTAATTAGGAAATGCTCCAAGTTATGCTCGAAAAGAAAGAAATACGTTATTGTTTTATATATATGTCATCGCCATGAATTTGGAGGATTTTCTCGCTTGGCGACCAAAGTGTCTCAGTCGTTTAAATATTCGGATTCTATGGTTGGCAAATATTTGGGGATTTTTGGAAATTGGTTTATCTGGGTTTATATACGTGACATAGATGTTTAATTATGTTTAAATGCGATATTGATATATTATTGTTGTTGAGAGGAATTGTTTATAGTATTCAATTATCATGCAAGTAAAAATTAATATATGAAAGGGTGTATATTTGCATAAAAATTCATAGTCTGATGATAAACTTTTCACTTTCCATTTCTTACCCTACATTCCTCCGATTGGCATTGTTCCAAGTGGTAAACTTTTGTTATTATCTGATTCTGGCTCGCTCTGCCAGAATGATGCCTGCATCGAGAATAAGGCTAAGAAATAAATGGTTCGCGTGACACAGAATACTAGAATACTAGAAAAAATAAATATATATATATATAATAATAGTATGTCTATTTGACTAAGGCTAGCTCGAGAAAAGAAGAGAATTATATTTTCCTTTTCTAATATAATCGATTGAATCATGGATAACCTCGAGATTCGAGTTGGCAATTTTAGAAATTGAAATGAATAGCTATACACATTAATTTAAAGGGAACACCTACATCGTCTCGTTATTTTTGGTTTGTCGTGAAAAAATTTCGTAAAAGTTTTGCATAAAAGGGACCATAATTTAAACAGATAATATATCTTTCTTTCTTTTTTTAATTGAAAATATTTCGGAGATCTCAAAGGTCACCTTCGTTTCTGAAACGAGATTATTTTTTTTACATTTTGGTTAATTTTTATGGCATTCTCTATAAAAAAAAATTATTAGAATTGATATTTTATGAAATTACAAAGATAAAATTAAAATATCTTCAAAACTAATAATTTTTCGATACATTTTTTAATACTTTTCTTTTCTTTTCTTACACAGAAAATATATAGTTTCATTAAAAAAAAAATAACCTTGAAATTTAAAAGACTTCCAATCATATTACAACCCCTTCGACGAGGGAAAAATCAAAAATAACGGAGATATATTTACGCGTTTTCCATTTAAATATCCCACCCTGTATATCCGGACACTAGCAGTCATAACGTTTTGCAAATTCGTAGAGGAAAATTTGGAATATAAAATGGCAATCGGCATTGAGTTTCCTCCTTTTTGCCGGGCGTACAATGGCCGCAACTCCCCCATCCTGGAACCTGTTACGGGAATACAATGGGCAAGTAAATTTTCTGCGGACAATATAAAACAATGACTATTCTCTTTTGCGTTTTGTATCGAGCCATTATAGTTCATTGACAACCATTGCTCGCCACGAGTCTCGGTGAATCGCGTCGAAGAATTTTGTTTCCCGCGCCATTTTTCCTGAGAAAAATTTTCGGAAAAATAATCTTTCGCGTGAGAAAAGAATATATTACTCGTAACACGAGTAATTCGTATCATAATGGTCGGGAAAACTGCTCTTCCTGCGTTTTTTTTTTTCTTCTTTTTAAAAAAGTTACAATTAGTTTTCCGACACGTTCATTTACAATAAAATAGGATCGATGTATTTGGCGTACGTGGGGATCCATAAATCCATCAAAATGACGGATTTCAAATTTGTTATTTTTAGGAAATTAGGAAAAACACGCGGATGCTTTCGGCAAAATTAATATTGATTTATTCAAGAGAGAAATTTTTTAAAATTTCCCATTTATTTATTTCTACCCTCGCGTTAATTTAATCGATCGGAACAAAATCAAGTTTGAATCTCGAAATCGTACTTGCGATTTAATTAGATTATTCCTTTATATAATAATACATAATACTACACGATGCATAATAGAAATTATGTAATGCAAGCGTGCAACGAATACTTTATCATCAAAAGATCGTATTAAGAAGATGTTTGTTGTTGAATAAACTAACCGTTTTCCCTTTTCTCTTTTTATACATTTCTTAAAATTTCTTTATCTTTATCTAAACATACTGAAAGAAAATTTAATTGCTTATTGATACATCGATAATCTCTCTCTCTCTTTCTGCGTTATTTTTAACTCTAACCTTACTTCATCCGATAGGATGAGAAATATAAATAAATTCGCCAACGATTAGTTTATTTCTTAACTTCCATCGTATCAAGTACATATGCATGCGTACTTAAACGTACTTGGAAGCATATTATCATTATTATTACTAATTTTGTGCGGATAAAATTACTTCGCGAATAATTAAAAATTCACTGAAATACTTTTTCCAGGCAAAGATAAAATTTCCTAATCGAATAACTCCTTTTTAAAGCTTCTTAAAACATTATTTAATACTAAATTAAAAAAAAAACATATTCTATCATATCCAATCATGTTGAGAACCAGTTATCTCGTGACAACAAACTCGTTTTGCACCCCGAAAAACCTTCCAAAAAACGTTCCAAACGTAGAGACCCGTTATATTTCTTAAAATTTCTTTATATTTTATCTTTATCTACGCAAACACACTCAAAGAAAATGGAGTCTACATTCATACGAACTCAACGAACGGAGCCGAAATTCGTCGAGAACCGGCTTCTTCTTCTTCTTCCTTTCCAAAGAAAAACGGACGCGAGATGAAACGCGTTCTAACGCCGTGCAAATTTCACGACGAAGAAGGAGGAGGAGGAGGAGGAGGAGGAGGAGGAGGAGGAGGAGGCACGAGGCGGAACGTGACGGAATCCAGGCTAAGCGCGAACGAACGACAATGATCTTGACCTCGTACGAATAAACGGCGTCATTGTGCACGGTGTGCTCGCCTCTCCGCGTTTCCGCGTATCGAGCAACGAAACGCGCGCAACAACGCTCGTGTTTACAAGTCCGCCGTATGATAAACACGAAAGAGATCGGGAACAATTGGCGCGAGTATTCGTTCTGTCGATCGTTTCTCGGCCAACTCGTATACGCGAACGGTTTTTATCGTTATTTCACGATGGTGATCTAGAGGAGATAAATTTAGGGTTGCCAGAAATCTTGCTATAACGGGGATAAAAAGAAGAGCAATGGAAGAGTATCCGATTAATCCTTGAACTGTGGATCGTGGAATAATGTGGTGGTGGCTCAATATCACATTGAAGGATCTAAATTTGTCTCGTTCTATTTATTTATTTTTTTTTCTATTATTCGAGTAATTGATGAAATGAAATTATGAAAATTATGAAAATAACAATTATTATATTAAACAATGAAAATTATCGAAGGGTTGATAAGAAAAAGAAAGAAAAATTGAACGTGGGATAAATATTTTAGAATAGGTAGTTAAATAAGGAAATTATGAACGTGTCGTTGATTGAACAATTTCTTCCTTCCGATTTGGATCCAGAATAGAGGTAATAGTAATTTTGAGGTAGTTAAAAAAGTAAAAGAAAATAATGTTTTGTAAACTGTCTTTCACGTATTTTATATATTCATTCGGTATGCATGAATCATTGAAACATTTCCTGTTCATATTGTACTTGATTGAGTACATTTTTAAAACAGCAGCGATTGTAAAAATGATATAAGAAAAGAGGAATAACGAAAGAGGAGGAATAATATAAAAGTAACATAAGAATAATATTCAACGATTTTAACGGTGCAGGTTGTTGCATTGGATTTGGATCAATTCCAGAAAGTTTAAAATGTTTGTTCAATGTTGGGTCCATTTTAATCTTTATTTTAAATGTTTTGTTCATTTTCAGTAATTTTTTCAAAGTAATTCAATGCCTAAGGTCTAACCATACAGAATAATTTCTTTGCCATTGATAAATAATATAAATAAGATCATAAAATGATATGATTATTTCACGTAGTTTAATCATATTTAAAAAAACTTAGTTTCAGAAAATTTAAATAATGTTTCTTCTTTATTAATCTTTTGCATTTCATAATTAATTTCACTTATTTGTTTAGAAGAAGATTTTTATAATATTCAACATATTCTTCAATTTTATTTATATCATCCATATTATTATTTAAAACATCAACTTGAGGAATAATATTGTCAATATTAATGTTTAAGTTATTTATTCTTTTTTGTATATCATCTTCTAATTCATTTTTCATTGCCTCACACAAAGTATTACTTTGTTTAAATATTGGCTTAATTTCATACAATCAATTAATAGTTTTTTATTTAATTGAATGTGATTATGCGATAAAATTGTTATTTCTGATAATATGTTTAACATATATATTGACATATATACTGTATTTTATTTTCTAATTATTTTATTAATATTTATGATGCATATGAAATATAATCAATTAATTCGATTAAAAATTATGGATTTTTTGGTATATTTAATGTTTTTGTTTTTAAATTTTCAAAATCTGAATAAATAGTTTTAAAACAGCAGCGATTAAAGATGAGCGTGGAGCAATGATATAAGAAACGAAAAAGGAGGAATAATATAAAAGTAACATCAGAACAATAAAAAATAATAAAAATGAGATAATATTGAAAATTGACTTGAGACAATAATGCAAAGATAGGGAACACGCGAAACGATACTTATTTCCTTCTCTCTCATAAACACAATCAATTTTATAAACTTCTTAATAGCAAAAATTATGAAGAATCGATGGCCCAAAATTTTTTTCAAAAAATTTCAAGGAACATTGGAATCTTAAGAAAATGTAAATTTGATTATATTTATCTATATAGAAGATACACGAAAAAAACACAAAGGCTTACAAGAATTTGGAATTGGAAAATCATTCTAAAATTTTTTTCAAAAAATTTCAAGGAATTGGAACCTTAAGAAAGTATAAATTTGATCGTAACTTGTCTATATAGAAGATAAAAACACAAAGGCTTACAAGAGTTTGGAATTGGAAAATACAAAAATCATTCTAAAATTTTTTTCAAAAAATTTCAAGGAACATTAGAACGTTAAGAAAATGTAACTTGTCTATATAGAAGATACACGAGAAAAACACAAAAGCTTACAAGAGTTTAGAATTGAAAAATCGTTCTAAAATTTTTTTCAAAAAATTTCAAGGAACATTGGAACGTTAAGAAAATGTAACTTGCCTATATAGAAGATACACGAGAAAAACACAAAGGTTTATAAGAGTTTGGAATTGGAGAATACAAAAATCGTTCGATCCAGGTCTCGAATCCAGGTTCAAAATTTTGGATGTAATTCTTGCATTATATCAGCTGCCTGTATCGATTGCACAACGAAACGCGATATCGACGATGGGAATACATCGATAATCAGAGATTCATTATGTTACGCGGAGATTTGATTACACGATTATGTGTCTTGTATCTTTAAATATACGCACGATTGAGAAACGAGTCGTTGACGAGTCGCGCGTGGCTCACAAATGAGTGACCTGAGAAATTGCCGTGTTTCTCCTCTTTTGTAATGTAACGGTTAACAAATATTATTAACTTTTCTTCTTTTTTTTTTTTTACAATAATATTTTTATCACACGCGTGCGTGTATTCATCGGTATAAAATTTATTTTTAATCACTCGTTACATAATCGAAAATTTATTGGCAAAAGGCGAATTTTTAACCGTCCTACTACGTGCTTTACATGTAATATTTGAAAGTAATAAGAGTCGAATTGTTGAAATTTTTTGAAACAAGTAAAATGAACACGACGGAACACGTTTTATTAAAAATTCTATATATGCCGGATATATCGTTGTAAAGTAAGTATAAATTTTCGAATTTTTTATCCTGGCTTCTACAATTTTCTAATGATAAAAATTGAAACTATTTCTCACTAAATATTCTTCTATGTCTCATCGTTTCAAGTTAAATGTACGATAACGTTCGAATAAATAAAAGATGCACATTTATCATTGCTGACTAACTGTTTATAGGGAAAGAAAAGAAAATGTATATCAACTTTATATTCAAATTTTTTCTTTTCGCTACTTAAAATTTAGTGCACGTAAGAGCACACACGCAAGGAGAATTTTCAAGAAATCATATTTTTTTATCTTTCAGAGAATTGCAATTTGCCAAGTTATTTCCTCGTGCATGATTCTTCTTCCTTTATCTTTTTAGTCACCTAGATCAACAAATTCTTACGTTTACTTTGAAGATATCCACTACATGAAATATACATTTCTCTTTTCTTTTCTTTACATTTAAATATTATCGATACATTATCATTTCGTTCGACGTAGCCGTCTCAATTATTTTCTTTAAATTTCAATTCCATATTTTTATAAATTCGCAAATTTTTAAACAATTTATTTTTCTTAGAACGTATATACATATACGTTAAAATATTCCAATTTTTCTTTTCCTTATTTCTCATAATCCCGTAATCGAAATTTCGAAAAAAAAATGGAAATATCCCAGCCGCGGAGCTCGTTAACACGCAAATAGTAAGCGCAGACTGCGCACAAAGGACGCCCTGTTACGCAATCAAACAGCGACATTGGTGACAATCATCGAATTACCTACGATGCACGATCGACCGTAGTTTCACGCGATTCTCGTTTCGACGAACCTCGACAGAATCGTTCTCTGCAAATCTATCAAATTCGAAATCGAAATCCCCCCACAATTCTATCCGAATTAAAAAAAGAAAAAGAAAACGTGACTTAAATTCACATCAAATCCTTTAATAACACAATAATTACTATCGTTCGATACGAACAACAACCCTTTATCGTACGAAAATAAAACTCGCGGAGGGAAGGAATCGCGAAAAATCAAGAAGAAATCGAGCGTACACTCGAGGCGCATAGGCGAATATATTTCGGTGCCGCGTGAGAGCGGCTTAAGGCGCGAAAATAGAGTCTGTAGACCGTGAGTGTGGTCGGTTGCGGAACGCGGCTACGCATTTAGTCTTTAACTGGAAGCATCCGCGGGCGGAGCAACAGCCTTCGACCGAAACCTCCGCGCATCGATAGACTTTTCCTATTCGAGTCAAATTTCTCGAAATCACTCGATTCGTGGACCGTGCCAGGGAGAGAGAGAGAGAGATTCCGTTCGGGAGGATGCAACAAGTGCATCGGGGCAAAGGGAGAGAGAGATAGGGATAGAGATTAGGGGAAAAAAGGAGGATGCAAAGTCCGTGAGTTTATCCATCATCTCGAGTTGAAAGGAAATCTTCTCCGTATTTCTGTAAGCTATCTCTCTCTTTTTCAGAGAATATATATATACATATTCTTGTTTCCAGTACTCGTTCTAGATCGTGTTTAAAGGCGAGGGAGAACGAATGGCTCGATATTTGATGTTTTTTGGTTGGATGTTTTCCAGTTTGATGCGTCGGATCGGGGCGACGGGGATCGAAAAGAATTCGGAGAGGGGACGGTCGCGGGTATAGCGAGGAGAATCCAGGCGGGACGAAGGGGGAGGTGAGGGAGAAATTCGGCCCGCGCGTGGAATGGAAATGAAAAGGGAGGAGCCTCGACCGGATGAAATCGAGGAGAATCCGTTTCTCTGGATCGTGTGCAAAACGGGGGCCCCCCGTTTAATAATAACGAGCTTTCACGCTGTCGCACGTTACTGCGCCGATCAGATGCCAAAGAAAATGAGCCTGGGCTTCCTTCGAACGCTTGCCGCCCTCCTGGTAATAGTGATGCCCCGATCGCTCACTTACGTTCTCCTGTATCCGATTTTCAGATTAGTGTTCGGCAATTTGTACCCGGCCTACGCTTCTTACAAGGCGGTGAGGACGAAGAACGTGAAAGAATACGTGAGTATCTTTTTCTCAATCTTCTCAAATCATCATCTCCATCCTCGAATAAACCAATATTGTCTCGTCTTCTCTCTGTTCTCAGGTGAAATGGATGATGTACTGGATCGTGTTCGCGCTGTTCACGTGCGCGGAGACCTTCACCGACGTCTTCTTCAGCTTTTGGTGAGCGACGTCCTCTTTCAAACTTGGCCCTTTCCCTTTCTCTCGTTAAATCTCTCGAAGGAACAGGCCGAAATAGAGAGGGGAGAAAGAAGGGGGGTTCCGTTTTTGCCGGAAGCGAGTATAAAATTTCGGAGCGGATTTCGCGGGGGCCAATAAACCGAGAGAGAGGTGAACCTCCTCCAAGGAGGGGGGCCACTCTCCGGGAAATTCCGAAAGTCTAATTTCGGCCGAGATGGATATTGGCTTACACATGCACTTGTGAGGATTCAACCAGCGTCTCATCTTCCGTCTCTGTTTCTGCCGTTTCTCCCTGCCGTGTGCCAGATCTCTCCCTTCATACTCGGATTACCAACCAAAAAGGAGACCTCTCGTGTATTTCTGGCCAGGAATAACCTCGCGCTTTCCTCTCTCTTTCTCTCTTTCTCCCTTCTTTCCCTCTCATTTCCTTTCGCCATCGTCCACTATCACCCAACCGATTTTTCCTTTCTTTCTTCCTTATTTTGATGGTGATGCGTTTTTTACGATACGTAGAGGAACGTTGTAATAATGTAATCCTTGTCTCTTTGCTTCTTTTTTTCCGCCTCGTTCTCTCCCTCGGCCAGGTTTCCATTCTACTACGAGATCAAGACTATCCTGGTGATCTGGCTACTGAGTCCGGCCACCAAAGGGTCGAGCATCCTTTACAGACGTTTCGTCCATCCCGCGTTGATCCAACGAGAGGCTGAGATCGACGAGGCTCTGGCCCGCGCCACGGAGCAGGGTTACACGGCCGTGTTGCATCTGGGGTCCAAAGGTGTGAATTACGCCACCACCGTTCTCATGCAAACGGCCATCAAGGTAAGTTTCGAATCCTTCGATCAATTATCTCTCTTATAACACGATTCGCTTATAAAACAAAGGATCGAATCGATCCTTTTGTTCCCTATGCAACGAATATATATATATATTTATATATATGTACGTGTGTGTAAATTGATCATCGTTTAGTCCTCGTAACGGATGATGACTGGCTTAATCTCTCTCTTAGCAACAAAACGATCGACGAGATTCTTCGACTTCACTTAAGAATATATTAAATAGCGCTTTAACAATCGCTTTGTTACAAGCCCACTCCCAACACGCTAATCGTTCGATTTTGTTTCTTTTTTTTTCATGGTTTTGTGTTTTCGTTGTCCTGCACGCCTATCCTGCACGCCGCGCCGTTACCACCTTTAATAAAATAAATAAATAAATAAAAACAAACAAAAAAAAAACACCAACGTCGACCACCACCACCACCACCACAACTACCATCACCACCACAACCAACCATCATCATCACACATCGTCTAACCACTGCCAATCACCGTCGTCCCTTTAACAACTCGTCGCTTATCAAATACAAAAAAAAAAAAAAAACAAAACACCATGTGTTATACGTGTACACGGTGTCTATTGTGTTCGACCTGTAACATCAAACATTCCACGATGCTCGTGTATGTATGTATGTATGTATGTATGTATATATACCATCGAAAAAAAAAACAAAACAACAACAACAACAACAATAATAATAATATCAACCCCCCCCCAAAAAAAAAAAAATATTTGGGAAACGAACGGAACCGGGGGTCAGCATATGCTCAAGCCCGATCAAATAATCGCGAACGAACAATCATCGATCCAATCGGCCTCGGCGATTTCTAGCTCGGTCAAACTTCCAACAACCTCGACACCCAAGGAAAAGACCACGGAGAAAGAGCAGATAGACAGTGCGGCGAAACCGAATCCATCGTTTCCAAGCATTAGCTCGGACGACTTGATCCCGGTCGAGTCGATACCGAGCTTGTACACGGATTTGAACACGGACGACGAGCTGGCCGAGATTAATCGAATGGAGGAGAAGATTTTCAAGATGCCGTCGCCCAAGAGAAGTTACAGGACGAGGAAGAGCAGGAGGGATCGTTCGGGCGGGTCGGGCAGGCGGCTCAGATCCCGAAACCGCGAGAACAACTACAAATTCAGCGACGAAGAAGAGTCGGATCACCAACGCGTGACGTCCCCCACGGAAATCTGAAGGGGGGAGAGGGAGGAGGAGGAGGAGGAAGGGGCACGCACGGTTTCGGGGTTCGTCCGAATTTATTTACGCGAGTCGAGGCGTTCGCTCGGTATCGTAGGCTTCCAAGTTACCGACTTAGAGTTTATAACGTGAACGTTTAACATTATTTGTCGCTTTCGAACGGGCGACTTTCTTTTCTCTCTCTCTTTTTCTATTCCTTTCCTTTTCTAACGCGATTACAGTAAAAAATTGTAGAGTTTTTTTTCCCCCTCCTTCCCCCTCCTTTTTACTCTCTCCACTGCTCGGTGTATACCTTTCAGAAAGATTATTATTATTATTATTATTATTATTATTATTATTATTATTACTATTATTATTATTATTATTATTATTATTATTATTAACGAGAACGAGATAGATTATGTATAAATATATATATATATATACGTATCGTTTATACGTGGTGCACGTGGTGGGAAGTTGATGTACGACGATGAGGAGAAGGATCTTTTTTTAATATCCGCGGGTACGTGGTTATTTTTTATTTTTTATTTCTTTTTTCCCCCCTCCCCCCTCCCCCCTTTTCCTTTTCTTTCTTTTTTTTTTTAAATCGCGTGTTTAAATCGTTTGTTACGTGTGACAATACATGCTCCGTTTATAGGATATTTAAGATTGTACGATGTATTTTTTTTATACGAGAGATGTTTGAAAGCACAAACAACCTGTAACCTCGAGAATGCGAGAAAAATGTTTGTTGGTTCTTTCTCATAGCTTAGATAAATATCGCTATCGATTATCGCCTTTGCCAATTGCGATTATTATTACCGATTATTACCCTGCGATTTGTATACCGTTTGTTCTAATCAATTAGGATTAAGGATTAATAATGTTTCGATCGATCGATCGATCGATCGATCGATACGGACCGTGATAATTTTATATAAGTTGAAATGATCGGTGCCTTTCGAGGAGAAAGAGAATTCCGTGTCGATGTCTGTCACGAATATTGTACGATAAATTTCGGTCTGTCACTGATATACAATCATATACAATGCTATTTTTAAAAAAAAGAAAAAAAAACGAATAAACGTATCAAACAATCGCATCGAATAAATCTTTTCACGAACGAGTGGACTTTCGCCGATTTATATATACATATCACTTTGGCTCGTTTTATCATTTTAACAAGCTTTTCGACTCGTATCGTTAAAAGGAAGAAGAGTTTCAAGACTGCGTGCGTTGAAAGAAGCGTGAATAGAATCCTTGCTCGATTCTCCATATACAACGCGAACACCTGTCATCATCGATCGCACGATTTGCTTATGAAACGATTATCTACGTGTATTTTATACGCGACGAATCATCGTCGAGACAAGTATTTCGAGCAAAGCGAATTTCTTCCTGCATACATATATTGTTAATTATTAAAAAAAAAAAAAAAAAGAAAAATCTGTACATCGATGTAACGAAAAAAAAAAATCTCCATTGTTTTCATCCTTTGAAAAATATTCAAAGCAAAGATCAAGAAGAGTAAACCGTGCTTAAATAACGAGGAAACAAGCGTCATCGTCGACGATGATTCTAGAAAGTAAGACTTTTTATATCCCAAAGATTTTACGATATACGATATATTAATTATTGATATGTTTCATTTCTTTTCTATTTTTTTTTTTCTTCGAATAAACTCATTCTATCGAGAACAACTTGGTATTGACTCCTCTCTCTCTCTCTCTCTCTCATTTATTTTAATACGAGATATCCCTCTCTCTCTCTCTCTCTTACTCGTACCGAGAAAATCTCGTCCAACGAGTTGGTCCAGTTAATCAAGAGTGTTCTATCGATGGACACGCGGGACGTTAACTCGGTGCCAGGATGAAAGTCGGAAAAAGAAAGAGGAGCCGAGAGAAACCTCTCCCATTGTTGCGAATCTCTCCCGGCGTCTGAGATCGATCTCTTAGACTCGCACGACAGATCGAACACGATGCTCCAGTGTCGACGGATAACACATTTTAAACAACCTTTTTCGGTTTGGTAAGAATTTAATTTAATTTTTTTTTTCTCTCGTTTTTTCCCTCTCTCTCTCTCTCTTTACGTCTCTTCTTCTTTCGCGTTTTTTTCTCGAAAGAATTATTGGCCGTATTCTTTCTTTCTTTTCCTCCCGATATATCGAGTATATCACGATCTTTGAACTTTGAACTCGTTCACTTTAGGAGGAGGAGGAGCTTTTTAATTCGGAGGGATAAGGCAGGTTAAAGAAACGTGGGATTGGTTTTTTCAGGGTGGTGGCGGTTTGGTTCAGCATTTGAAGAAGAGCTACAGCCTGAGCGACCTGACCGGCGAGAAAGAGGACGAGAATAGAAACACGCCGCACATGCACGACGAGACGGACATGGAAGGTTATTGGCCGATTATAGTTCCTTCTTTTTCTTCCTCTCTCTTTCTTTCAAGAAAGAAACGTCGCTTATTATTTTCTATTCCTTTTTTCTTTGTTCGAGATAAATAAGAAAAAATTAGAAGATTGATCACTGCTCTGAGGCGAGGCATTTGAATTACGCGCGGTTTAATTCAATCTTCGAGTTGTTAAATAAAATATTTTTTAAATACTCGGATCTTGCTGCGTGCGACCCGTTATTTATTAATTTCGTTTTCATAAATATTTAAGAGAAAAGTAACTCGATTAATTTTCATCGTTTAAATTTTTAACAAGGCTCGTTTCAATTCCTCCAATTACGAACGAATTATACGATAGTTTGAAATCCAAAATCATTCCAATATCTCAATTTCAAAGACACGCTTATACTAAAGAATAATCGAAAATCAAAAAACCAATATATACATAAAAAAAGTAAAATAATTAATCTTACAATTTCATTTCATGATCGCGAAATCGTACAGTGGAACCTCGTCGAAGAGAGCACGTGGGTAGAAGGGGGTACAGCCCTCGTCGGACACAGTCGAGCAGCAATCGCGTGGAGATGTACTTTTCCGAGGTGGACGTGGACGTGAGGCAACCGCGGTCCAGAGAGCCGACAACCAGCTTAACGTGAGTTAACGCCATCACTGTTTGCGCGCGTTGCGTGAAAAACCGATTGCGAACGGCCGCCTCCGTCCCTGTTTCAGCAACATAAGGTCCTCGGACGACATATCGAGCGGGTACAGCAGCGGGGAAGCGCTGCAATCTAGCCGCACGTCTCAAGGCGATTCGTTGGTGCGGACATCGAGCGTCGGCGCAAGAACACGGGCAAAACCTCGCTCAGCGACCAAGAAGACCCCAGAGGTATTAAACTCGGAAAACCTGGTGGAAGAAGTCCCTGTAATATTCGTCGAGATCGAGGTTCAACTCCTCCAAACGATTACGAGAATATCGAAAATCGTAAAGTTTCTTTAAGAATTGGAAGATTCGACGATCTTTCTTTCCTTTTCGAAAAGCTCGAGTTCAAATTTTATAAAAAGAATTTAAAATTGATACCTCGATTAAGAATCGTTTAAGTTAAATTTGTCTCGTTTGAATTTTTAAGAACAAAGGTTAATTGCTGAAATTATTGGGTTGGCAACTAAGTAATTGCGGATTTTTTTTTAGAAAATCAAAGACAATTTTTTCATGGAACTAAATAACTTTATTCTGTAATGCGTTGCCCATTTTGATCAATGACCTTTTGCCATCTTTCAGGCAGCATAATCCCACGTTCATAAAACTTGTGGTTTTTATTAGCAAAAAACTGAATCAGGTACGATTTGATATCATCATCATTATCGAAATTTTTACCGTTCAAGGAGTTTTGTAAAGATCGAAACAAAAAGTAATCGGATGGTGCAAGGTCAGGACTATATGGTGGATGTGGCAAAACATCGTAACCAAGCTCCAATAATTTTTGCCGAGTGACCAAAGATGCGTGTGGCCTTGCATCGTCATGATGGAATACAACACCTTTTCGATTTGTCAATTCGGGCCACTTTTCTTCAACTGCATCGTTTAATTTCGTTAGTTGTTCAATGTAGACAACAGAATTGATGGTTCGGTTGGGTGATAAGAGTTCAAAATAGACAATTCCTTTGTAATCCCACCAAACTGATAACGAAACCTTCTTTCGACGAATACCAGCTTTTGATGTTGTTTGAGCTGATTCACGTGGCCTGCTCCACCATCTTTTCCGCTTGATATTGTTGTAAACAACCCATTTTTCATCGCCAGTTATCGGTCGTTTTAAAAATGGATCATTTTCATTACGTTTCTTTAGCAAATCGCAGCTGTTAATGCGTTGCGTTAAATGTTTTTCTTTCAATTCGCGAGCAACCCATGTATCGAGTTTTTGAACATAGCCAAGTTGTTTTAAGTGGTTTTCGATGCATGTATGCGATACATGAAGCTTCTCTGCAATCTCACGAGTTGTACTGTGACGATCCGAATCGATTATTGCTTTGATTAGGTCGTCATCAACTTCAACTGAAATCCGCAATTACTTAGTTGCCAACCCAATATATAGAAATGAATTGATAGAAGGTTTCAAAGATTAAAGAGTTTCTTTCTTTCTTCTTTGAGAAAATTGAAGAATCGTAAATGGAGATTTTTAACCTCGATCGATCGAAAGATTCACAGTTAATTAGCTATCTCGCTATTATTCGAAATTACTTCACTCGTTCATCTTGCGATCTTTGACGATAAATTTTTGTGATATTTGAAGGACTCGGGAGAGGATTCCGACAGCATCGATCCTCCCTCCTCCAAAAATCTCTCATTTCCGCCACCTTTGAATCTCGTCACTCCCGAACAAGCGCTCGAGATCTTGCTCCTGCTCTCGCGAAACCGTAATGTCGCTGATTATATCAATTTCGATCGTGGCCCCGCTCTCCCAGGTAACGACGATTCACTTAAACACACCAGTCAATCAGGCCCGGAACTAGTGAGAAAACAAGCTTCCCAGCTTCCGATTGTCGACACCTCGAATCCTCAACCTTCGTCGTTAACGGTAAGAGAAGCGGATGAGACGAATCGTGCTGAGGCCCCCTCCTCCTCCAACGTATCAACCATCCATCTCCCTACTCATACGGCGACGGACGAGCTCTGCCAGGACAAGTTCGAGGAGCTGAAACAACTCTTGAGCGACGCCCGCAAAGCTGTCAACGATATCGTTCACGGCCAGGAAAAATCCATCGTCGAGACTTTGTCGCAGGCCGATGAAATCGAGAATACGAATGGAAAGGAAATCGCTGAGGAAACGAAAGAACTCGAGGGAACGAAGGAGGTGAACGCAACGGAGAATGGCGGCTCGTCGGAGGTTTGGTCGACGCCGAGCGTGTCGCGCAGCAATTCGGACAACCTCGGCCGGGCTGGAAAGTACAACAAGAGGCCGGCGCCCAGAGCGCCCCTCGCGAGGAGCGAGGGCGAGGAGGAGGAGGAGGAGGAGGAGTGGAACGAGGGAGAGGGCGCGTTGAAAGCCACGTTGGTGATTAAAACTGGGACGCTGAGGAGCTTCTCGAGCAAAGGCGCCTCCAACAGGTCGAGGAGGACGAGGGAAGGTTTCTCCAAGTTGTTCGCCATACCGAGGAACGTGTTCCACACCGCTTTTCACAGGGTGAAGGGAGGGGGGGATTCGTCGGTCGAGTCGCGGGCAACGACGATCCAAGGAACGAAGCTGGAGATCGGCGACACGTCTCGTGAGAACAGTTCTGACGGGTCTTACGTACTCGCGGCAACCGACGAGAAATGGAAAGCGGATGGAACGGCGGAGAGTGTCGAGAAGAATATTGAAGAGGAAAGGGAGGAAACGTCGGGGAGAATTGGGAGGAGATTGGAGTCGGATATTTTTTAAAGGGAGCGGAGGGAGAGAGAAGCGATTCATTCGATTATCGTGTTCCAACTTATAACATAAGAGTTACATTTTAAAGAGTTAGACGGGTCTTTTTGACTGGTTGATTTTCGAATTTTATTGAACCGAATGCAACCGTGGATCCTTCACCTCATCCTCACCACCCTCACTAGATACTTTAAAACTGTACTGGAAAAATCTGGAGAGAAGAAACGGATTAATTCGTTCGTTCATATCGTATGGAAATGTTTCTAGAGTGTTTTGTGTTTGATTAGATAGATATTAACTAATGGTTTAGCGAGTGGTAATCTTACGTGTTCTTAAAACCATGCATGACGTATATATTTAATCATTAACACGATCACAGCTGTGTAAATTATTAATTGGCAACGCTTCCAACAAGGAAATATGGAAACTTTCCTGGAAATTGTTTCTCTTTCTGATCCTAAACGATTTGGATATTTTAGAAGAAAGTTTAAAATTGAATCAAATACAGTGAAAGTATTTCATACATTTCGAAAAGATCGAGTTATTTTATTATATATTGAATCAAACTTTTCATATATTCTATTTCTTTCTCAAATATCATTTCAATTCTTCTTCCAATACTAATTTTATTTTCATATCTCTCTAATTAAAACAATCTCAACAAGGAGGAAAGACAAAAAATTTCCTGCATAAGATACAAAAACCTTGCATCGAAATTGACTTTGTTCCTTCTGTATACGACATATATTCTCAAAGTGTGATGTGTTAAAATCATTTCGACCAGTTTTCAATTTAATCATACAAAACAACTTTTCACCATATCTATAACTCATCCTATCTCTACATTTACAGATAACAAGCTTCGCTACTCTCCCTCGCAGCAAGAAGACAAGTAAGAAGAAAGTGGCATGAAATTTGGAGTCTGTTGCTGATCGCATCAAGGAATAAGATCGACCGATTCTCTTTCCGTTTCATACGATTTATTTGAACGCGTTGGCTACGTATGCAGCGTTAACGCAAACGATCAGCAGCAGCTAAAGAAGAAGAATAAGAATAAGAAGAAGAAGAAACCACCCGAAAGCGCGAAGAAAATGCATATAAAAAGAATCGCGCGCGCTCGTGTTAATCGATATATCGTTTGTACATACATAATATATAGTTTCTCATAATTTCAATTTCAATTTTGAAAAAGACGAGATATTCTCACGTAACAAAACGGAGCACCTAGTTAAGAAGTAGACGTGACGAGGAACACACACCTTTATCGATCGATCGATAAGTTAACTCCATTAACGCAACAATGATTAATTAATAGATTAGGGGGAAAAAAGAGAGGAAAACAATTTTTTTGTTCGCGACGGATGTGTAACACCGTTGCTCACGGTCATCTTTTACTTGTATTTATTCCTTTCCTTCCTTTTTTTTTTTTTTTTTATTGCGTATCCCAAGACTCATGCGTAACGTTGTTTATATACGAGTAGTATTACTAATAGTAGCTCGATCAAGTTTTATATATATATATATATATATATATTATATGTTTACCGTTTAAAAAATCTTGGTGCTTTTTGCACACCATCTTTGCTTAATCATCGTGCATAGATTTATCGAACGCGATTAATCGAGATCGCCTGGAATCTCATTTCTAAGCTTTTCTAAAAAAATAGTTCTGATATTTTGTAAAACGATCTTAGCGAGAGAGAGAGAGAGAAGATAAAAGTTCCACGTGACAATTCCATATATATATATATAATGTGTAACACGGGAAAGGATTGAATGAAATCTCTAGTCATCAAAGCAAAACGTACTCAGGCAACTCTCGAATAGTGCCATTTGAAAACATTCAATAATAATAATTTGTCTATATATATATATATGATAAATATATAGTAATGGTGTGCGGTGAATAAGTTTGCTAAGGAAAAAATATAAAATGTATAAAATGAATCATCGCACTTTTTCACGAAAAAGAAAAAGAGAGAGAGAGAGAAAATTAGAATCCAAAAAGCGCTGCATATGTTTATAAACTCTAATAATAATAACTGTAGATAATTTGTAAGAGATCCTGTTAACCTGAGACCAGCGACTGTAATTATGGAAAACGTTACTTAAGACGTTAACTATTGTAACTATTCGCTTTTGTGTACGTTCGTTCGGACACTGTCTTACACTCCCTTTATAATCTAACTTTTACTTGGGGAAAGAGGAACAGTAATAATAATGATAAAAATATGGAATTGAATCGGATATACATATGCCAACATATGAAATTTTAATCTCCAATTGCGTACATTATTTTATTTCCGCTTTGAAGCAGAAGAAAAATTTTTTCTTCTTTTTCCCGAAATACTCTGACGATTCAATGTTATTGAAATATTCATTTTTCAAAACGAAAGGAGATCGCGTTGAAATTTGAATGTATCTTGCCTTGTAAATCTATTTATGACTCTTTTGCGCGCACGGTACCGGACAGAAAATTCACGCACAAATGTGACCGTTTCAAAAGAATCGTAGGAGAATTGCAAACGTTATCGAGTTCGTGGATAAATAATTTATCTATGCTGTTCCCTTGCAATATGCAATGAGAAGAACGCGAATGAAAAACGTGTAAAGGCATAACATTGTCGATTGAAAATTGAAAATTCATTGTACAAATGTAATTTGGCGTAAAGATTCTTTCCACGATGCAAGTCTCGCCACAAAATGCGGCTAATGCGATAAATCTTTTCTTTTCTTTTAAATTTAAAAATCAAGAGAACTTGAAAATTTTTAAATATTCGTATAATGTAATTTTTTCTTGACAGGATGATATTTGCATTCGCTGCATTTTCTTTCTTTCTTTTTTCGAATAAATTTAGAAATTTATGGAGCAAGTTAATCGTTAATTCTTAGCTATCTTGATATTTTCGGCTGCGACTATTATTACGTTTGCAAGAGTAGACGAGAACATGCTCAATCTTAGGAATTTTTGCTCGTACTTTATGGAAGAGAATTAATCGTCAACTGTTACATTGTCTCCATGCTGTTCGAGCTTTCTTCTGTATAATTATATTGATAAGCCTTTTTGGTGCATCTGATCGTGCATCGCAACGTTATATGGTGCTGCAAACTTTTTATGTTATTTTGTAATTGTGCATCTTGGCATCGCGATAGGAAAAAAGAAAAATGTGATTTGAAAAAGGATATGGCGGAGGATGATGGATAGATTGATCAACAGCATTTTGGTTTAAGTATGTCTGTAGTCTAATAAAGTGAGATTAAAACATTACGTGTGAATTTGTTTACAAATTAATTGTTTGAAATTTTATAAAATGTAAGTATTCAGAATTATGTGATGTTAAATGACATGGAAAATATGTTTTGGCTGTTGCAGATTTGATGTCTGTATATAATTAACAATAAATTGAAGTACTTACATTTTTCATGAACAATAATAGTTTTACCAAACCTATCTCATATTATATACATATATTTATTTTTGAAAATATTTGACATTACATAGTTATAATAATTATTTTATTTCGTTAGATTGGTTTAATTTAAAAATGTTCGTATAAGAATCATTCAAGATAATTACAATAATCATATTATTGTATTATTTTAATTCAATTAATTAATTTTAATTAAAACACTTATATGTAAGGGTCGTTATATCATAATCATGTACATGTATATATATATATTATATTTTGTAAAATTATCCTATAATAAAAATACGTTTTAAATTCGAGAATGCGATATTTGTACTCTTTATGTTAAAGATTAAATTTAAAATATATTGTAGATACTCGAAAAAAAAAATGGAAATATGTTAATTTCGTATTTCGTCTTGATTATTACGTACATATTATGATATGTACTCAGCCATGAAACGATAATCGCGTGGAATCAAGAGATCGTAGAAATATTTATATACAAAAAGTATATCTAGTTTTAATCCTTGTTAATAAGTATTTATAGTATAATCGCATATTCTAAAAAAATAGTAGTGCAATAAAATGATTAATAAAGCGATTCAGTGAAAATCAGCCTAAATAGTCTAATTCTCTTTAAATCGATAAAATTCCTCATGAAATTCCCTACAAAATTGTGAAACTAGCGCCATCTTTAGAGGAAAGTACTGAAACATAGAGACAAGAGCGCCAAAGATATCTCTCGCACAAAAGATAATGTAGAACTACAATTAACCTCGAGCACCATCTTTCGGAGACATTTTCATTAAACATAAACTACGATGATAAATGAGGAAATACTAGACATTGAGGATCAGCGTCATCTCTTAAATATTTTCAAAACAATTCAAACGTATTTAATCCTCAAGAGATGGCGTAGACGTGTCTTTTCTTATTTATTATACAGGATTCGGAAAATATTTCATCTTTTTATCAATTTTGTGCCATATAACCTTATTAGCTCAGTTGAAAATTATTATTACATGTAAAATATGAAATACGATTTATTATTTGTTAAATTTAGATCTTTGAGTTTAAAAATTAAAATTAAATTTTTCTTCGATAATTAATTCTACAATTTCTTAAAATATTTGAAAATATTCATAGAAATAGCGAAAAGATACGATGTCTCTGTTAATGGTAAATATATGCAAATAAGTTACAAAAAAAAAAGCAAATACAGAAAAATCGTTATTACTCAAAATGAAATCAATAAAATATATAACGATCTAAAAACCAATAAACGATATCTCATGATTTTTAAAAATTAACACGAAAATGTTACTTGTAACTTAATAAATTTCAAGTAGGTAAAAAAATAAACGCGTGCGCAGCCAATCAGCTCATATTATTCGCTATAAAATTTATAATTGTATCACAGATACGATTATGAATAGTATAGTAAATAATAATGATTTCCCAGGTCTCACCGCGTGGAGGTTGCTGCGAATTGGAGACCCACCCTATCCGCGATCCCATCCACCCTCCTTTGCGTAAAAATTTATTCAAAATCAAAGATAAATCTTCCTTTTGACGTAGAATTGCAAAACGTTCGATCGTCGACCGTTGTGCAAAACGAACAGCAAAAGGAATTTTAAAAGAAAACCGACGCGACAATCTAAACCTGAAAATGAAAATTAAATTATACCTTAATCGCATATAACTCTATATGAAACACAGACATTATTTCATGCGCGTATCAATATTTTATATTTTCATTTGACAATAAACGCATAAAATATCGATAATTAGGAAAATTTAGTAAAAGAAAAAAAAAGCGGAGATTTTTCACACAGAGTCATATTTATTTTATTGACCACCACCATAATACCACCATTTTTAATACCAAAATTACTACTACTATTACTACTATTACTATGCATGCACTTACAAATACATTCTACTTTAAGCAATATTTCTACAGCATCTACTAAGCAGTTCTACAAACATCTACTTACATTCTACTTATGTCCTAAAACTTATATTTATTAGAAAAATTTCACGAATCCTTAAATAAAAAAATCATTTCAATCTACAATTCTTGGTAATTCCTACTGAAACTAAAAACATCTGAATATATCTCACAGTACTTTCCTTTTTCATAATTTGTTAAAAATTTGTATAGGGAGCCTACCTATAACAAATGAAATCAAGGGATTGCACAAAATATAAATATCGTTTCACAATGTCTCTGAAACACGAATAAGATTAAAGGATTATATAAAGGATTAGTAGAAATTTTATAAAATAAGAATACTCTAGATAGAATTCTTTTAGATTCATGCAGTTCCTACCTAAATAGAAACTAAATATTTTAATTTAACATGGAAAGTATTACGTAAACTCTTTATTCACGATTATTTGTAAAATTGTTTACGAGATTGTAATTAACCTAAGATTTAAGGGGCCCCTTCTATTAAAATTAATAATTAATCAAGGATATCGAAGGAAAGGGAAAGGAATGGTACATGAAATAGTCTTTGATCCACTTCACAACTTGTTCCTGAAACAAATCAAACTACAAACAATTAATATAAAATATCAAAAGATACAATTACCAATAATAAATATATATCAAGAAAATATGGTATTTGAATCCATCCACCAATCATTAATTCATGGCTTCTGAAGGTTGATATATCTGAAACAAACTTTATTAAACTATTATTAAACAATAATTTATAAAAAAAAAATCTATGATTCTGAATATATAGATAGATGAAGATAGTTAAGTTTTATAACGAACATTCACCATACTTAAAAAATTCAATGAAAAGAATTTTAATTCCGTAATTTTGATAAACTGGATACATTATCATCGATGAAAAAAATAAATATAAATATAAATACATACATTACAGCAAAATTTTCTGTAACAAACGTAGAATGTACGGAGGGGCGCTGAAAAAAAAAAGAATTCAGTAGTCAGAAGGACTACTAAAATAAGAATATTCTCCACTCGATATGAACCCGAGCAAACCGCGAGTGGAGTGTACTTTATATCGCAACACTAATAAACTAATATTTTTTTTTATAAATCAATCGTGAAGAGTGCTTCGTTGTACTTGCAAAATTAATTAATTTTCAACAAAAAAAAAATATATATATATAAAAAAAAAAGCTGAAAAATTCCCGAAAATAATCAATTATTTGCGCAACACTATACTCTATGCACTCAAATTTAAACAACGCAACACTAATGGCGAGAAATCCAGTGCAGTCTCCTTGATGACTGCTGTCGTACGATCACCCTTGTAGGCTTTAGCCACATAAGGTGATTCAGGAACATAAGCATTTCCACAATCTTAGTGGAAATTTGGGCATTTAATATTCGCAACACTATTTGAAAAAACGCGATTATTTATAAGCGCTACGCTACTTTTGAAAATAAATTCAATAAAAATCATTATATCTCTACAATTAGAAAGTTACAAATAATTAAAAATAGAGAAATTAATAACCAGTAATATAAACTCTAAGAAATAATTTTAACAATTTATAATAAAAAGAAATCACGATATATTATAATTCGCAACACTAATGCAAACGCGATTCTCATTTAACGCAACACTAATGAAAACGCGATTCTCATTCAACGCAACGCTAATGCAAACGCGAAATTTAAAACGCAACTCTAATTCAACCCGTTATCGATCAATCGCAACACTAATAAAAAATCGCGATGCCCACGATGACTGGTTCTGGATGATGGGCCGGCATGCAAATCGGCCAGACAACACACAACGATTACTACGTATACTAAAACGAGCACAATGACAAAATAGCAACAATGACTTCCCATCCTTTGGACCCAAAACAGACCCAAAAGATGAGAAGCCATTCGGTGCAGCCCCTCTTCGTGACAGTTTGTCGAGGCCTCTTCGGTCTTCCTCCTTCGGGCGCAATGCCCGCTGAAACTTAAATCTAGGCTCGAGATTCACTGATCGCAAATCAAAGAAAAAAAGAAAAAAAAAAGGCTAAGTCGCGGAAGCTAAGCGCGCATGGACGATCAACCATCTCCAAGATCATCGATCGTACACGCGCAGAATCTCGAGCGCAACGTTCGTTTCGAATTCACCTCGCGACCGCGACCGCGAAAATTCGAAAAATCGACGAATAAAGCCAAATACGAGTGGCATGCTCCATTCGCATATTCCAGCTTCATCCTCCATTTTTCAAATTATATTTCCTGAAACAAGTTGTCACGCGAAAACGCGCCTACCCGACCAGAGACTGTGACAACTTGCCCGGCCCTACCTACTTATAATTAACAGACACACCAGAAATATACTACCTATCCTACCTAGCCCTATATTTAAAAATATGGCAAAACAGGCATACCAACACGTTCATTCTACGATTCTCACGCATAACACTCGGGCGCAAAAGCCTACACTAGGGAAAGCGTCCCGGGACGCCTCCGACACCCGAGCTTGGCACACAACTCGCACACTCTAACTTTACGTACCATTTTCCTGAAATCGACTGACGATGGCTAGTGACCATTGCGTGAAATGCGATAGAAAACATGTATATCTTAATTTTAATTATAAATATTTATTATTGAATGAATATATCTTTTAAGTCAATTAAATTATTAAAATAGCATGAAAATTTGATCATCATTGATCATTATTATAATTTGAAAATAAGAATTATAATATCGCGTATAAATATTATTGTTGGAAATTGTAATGATATTAATCGTGAATATTTTAAATATTTCAATATCGTGTCATTGAATGATAAATGAAACGACGCAATTCCACAGCCTAACCACACACACATAATGTGGAAAATACGTCGTGCACGATACACTAACGCATCGTCAGTCGCTAAAATATGTTTATTAACTTATAACTAAGGTCATCATACCCATCGCCTCTCTCTCACCCAAGTAGCACTTGGGCACGTGAGTGAGATCCTGGCAATAGACATGGAAGGGGTTAAACCTGAAAATCCTGAGCTAAAAAAAAAGTATTAGTGTGAATTTAACGAGCTAAAATTATATCATTTTACTTTATTCTTTGATAAATATTTTATTTAACAAATTTAATGAATTATTGAATAATTAATTTTAAAAAGTAAAAATATGATAAAAAAGATCTTTATTTATAATAATTAATAATAAAAAATAATTGACTCTAAATAAAATATTAATGAAAATTATTAATGAAAACCTCAGGCGATTTCTTCATCAAGGCATATATTCGAAAATAAAAAATCAATGTGCAAAACTTTTTGCCCTGATTCAGAAATCTACCTGTCGCGAAATATCTTCTTGCACGTAATATTTCATACATTTCTTTTTCACGGAGGAAATTAAGTACTTTTTAATTTAATTTAATTCGAATTATAGTTATTATATATTTATAACATATCAAATAATTACATATTATGATTAAAAGTAAAATTGAATTCATTTTGTTGCTACATTCATATAATTATTCATATATAGTTTGATTCATATAGTTGTTTAATTTTTATTTTACAAATGATTACAGAAACATTTTCAACTATAAACAATCAAACTAATTTGTATCGTTCGTACTAATCATATTAAAATAATTACATCTACATTATATAATATTAACTATCGATATTATCTTAAAAACGCGACGTGCAAGAAGATCTATCCTGATCTAATAAATAAAACACAAAGAAATGTTACTATTCACGGGTATAAATGAATACCCGCGGTCATTGTGCTCGTGCAAAAATCTACGTATACAACCAATCACTCGTGTCGATTCGGATCTTTCATCCTACGACATGATTGAGTGATCGGAGGAACATAAATGCATGCGACTCACCAATGATGCGAAGAATCTGCATTGTCGTGGCCCAAGATGTCATCGTCCAAGTAGTCATCATCAGGAAGTGGAAACTGTAACGAAACACGAAACATTTTAATTAAAACGCAATACTGATTATTTAAAAATATTGAACTGGAAAATATATATAAATAATTACCTCTTCGCGTGGTGGATGATTGCTCTATTCCTTCGAGAAACACTGACTCTACCCTGTACCGAAAACGAATATTTAAAAAAATAAAATAAATAAAAAACTACTATCGCGTCGATTTAAAACATAGGCGACGAACAAGCACTGACTCTAATTTCGCGAATAATTATGATAATTTAATTATTAATGTACACTAATATTAAAAAAAACTTTACGGAACAAACACTGATTCTACAGACCGCATTGCACGCGGTCACAAATATTTTTTAAAATTGAAGTCCAATAGAAATGTTCACTGCCAAAATCAGGCATCTTTAACAAAATATAAAGTATTATGTGTAATTATTTTTTCAACAATACAATATTCATGATATAAAAGTATTAAAATAATAAAAAAAATAGTTACCTCTTCGCGTGATGGATGAATGCCTTCTTCCTTCCAGAAACACTGACTCTACTCTGTACCGAAAACGAATATTAAAAATAAAAAAAAATAAAAATAAAAAACTACTAACGCGTCCGTTTAATTTACAATCGGCGAATAAACACTGATTCTAATTTCCCGATTATAATAAGTAAATTTAATTAGAGCTATTGTGCTCTAAAATATTAAAAAACTGTTACGAAGCAAACACTGAATCTACCGATCGCATTGCGCGCGATCACAATAATTGTCTGAAAATAAAACTGTATTAATAATGGGGGGGAATATAATAGAAAAAGAAGCAAAATATTTTTTCTATATTTTTTCTTCTTTCTACCAAACATTTGTTTCAGAAAAAAATTACCATTTATATTGAATCTATGGATTGATTATGAATTTTTTTATGAATAAAAAAATTTTATATACAAGAAAATAGAATATATATCATTAATGCAAAACTATTAATATTTATGGTGAATGTTCATTATAAATATTCATTATAATATACTTTAAAATGATAAAATATATCATGAAAACGATCGAATAAAAACAGAATAAATACATACAGTACGCAAATGAAACATCAAACTTCTTGAAAAAGTACGATGACGTCCATATTGAAATTTTTCCCGCCTTTCAAATTATATAATCAGGTAATAATCTGTACAAAAGAAAATAAGAATTTTCAAATATATATATGAAATAAAATAAAATTAATCGATCATACGTTAAAATAAAACAAAAGTCAAGCACGAATTCCATCTTAAAAGAGCACACGTACGAATTAATTAAAATTTTAACTAAAAAATTCTAACCGTCGAATATATGTCATTATTACGATTAAAGAATTGGAGGGAAAGGGGAGGGGAGTGTATGCGCGCGCACTGTAATTCGACAAGTTTAAACCTGTCGAAACCTGTTGAGGCCTGATAAGAAATACGAATTCTCAAATTCTTAGAAAAGCGAAATTATGATATTATGAAAACAAATATTGACCCTCGAACATTGAACAAAAAAGAAAAAAATATATAAATATTATGGAGAGATGCATTTGGAAACACAATACGTTTGTTAATACGTATATATATTATATATTATATTATATTATATACGTATTATATATTATATATTATACGTATATGTATCGATATATTTCGAATATCATAAAATGAAATTGATTTTATGCACATCCGTTTCAATATGGATAAAAAGATTATAAAAGTCTAAATAAATTTATTCTAAATAAATTTATTCTTATTATAAAACAAACTACGCAATAATGAACGAAGATAGAAAAAGCGTAAAGAAACTCAAAATATTAATTAATTTTGTTATTACAATAATAAATGAATTATTAAATAAACGAAATTGATAATAATATATAATTTCGATAATAAATAATACGAATAAATTTACTTACTGCGAATATCGTCGAAGCCGGTTACGGAGACACGTCCTGTCACTATAACTTTCCACACTAGACTGACGTTACGCGCCAAATTTTGCCTCGCAGCTCTCTGATTGGCTGTCGTCCTAAGCCAATTCGATAATCGAAATCGTGCGAAATATTAAATTATTATATAATATATTTTAATTATTCTAATTAACAATATATCAACAACAATATTATTAATAAATTAATATATTATTAATTTTTAATTTATTAATTATTTATTTAACTTCTATATTCTTTTATTCATTCATTTATTTATTAATTTATTTATCGATTATCGATTTATCAATTTATTTATTTATTTAATAATTTATTTATACATTTTCTAATATTCTTTTATTTTATATTGTATTTATACGCATCAATTTATTTATTTACTTAATTATTCAATTATTTATTTATTTAATTATTTATTCATTCATTTATTATTCATTTGTTTATTGAATAATTTTTCGATTATCGATTTATCGATTATACTTATTTATTTATTTAATAATTTTCTATATATTTTTTTGTACACTTTTGTACATATTTATATGCATCAATTTATTTATTTACTTATATACATCTTCATTTATTTAATAAAATTACTTAACCATTCATATATTTATTCATTTATCTAATTATTTTTTTGTATTTATTTCTTCATTAACTTCTTCCCCTTTTGTTCATTTATATCAATTTATTCTTCTATTATATTATATTTATTAATATACCTTCATTTATTTACTCATTTATACATTTATTTATTTATAATTTCAAGAAACTTATTTGTCTAGAAATTTCATTAAACAATTTTTTGTAGATTTCCTACTTTTATCTATTTAGATATCCATCAATTTATCTATTTATTCTTTTATTCTTTTATTTAGTTATTTAGTTTCTATATAATCCATTTATTTATCTTTATTTATTTATTTTCTCACTTGTGTCTTGATTTCTATACACATTTTTTAATAAACTTACTTCTTTCTATAATAATTCTTTTATTTAGTTTTTCATTTCTTTACACATTTATTTATCTACACATTTGTCTAGAAATTTCATTAAACAATTTTTTGTAGATTTCCTACTTTTATCTATTTAGATATCCATCAATTTATCTATTTATTCTTTTATTCTTTTATTTAGTTATTTAGTTTCTATATAATCCATTTATTTATCTTTATTTATTTATTTTCTCACTTGTGTCTTGATTTCTATACACATTTTTTAATAAACTTACTTCTTTCTATAATAATTCTTTTATTTAGTTTTTCATTTCTTTACACATTTATTTATCTACACATTTGTCTAGAAATTTCATTAAACAATTTTTTGTAGATTTCCTACTTTTATCTATTTAGATATCCATCAATTTATCTATTTATTCTTTTATTCTTTTATTTAGTTATTTAGTTTCTATATAATCCATTTATTTATCTTTATTTATTTATTTTCTCACTTGTGTCTTGATTTCTATACACATTTTTTAATAAACTTACTTCTTTTTAAAATAATTCTTTTATTTAGTTTTTCATTTCTTTACATATTTATTTATCTACACATTTGTCTAAAAACTTCATCAAACAAATTTTTGTCAATTTTTTTGTTTTATCCACTTTTTTATACACCAATTAATCTATTTGTTCTTTTATTCATTTACATATTTAGTTATATATCCATTCTTTTATTCTTATTCATTTATTTTCTCACTTGTATCTTGATTTCTGAACACTTTTTTTACACACTTGCTTCTTTTTAAAATAATTCTTTTATTTAATTTTTCATTTCTTTACACATTTATTTATCTACACATTTGTCTAAAAACTTCATCAAACAAATTTTTGTCAATTTTTTTGTTTTATCCACTTTTTTATACACCAATTAATCTATTTGTTCTTTTATTCATTTACATATTTAGTTATATATCCATTCTTTTATTCTTATTCATTTATTTTCTCACTTGTATCTTGATTTCTGTACACTTTTTTTACACACTTGCTTCTTTTTAAAATAATTCTTTTATTTAATTTTTCATTTCTTTACACATTTATTTATCTACACATTTGTCTAAAAACTTCATCAAACAAATTTTTGTCAATTTTTTTGTTTTATCCACTTTTTTATACACCAATTAATCTATTTGTTCTTTTATTCATTTACATATTTAGTTATATATCCATTCTTTTATTCTTATTCATTTATTTTCTCACTTGTATCTTGATTTCTGTACATTTTTTTTACACACTTGCTTCTTTTTAAAATAATTCTTTTATTTAATTTTTCATTTCTTTACACATTTATTTATCTACACATTTGTCTAAAAACTTCATCAAACAAATTTTTGTCAATTTTTTTGTTTTATCCACTTTTTTATACACCAATTAATCTATTTGTTCTTTTATTCATTTAGATATTTAGTTATATATCCATTCTTTTATTCTTATTCAAAGGAATGAACAAATAATTAAATAACTAAAAATGTAAAAGTATATAAATAATTTCATACATATATAAATAAACAAAATAAAAAAATCTAGAATTAAGTCATTTATTAAATGAATGATTAAATATAAAAATTATTAAATTAAACTAATAAATATTCCTTTATACATATTTTGATACATAATACATAAATGAACAAAACATAAAATGTATAAATAAATCTACAGAAAAATGATTATATATAGGAATAAATATAATAATTAAATAAATAAAAAAATAAATAAATAAATAATAAAGTAAACTTATTTGTAACATTAAAGAAATGAATGAATAAATGTATAAATAATTAAATAAAAAAAAGAATGAACATATAAATAATTTGATATAAATGAGCAAAACAAAAAATCTACAAATAAATCTGTAACAAATGAATGAATAAAAAAATAAATGGATATATAAATAAATTAATAACTTAAAGACTACTTACACAAATAATTTGATACATATATAAGTAAACAAAATAAAAAAGTCTAAATCTGGAAATTAATCATTAATCAAATGAATAAAAAAATAAATACTAATTAATAACTAAATGATCAAAATAATTAATATATAAATGATTTGACACGTATACAAATGAACAAAATTAAGAATTTATTATATCTAGGATATTTGTTATTTCATTTGTATAATGATTTATTTCTTGATTTTTTTTATTAGATTTTATTGTTTTATTCATTTATATCTACATCAATTTCTTAATTTATTTATTTATTCTTTCATATATTAATTTTGTCATAAAAGAATGAATATATAATTTTACAAATAGTTAAAAATGCAAATAAAAAAATATAAAATAACTAAATGTATAAATTTATATAATTCAGAAAAAATAAATAAATCAAAAGAAGAACATTAATATAAATATATAAAATAAGTATGCAAATAAATGAATCAATAAAGTGAATGATGAAAATGAATAAATAAACGAATAAAAAGCTAAAAAATTAAAAAATAAATTAAGAAATAAATGTGCAAATAAATAAATAAAAGAATAAATGAATAAATAAATAAATAAGTAAAAATGTAAATTAAAAAATAAATCAAGAAGTAAATGTGAAAATACATAAATAAAAAAAAAAATATGAATTAAAAAATAAACGTTTAAATAAAAAAAATAATTAAACTGAAACAATTAATAAAAATTTATTAAAAAGTAAGAGTAAATAATATATAATGTATATGACGATATATAATAAATGTATTAAAAATATTAATTTAGAATAACGTTGAAAATTAATTATTATGAAATTAAAACAATTTAAAATTAAGTTAAAAGTAAAAAAATTTAATTGAAATATATATAGAATCGATCCACTCGTCGATAAAGTTCGATAAGAAATGATTATTCCGCTCCGACCGGCTTTGTATTTATAGGACGCGAAGATATGCGGAAACATACGTATTTTGTCGATTGCTTTAAAATCGACATTTCGAGTATAATAATTAATAATTTTTCAAATTTTACATTTTTATTGTTAATTTATGCATCTAATAATTAATTACGATATTAATAATAACAATTAATATATATTTTTACACACCAAATTGCTGTTTTATGATCTTAATTTTCGATTTATAACTATATTAAGATATTTTAAATATTTTGTATAAATAATAAATATAGAACAACTATAAACGAATTTATGATGATTAATAATTGAAAAATTATAGTTATTACTTTTTGAATCCAATAATTCTTATAACAAATATAATAATTATATTTTTGGAAATTAGGTTATATATATATATATTTATTACTTTAATTATTTAATTATTTATATATTTAGTCATCCATTTGACTAGTTATTTACTTTCGAACTTTTTTATTTTATTCACTTATGTTAATTTATAAATATAATTTATAATAATAATTTGTAATAAAATTATATATTAAATTATTTATGTATTTACTTTTTTAATTATTTATCTATTCGTTTTTTTATTCATATATTTGTTTATTCATTTATTTTCAGACTTTTTTTCTTGTTCATTTGTGTATACATTAATTGACTTATTTATTTTTTTCTCACTTATTAGATTTTTTACTCTTTAAGTTATTAATTTATTTATATATCCATTTATTCTTTTATTCATTCATTTGTTACAGATTTATTTATAGATTTTTTGTTTTGCTCATTTATATCAAATTATTTATTTATTCACACTTTTCTTTATTTAATTATATATTATATATTATATATTTATTCATTCATTTGTTCATTGACTTATTTGTAAACTTTTTTATGTATTACTTATATATGAAATAATAAAAATATATTCATTTATATATTTATTTTTGACATTTATATTTCAAATTATTGATTTATTTATCACTTCATTACATGTGATTATTTATATATTCATAATTTTATACATTCATTTATTTTTTTTAAATATAGATTTACTTACATTTTCATTTATTTTATTTTTTTCTATTTTCTATTTATCAAATGATTTATATATTAATTACTTTGATTATTTAATTATGCATACATTTTTATAAATAAAAATATAATACAAAAAAATATACTATAATATAAAAATATAAATAAATTTACAGAAATATGAATGTATAAAAGAGTAAATATATAAATAATTATATAATAATAAATAAAATAATATATGTATAAAGGTAAAAAATAAATATATAAGAAAATAAATCAAAAAAGTCTACAAATAAATCAAATAAATTACTTAAGAAATATGTCAGTGAAAATATAAATAACTAAACAAGTAAACAAATAAATAAATATATTAATTTTTACTTAAGAAAGGAACAAAAGAAAAAGTTTACAAATCAATGGAAAAATAAATGTATAAAAAAACTAAATAGATATATAAATAGATAAAGAATTTAAGAAAGTACTTACACAAATAATTTTAAACAATACATAAATGCAAAAATAAGTATATGTTTGAATAAAATAAAAAAATCTAATAAGTGACTAAACAAATTTTTGAATAAACATATAAATAACTAAATAAAAGAAAAAAATAAATAAGTCAATTAATGTATACACAAATGAACAAGAAAAAAAGTCTGAAAATAAATGAATAAACAAATATATGAATAAAAAAACGAATAGATAAATAATTAAAAAAGTAAATACATAAATAATTTAATATATAATTTTATTACAAATTATTATTATAAATTATATTTATAAATTAACATAAGTGAATAAAATAAAAAAGTTCGAAAGTAAATAACTAGTCAAATGGATGACTAAATATATAAATAATTAAATAATTAAAGTAATAAATATATATATATATAACCTAATTTCCAAAAATATAATTATTATATTTGTTATAAGAATTATTGGATTCAAAAAGTAATAACTATAATTTTTCAATTATTAATCATCATAAATTCGTTTATAGTTGTTCTATATTTATTATTTATACAAAATATTTAAAATATCTTAATATAGTTATAAATCGAAAATTAAGATCATAAAACAGCAATTTGGTGTGTAAAAATATATATTAATTGTTATTATTAATATCGTAATTAATTATTAGATGCATAAATTAACAATAAAAATGTAAAATTTGAAAAATTATTAATTATTATACTCGAAATGTCGATTTTAAAGCAATCGACAAAATACGTATGTTTCCGCATATCTTCGCGTCCTATAAATACAAAGCCGGTCGGAGCGGAATAATCATTTCTTATCGAACTTTATCGACGAGTGGATCGATTCTATATATATTTCAATTAAATTTTTTTACTTTTAACTTAATTTTAAATTGTTTTAATTTCATAATAATTAATTTTCAACGTTATTCTAAATTAATATTTTTAATACATTTATTATATATCGTCATATACATTATATATTATTTACTCTTACTTTTTAATAAATTTTTATTAATTGTTTCAGTTTAATTATTTTTTTTATTTAAACGTTTATTTTTTAATTCATATTTTTTTTTTTATTTATGTATTTTCACATTTACTTCTTGATTTATTTTTTAATTTACATTTTTACTTATTTATTTATTTATTCATTTATTCTTTTATTTATTTATTTGCACATTTATTTCTTAATTTATTTTTTAATTTTTTAGCTTTTTATTCGTTTATTTATTCATTTTCATCATTCACTTTATTGATTCATTTATTTGCATACTTATTTTATATATTTATATTAATGTTCTTCTTTTGATTTATTTATTTTTTCTGAATTATATAAATTTATACATTTAGTTATTTTATATTTTTTTATTTGCATTTTTAACTATTTGTAAAATTATATATTCATTCTTTTATGACAAAATTAATATATGAAAGAATAAATAAATAAATTAAGAAATTGATGTAGATATAAATGAATAAAACAATAAAATCTAATAAAAAAATCAAGAAATAAATCATTATACAAATGAAATAACAAATATCCTAGATATAATAAATTCTTAATTTTGTTCATTTGTATACGTGTCAAATCATTTATATATTAATTATTTTGATCATTTAGTTATTAATTAGTATTTATTTTTTTATTCATTTGATTAATGATTAATTTCCAGATTTAGACTTTTTTATTTTGTTTACTTATATATGTATCAAATTATTTGTGTAAGTAGTCTTTAAGTTATTAATTTATTTATATATCCATTTATTTTTTTATTCATTCATTTGTTACAGATTTATTTGTAGATTTTTTGTTTTGCTCATTTATATCAAATTATTTATATGTTCATTCTTTTTTTTATTTAATTATTTATACATTTATTCATTCATTTCTTTAATGTTACAAATAAGTTTACTTTATTATTTATTTATTTATTTTTTTATTTATTTAATTATTATATTTATTCCTATATATAATCATTTTTCTGTAGATTTATTTATACATTTTATGTTTTGTTCATTTATGTATTATGTATCAAAATATGTATAAAGGAATATTTATTAGTTTAATTTAATAATTTTTATATTTAATCATTCATTTAATAAATGACTTAATTCTAGATTTTTTATTTTGTTTATTTATATATGTATGAAATTATTTATATACTTTTACATTTTTAGTTATTTAATTATTTGTTCATTCCTTTGAATAAGAATAAAAGAATGGATATATAACTAAATATCTAAATGAATAAAAGAACAAATAGATTAATTGGTGTATAAAAAAGTGGATAAAACAAAAAAATTGACAAAAATTTGTTTGATGAAGTTTTTAGACAAATGTGTAGATAAATAAATGTGTAAAGAAATGAAAAATTAAATAAAAGAATTATTTTAAAAAGAAGCAAGTGTGTAAAAAAAATGTACAGAAATCAAGATACAAGTGAGAAAATAAATGAATAAGAATAAAAGAATGGATATATAACTAAATATGTAAATGAATAAAAGAACAAATAGATTAATTGGTGTATAAAAAAGTGGATAAAACAAAAAAATTGACAAAAATTTGTTTGATGAAGTTTTTAGACAATGTGTAGATAAATAAATGTGTAAAGAAATGAAAAATTAAATAAAGAATTATTTTAAAAAGAAGCAAGTGTGTAAAAAAGTGTACAGAAATCAAGATACAAGTGAGAAAATAAATGAATAAGAATAAAAGAATGGATATATAACTAAATATGTAAATGAATAAAGAACAAATAGATTAATTGGTGTATAAAAAAGTGGATAAAACAAAAAAATTGACAAAAATTTGTTTGATGAAGTTTTTAGACAAATGTGTAGATAAATAAATGTGTAAAGAAATGAAAAATTAAATAAAAGAATTATTTTAAAAAGAAGCAAGTGTGTAAAAAAAGTGTTCAGAAATCAAGATACAAGTGAGAAAATAAATGAATAAGAATAAAAGAATGGATATATAACTAAATATGTAAATGAATAAAAGAACAAATAGATTAATTGGTGTATAAAAAAGTGGATAAAACAAAAAATTGACAAAATTTGTTTGATGAAGTTTTTAGACAAATGTGTAGATAAATAAATATGTAAAGAAATGAAAAACTAAATAAAAGAATTATTTTAAAAAGAAGTAAGTTTATTAAAAAATGTGTATAGAAATCAAGACACAAGTGAGAAAATAAATAAATAAAGATAATTAAATGGATTATATAGAAACTAAATAACTAAATAAAAGAATAAAAGAATAAATAGATAAATTGATGGATATCTAAATAGATAAAAGTAGGAAATCTACAAAAAATTGTTTAATGAAATTTCTAGACAAATGTGTAGATAAATAAATGTGTAAAGAAATGAAAAACTAAATAAAAGAATTATTATAGAAAGAAGTAAGTTTATTAAAAAATGTGTATAGAAATCAAGACACAAGTGAGAAAATAAATAAATAAAGATAAATAAATGGATTATATAGAAACTAAATAACTAAATAAAAGAATAAAAGAATAAATAGATAAATTGATGGATATCTAAATAGATAAAAGTAGGAAATCTACAAAAAATTGTTTAATGAAATTTCTAGACAAATGTGTAGATAAATAAATGTGTAAAGAAATGAAAAACTAAATAAAGAATTATTATAGAAAGAAGTAAGTTTATTAAAAAATGTGTATAGAAATCAAGACACAAGTGAGAAAATAAATAAATAAAGATAAATAAATGGATTATATAGAAACTAAATAACTAAATAAAAGAATAAAAGAATAAATAGATAAATTGATGGATATCTAAATAGATAAAAGTAGGAAATCTACAAAAAATTGTTTAATGAAATTTCTAGACAAATAAGTTTCTTGAAATTATAAATAAATAAATGTATAAATGAGTAAATAAATGAAGGTATATTAATAAATATAATATAATAGAAGAATAAATTGATATAAATGAACAAAAGGGGAAGAAGTTAATGAAGAAATAAATACAAAAAAATAATTAGATAAATGAATAAATATATGAATGGTTAAGTAATTTTATTAAATAAATGAAGATGTATATAAGTAAATAAATAAATTGATGCATATAAATATGTACAAAAGTGTACAAAAAATATATAGAAAATTATTAAATAAATAAATAAGTATAATCGATAAATCGATAATCGAAAAATTATTCAATAAACAAATGAATAATAAATGAATGAATAAATAATTAAATAAATAAATAATTGAATAATTAAGTAAATAAATAAATTGATGCGTATAAATACAATATAAAATAAAAGAATATTAGAAAATGTATAAATAAATTATTAAATAAATAAATAAATTGATAAATCGATAATCGATAAATAAATTAATAAATAAATGAATGAATAAAAGAATATAGAAGTTAAATAAATAATTAATAAATTAAAAATTAATAATATATTAATTTATTAATAATATTGTTGTTGATATATTGTTAATTAGAATAATTAAAATATATTATATAATAATTTAATATTTCGCACGATTTCGATTATCGAATTGGCTTAGGACGACAGCCAATCAGAGAGCTGCGAGGCAAAATTTGGCGCGTAACGTCAGTCTAGTGTGGAAAGTTATAGTGACAGGACGTGTCTCCGTAACCGGCTTCGACGATATTCGCAGTAAGTAAATTTATTCGTATTATTTATTATCGAAATTATATATTATTATCAATTTCGTTTATTTATAATTCATTTATTATTGTAATAACAAAATTAATTAATATTTTGAGTTTCTTTACGCTTTTTCTATCTTCGTTCATTATGCGTAGTTTGTTTTATAATAAGAATAAATTTATTAGAATAAATTTATTTAGACTTTTATAATCTTTTTATCCATATTGAAACGGATGTGCATAAAATCAATTTCATTTTATGATATTCGAAATATATCGATACATATACGTATAATATATAATATATAATACGTATATAATATAATATAATATATAATATATATACGTATTAACAAACGTATTGTGTTTCCAAATGCATCTCTCCATAATATTTATATATTTTTTTCTTTTTTGTTCAATGTTCGAGGGTCAATATTTGTTTTCATAATATCATAATTTCGCTTTTCTAAGAATTTGAGAATTCGTATTTCTTATCAGGCCTCAACAGGTTTCGACAGGTTTAAACTTGTCGAATTACAGTGCGCGCGCATACACTCCCCTCCCCTTTCCCTCCAATTCTTTAATCGTAATAATGACATATATTCGACGGTTAGAATTTTTTAGTTAAAATTTTAATTAATTCGTACGTGTGCTCTTTTAAGATGGAATTCGTGCTTGACTTTTGTTTTATTTTAACGTATGATCGATTAATTTTATTTTATTTCATATATATATTTGAAAATTCTTATTTTCTTTTGTACAGATTATTACCTGATTATATAATTTGAAAGGCGGGAAAAATTTCAATATGGACGTCATCGTACTTTTTCAAGAAGTTTGATGTTTCATTTGCGTACTGTATGTATTTATTCTGTTTTTATTCGATCGTTTTCATGATATATTTTATCATTTTAAAGTATATTATAATGAATATTTATAATGAACATTCACCATAAATATTAATAGTTTTGCATTAATGATATATATTCTATTTTCTTGTATATAAAATTTTTTATTCATAAAAAAATTCATAATCAATCCATAGATTCAATATAAATGGTAATTTTTTTCTGAAACAAATGTTTGGTAGAAAGAAGAAAAAATATAGAAAAAATATTTTGCTTCTTTTTCTATTATATTCCCCCCATTATTAATACAGTTTTATTTTCAGACAATTATTGTGATCGCGCGCAATGCGATCGGTAGATTCAGTGTTTGCTTCGTAACAGTTTTTTAATATTTTAGAGCACAATAGCTCTAATTAAATTTACTTATTATAATCGGGAAATTAGAATCAGTGTTTATTCGCCGATTGTAAATTAAACGGACGCGTTAGTAGTTTTTTATTTTTATTTTTTTTATTTTTAATATTCGTTTTCGGTACAGAGTAGAGTCAGTGTTTCTGGAAGGAAGAAGGCATTCATCCATCACGCGAAGAGGTAACTATTTTTTTTATTATTTTAATACTTTTATATCATGAATATTGTATTGTTGAAAAAATAATTACACATAATACTTTATATTTTGTTAAAGATGCCTGATTTTGGCAGTGAACATTTCTATTGGACTTCAATTTTAAAAAATATTTGTGACCGCGTGCAATGCGGTCTGTAGAATCAGTGTTTGTTCCGTAAAGTTTTTTTTAATATTAGTGTACATTAATAATTAAATTATCATAATTATTCGCGAAATTAGAGTCAGTGCTTGTTCGTCGCCTATGTTTTAAATCGACGCGATAGTAGTTTTTTATTTATTTTATTTTTTTAAATATTCGTTTTCGGTACAGGGTAGAGTCAGTGTTTCTCGAAGGAATAGAGCAATCATCCACCACGCGAAGAGGTAATTATTTATATATATTTTCCAGTTCAATATTTTTAAATAATCAGTATTGCGTTTTAATTAAAATGTTTCGTGTTTCGTTACAGTTTCCACTTCCTGATGATGACTACTTGGACGATGACATCTTGGGCCACGACAATGCAGATTCTTCGCATCATTGGTGAGTCGCATGCATTTATGTTCCTCCGATCACTCAATCATGTCGTAGGATGAAAGATCCGAATCGACACGAGTGATTGGTTGTATACGTAGATTTTTGCACGAGCACAATGACCGCGGGTATTCATTTATACCCGTGAATAGTAACATTTCTTTGTGTTTTATTTATTAGATCAGGATAGATCTTCTTGCACGTCGCGTTTTTAAGATAATATCGATAGTTAATATTATATAATGTAGATGTAATTATTTTAATATGATTAGTACGAACGATACAAATTAGTTTGATTGTTTATAGTTGAAAATGTTTCTGTAATCATTTGTAAAATAAAAATTAAACAACTATATGAATCAAACTATATATGAATAATTATATGAATGTAGCAACAAAATGAATTCAATTTTACTTTTAATCATAATATGTAATTATTTGATATGTTATAAATATATAATAACTATAATTCGAATTAAATTAAATTAAAAAGTACTTAATTTCCTCCGTGAAAAAGAAATGTATGAAATATTACGTGCAAGAAGATATTTCGCGACAGGTAGATTTCTGAATCAGGGCAAAAAGTTTTGCACATTGATTTTTTATTTTCGAATATATGCCTTGATGAAGAAATCGCCTGAGGTTTTCATTAATAATTTTCATTAATATTTTATTTAGAGTCAATTATTTTTTATTATTAATTATTATAAATAAAGATCTTTTTTATCATATTTTTACTTTTTAAAATTAATTATTCAATAATTCATTAAATTTGTTAAATAAAATATTTATCAAAGAATAAAGTAAAATGATATAATTTTAGCTCGTTAAATTCACACTAATACTTTTTTTTTAGCTCAGGATTTTCAGGTTTAACCCCTTCCATGTCTATTGCCAGGATCTCACTCACGTGCCCAAGTGCTACTTGGGTGAGAGAGAGGCGATGGGTATGATGACCTTAGTTATAAGTTAATAAACATATTTTAGCGACTGACGATGCGTTAGTGTATCGTGCACGACGTATTTTCCACATTATGTGTGTGTGGTTAGGCTGTGGAATTGCGTCGTTTCATTTATCATTCAATGACACGATATTGAAATATTTAAAATATTCACGATTAATATCATTACAATTTCCAACAATAATATTTATACGCGATATTATAATTCTTATTTTCAAATTATAATAATGATCAATGATGATCAAATTTTCATGCTATTTTAATAATTTAATTGACTTAAAAGATATATTCATTCAATAATAAATATTTATAATTAAAATTAAGATATACATGTTTTCTATCGCATTTCACGCAATGGTCACTAGCCATCGTCAGTCGATTTCAGGAAAATGGTACGTAAAGTTAGAGTGTGCGAGTTGTGTGCCAAGCTCGGGTGTCGGAGGCGTCCCGGGACGCTTTCCCTAGTGTAGGCTTTTGCGCCCGAGTGTTATGCGTGAGAATCGTAGAATGAACGTGTTGGTATGCCTGTTTTGCCATATTTTTAAATATAGGGCTAGGTAGGATAGGTAGTATATTTCTGGTGTGTCTGTTAATTATAAGTAGGTAGGGCCGGGCAAGTTGTCACAGTCTCTGGTCGGGTAGGCGCGTTTTCGCGTGACAACTTGTTTCAGGAAATATAATTTGAAAAATGGAGGATGAAGCTGGAATATGCGAATGGAGCATGCCACTCGTATTTGGCTTTATTCGTCGATTTTTCGAATTTTCGCGGTCGCGGTCGCGAGGTGAATTCGAAACGAACGTTGCGCTCGAGATTCTGCGCGTGTACGATCGATGATCTTGGAGATGGTTGATCGTCCATGCGCGCTTAGCTTCCGCGACTTAGCCTTTTTTTTTTCTTTTTTTCTTTGATTTGCGATCAGTGAATCTCGAGCCTAGATTTAAGTTTCAGCGGGCATTGCGCCCGAAGGAGGAAGACCGAAGAGGCCTCGACAAACTGTCACGAAGAGGGGCTGCACCGAATGGCTTCTCATCTTTTGGGTCTGTTTTGGGTCCAAAGGATGGGAAGTCATTGTTGCTATTTTGTCATTGTGCTCGTTTTAGTATACGTAGTAATCGTTGTGTGTTGTCTGGCCGATTTGCATGCCGGCCCATCATCCAGAACCAGTCATCGTGGGCATCGCGATTTTTTATTAGTGTTGCGATTGATCGATAACGGGTTGAATTAGAGTTGCGTTTTAAATTTCGCGTTTGCATTAGTGTTGCGTTAAATGAGAATCGCGTTTGCATTAGTGTTGCGAATTATAATATATCGTGATTTCTTTTTATTATAAATTGTTACAATTATTTCTTATAAAATATATTATAGTTTATATTACTGGTTATTAATTTCTCTATTTTTAATTATTTGTAACTTTCTAATTGTAGAGATATAATGATTTTTATTGAATTTATTTTCAAAAGTAGCGTAGCGTTTATAAATAATCGCGTTTTTTCAAATAGTGTTGCGAATATTAAATGCCCAAATTTCCACTAAGATTGTGGAAATGCTTATGATCCTGAATCACCGTAAGTGGCTAAAGCCGCTACAAGGGTGATCGTACGACAGCAGTCATCAAGGAGACTGCACTGGATTTCTCGCCATTAGTGTTGCGTTGTTTAAATTTGAGTGCATAGAGTATAGTGTTGCGCAAATAATTGATTATTTTCGGGAATTTTTCAGCTTTTTTTTTATATGTATATTTTTTTTGTTGAAAATTAATTAATTTTGCAAGTACAACGAAGCACTCTTCGCGATTGATTTATAAAAAAAAAATATTAGTTTATTAGTGTTGCGATATAAAGTACACTCCACTCGCGGTTTGCTCGGGTTCATATCGAGTGGAGAATATTCTTATTTTAGTAGTCCTTCTGACTACTGAATTCTTTTTTTTTTCAGCGCCCCTTCGTACATTCTACGTTTGTTACAGAAAATTTTGCTGTAATGTATGTATATATGTATATTTATTTTTTCATGGATGATAATGCATCCAGTGTATCAAAATACGGAATTAATATTCTTTTCATTAAACTTTTTAAATATGGTGAATGTTCGTTATAAAACTTAACTATCTTCATCTATCTATATTCAGTTTTTTTTCAATTATTGTTCTAATGTTTTAATAAAGTTTGTTTCAGATATATTAACCTTCAGGAACCATGAATTAATGATTGGTAATAGATTCAAATACCACATTTTCTTGATATGTATTTATTGTTGGTAATTGATAAATATCTTTTGATATTTTATATTAATTGTTTGTAGTTTGATTTGTTTCAGGAACAAGTTGTGAAGTGGATCAAAGACTATTTCATGTACCATTCCTTTCCCTTTCCTTCGATATCCTTGATTAATTATTAATTTTAGTAGAAGGAGCCCCTTAAATCTTAGGTTAATTACAATCTCGTAAACAATTTTACAAATAATCATGAATAAAGAGTTTAAGTAATACTTTCCATGTTAAATTAAAATATTTAGTTTCTATTTAGGTAGGAACTGCATGAATCTAAAAGAATTCTATCAAAGTATACTTATTTTATCAAATTTCTACTAATCCTTTATATAATCCTTTAACTTTATTCGTGTTTCAGAAACATTGTGAAACGAACAAAGGATATTTATATTTTGTGCAATCCCCTTGATTTCATTGAGATTTTGTTATAGGTAGACTTCTTATGCAAAGTTTTAACAAATTATGAAAAAGGAAAGTACTGTGAGATATATTCAGATGCTTTTAGTTTCAGTAGGAATTACCAAGAATTGTAGATTGTAATAATTTATTTATTTAAGGATTCGTGAAATTTTTCTAATAAATATAAATTTTAGGATATAAGTAGAATGTAAGTAGATGCTTGTAGAACTGCTTAGTAGATGCTGTAGAAATATTGCTTAAAATAGAATGTATTTGTAAGTGCATGCATGATAGTAGTAGTAATAGTAATTTTGGTATTAAAAATGGTGGTATTATGGTGGTGGTCAATAAAATAAATATGACTCTGTGTGAAAAATCTCCGCTTTTTTTTTCTTTTACTAAATTTTCCTAATTATCGATATTTTATACGTTTATTGTCAAATGAAAATATAAAATATTGATACGCGCATGAAATAATGTCTGTGTTTCATATAGAGTTATATGCGATTAAGGTATAATTTAATTTTCATTTTCAGGTTTAGATTGTCGCGTCGGTTTTCTTTTAAAATTCCTTTTGCTGTTCGTTTTGCACAACGGTCGACGATTGAACGTTTTGCAATTCTACGTCAAAAGGAAGATTTATCTTTGATTTTGAATAATTTTTTACGCAAAGGAGGGTGGATGGGATCGCGGATAGGGTGGGTCTCCAATTCGCAGCAACCTCCACGCGGTGAGACCTGGGAAATCATTATTATTTACTATATTATTCATAATCGTATCTGTGATACAATTATAAATTTTATAGCGAATAATATGAGCTGATTGGCTGCGCACGCGTTTATTTTTTTACCTACTTGAGATTTATTAGATTACAAGTAACATTTTCTTGATTTGTTGATTTTTATAAATCATGACATATCGTGTATTGGTTGTTAAATCGTTATATATTTTATCAATTTAATTTTGAGCAGTAGTGATTTCTTTCTAATATTTTCCCTGTCATTTATTTGCAATATATTAAGCAATATCTATTAGAAATGTTTTTCTTTTATTTTCTAGAATTTATTTATTTCATGTTCTTGCTTTAATATGATCTACATATTTCTCTGAATATTGCACGATTAGTAAATCTTAATGTAATCTGTAAGAAACGTTTTTTCAAATATGGCAATTTTTGATTTGGAATTTATTTAGTTTTATTGGTTTTCTTTCTTTGTTCTTTTGTGAAGTGTTCTGACTTCTTTAACTCTTTATATAGCGAGAAAACTTGATTAAATCTTTTTTACGTTTGTATTAAACCGCTTATTTCCATGAATTTTTCATGAATTTTATATTACGTTGATTTGAATGCTTTCACATATTCATTTGCTTCTATTTTAAATTTTATCAACGCAGAATTTTCTCTTAGCTGCATATTTGGCAATACTGAAATTCCGCGCAACAGCAATCCTTGTTCTATTTTAGTTTTTGTTTGGTCTTGCTTAAATTTGACTGTGATGTAGAATTCTCTTGTGTAATTACTTGAATATATTCGCTGCAAAGCTGTGGATACACTCTCAATATCAGGTATGTTTCTTCTCCTAGTTTTTTGATATTTATTCTAAGAAAACTCACCTATTTTTTTGTTTAATATTATTTTAGATTAGTAACACTCACTTTAATAGTTCTTTCCCTTTTTCTTTCCTTTCCTTCTTCTTTTTTTTCTAATTACTGTATTTTAGATTAAATATTTTATTGCGCATATCCACGCTAAATTTTTTTCTTTTTTCCTTTATACAATTGAAAATAAGTAGAAGAATATTTAATTCATATTATGAATTGAAAACTGAACAGACTATCGGCCGAGTTGATCTTATAAGAATATCATGGTGCCATCTGTTAAATGTAATATATGCATCATCTGTCATGTGTATTATTGTATTGTGCTGAGTCGGTATTATTGAAAATGATATGAAGATGGTAACAGAATTTTGAAGTTCTTCGATAAGATACGTCAATCGCGGTGCTCAGTATGAAATTCATTTATACTTACAAGTGTGTGTTGATACAACTTGTTATACAGTGCATATCAATTTAAAGTATTCCACGTTACTTTTGTGTTTATTAGATTTTGAGAAAATAGGTATGTTAAATTCAATGATTTTCTATTTAAAGACTCTTCGTTTCGGTGAATCAATAATTATATTATCCAATATAACATTCAAAAATAATAAATTATAATTCGTTATTAATTCTTTTTATATTATATTTCTTGTTTATCTAATGTTTAAATATAGGCATTAAGGAATTACGTACATTATTCAGTAAAACGTTCTATTTACTGGTAGTCTGAAATTCGTCATTGCGGATAGCACAGATTTAAACGTGAGTTTAATTTGTATTTAAAATATTAATCTTAATTTTGTTTAATTTCAGTTGCATAAAAAGAATTTGTAGCAATGTTTGAATGGGCATATGATGGTGTTAATGCCTCTATACCACGTAATGTAGGACCAGAATGTGCATATTATTTAAGTTTAAAACAAAGAATTATTGAAACATTATTTATATCAATATTCATAATAAGTTTTCTAGTATGGGGTTACAGAAGAATCAAATTACCGTCTAAAGTATCATATGTAAATCAAGATTGTGTTGGTAGAAGGATTTTATTAATCATTATGTCATTAGTGTTAGGAATGGAAATTGGATTTAAGTTTACCAGTAGAACAGTTATATATATATTGAATCCATGTCATATAACTTCAGCAGCACAGGTAAAGTAAATAAAAGTATTTGAATAAGAAATATATATATTTTATTTATGCTGATATAATTGTAATTATTATTTTTTTTATGATATAGTTATATTTATTGGCAGCAAATCCTAGTCCTACGGTCACAGCTATCTTTAGGATACATTTAAACTTCTTAAATGGACCACTTTTAGCATATTTATTTCCAGAAACAGAATCTCGCAGAGTAAATCATTTTTTATTATTAAGAAATATTTTTTAACATTTTTTGGTACAAATTTATATTAATATAATTGTCATTTCAGATATTTGCAGATAAAGCATTATATTACATTCAACATGGTTTAATGGTAGTGATACCATATTATTTATTAAGAATTGGAGGTAGTTGCAAACTGTTTTGAATATTAATCTTTTTTTTCATTTTAAATATATATTTTATTCTTACTTTTTTCCTTAGGTGTTTATAATATTGAACCTCTATCAGACATGAGTTGGTGTATATTTAGTTATGGAATAAATTTAGCTTATCATTTTTGGATTATCCAACCTATTGCATTGGTGTGTGTTATATAATAATATAACATATATAACATATATAACATATTTTTATTTATATTTATATTTATAATTATATTTTCATTTCTAATTCTAATATTTCATTTTTTAGCCCACACAAGTAAATCTTAGTCATATGTTATGTGCTGCTATTTTAGACCCATTTGAAGGACAAAATTATCGAATGTGGACATTTATTCATCAAGGATTATTATGTCCTTTATTATGTAAGCTATTTTGCTATATATCTGATTTTTTCTTAACAAAATTTTCATTGACTAAAGTAAAACCAACGCTTGAATGTGTATTTCCAATAAGAAACAATTTTGATGATAATGAGAAATTATATGAAGATACCTCAGGGAATGGACATACACATGTAAATTAGAATAATATTTCGTAATACTGATGAATTATTATACGAATATTATTCTCCTGCAATTTGATTCAAAAAAATATATAAGTTTGTATGTCAATAACTAAATGAACACAAATTGATTTGTGTTTATTATATGTGCATAATATATAGTTGTAATCTGTAACAATTACAGATTTTTTTTTAATAATCAATTCTATAATTATTTTTCACATTGTATATGTGAATACATTGAATAGAAACAGTGTAGAGCAAACTGTAATAGTAATTAGGGATTTATAAATTTCAAATAAATACATAATGAATATCATAAATTTTAAATAGGTCCTATTGTGCTATATAGCACATTCTTTTTCATTTAGGATTCTCTGATTATGAGAATGATCTTGCATTTTTTATGCATCTGTGATTAGGAATATTATATGTTATATGTAAATCAATTTTCTATTTAAAAACACGGCAATTTTTAAAAATACAACAAAATACAATTAAAAAGGATAATTGTTTTAAATGCTATTTTTTTATTATAAAAATTTCTTTATGTGTAATTATTTTTTTATATTATTGAATTATTTGTATATATACAAACTATTTCAAATTCATTCCATAAATAATTATTTTATAATATTTATCTTGGATAGATCAATTTTTTCAGTGTAATTAGAAAATCAATTTTGTTTTCGTACATTTAAATATATTATTATTATAATGCTTAATCTTACCATACTATAATAGAGGTAAATTTAATTATGGAAATAATGTACCTGTCACGATTAAAAGACAAGCATACTAAATCAAATAATGAATTTTGTGATTTATTTATTTTTAGTTTAATGAATTATTTTTTTCCAGAAGATAATTTCTCATTACTCATAAAAAGCAAATTTATTGTGATATAATAATTAATTATGTGATATGAAATACAAAAGACAAATATTTTAATAAATAATAAAAGTTAATGTTTATCTATTTTAAATAAATATAATAAATTGTGTTAACAGTGTGCACAGATAATAAAATATTTATTTTAATTATGCAACATGAGAATCAATTAGAAATCAATGAAAAAAATTTTATATCAAGTAATGATTTTATATAACTATTAAAATTAATATGCATTTTTTTATGCATAAATTTATTCAAAAGTTTTAAAATATTTATTTACAAAAATTTATATAAAAATTTGTGATAATATGAAATTCAAATAAGTATTATAACAAATAATTGTCTTGTGCATACTTTTTTATACATCCTATTTTCCTAT